>NC_088982.1:5000904-5353543 GCF_963932015.1 Anas acuta | reverse complement strand
AAAGTATAAACACAATCATATACATAATACTCCCTAGTATCCTCCCTACCTACATACATTTGTAGTGTCTAGACTTAATAGGTTGGGCATGGTTGCTATATAATTACATAATTCTCAATATATATATATATATATTTCTATAAACTTGATTGGTCTTCCCTTGAATCAACAGAACAATGTCAGCATTC
Organism: Anas acuta; assembly: GCF_963932015.1. Classification (NCBI taxonomy): domain Eukaryota; kingdom Metazoa; phylum Chordata; class Aves; order Anseriformes; family Anatidae; genus Anas; species Anas acuta. The sequence continues at coordinate 5,353,355 of NC_088982.1, read as the reverse complement.
ATAACTGTTGATGGGACTGAGACTTTCACTGTTTTGCATGAAGAACTACTTGTTTGTTCTAAGCTTGCCTCCAGTAGGGTTCTTTCCATGCCCTCTCGGTCTTCTGTTGGAGCAGGGAGTGAACCACAGTGTTTGGATGGATAAATTCCATCCAAAAAGGTTGTCTGATACAGATGCCAGCACACTGAAAATGTCACCTGGTCTAATTCAGTTCTGTGATTAAGACAGAAACTAGACATAACAAGTGTTACAAATGTCTGTGCACAACGTCTCAGCTCTGTTTGACACTTCAAATGAGAATATAATAATTTTTCATACGTTACTGTATGAAGTACCATTTTGGTTTGTTTGTTATCTTTTCCAATTGTTAAAGAAGCATGATAGCCATCAACAATTTTGCTTTCCCTAGGAACCTGATTATTTCAGAGAAGGTAGTGGTTAGAAGGTAATGTTAATTACGTGAAGTTTCAATATCTAGCATTTCAGTTCTCACTTAAAGCTACATGTTGAGGTCAACTCAAGTTTTTAAAAAATGATTTTCATGATGATGATTAGCTTCTGCCAGATCTGGTGATATTTGGGCAGAGAAATACCAGGGCAAGCTGTAATTTTTGAATATAGGAAATATTTCTTTACTACTTGCAGGTAAATAGTGCACAGAGGCAAAGATGGTCTTTATTTTGCATTTCCTTGTCTAGTGTCAGAAAGCAGAATTTTTACATGGGATGAAATAGACCCCTTGTGTTAACAAGTGAAACTTAGATTAAAATTTAATTGATGTATTTCTCTGAGACTGTAACTTACTATTCAGGTGACAGCATATTGTCAAATATCCATATGTACTGGTTCTTCACTCTTCCTTGAAGATTTTTCTGTAGCACATCATTCCTGACAAAAGTTGTTAGCCTGTCACTAAAGGAGAGAATAGAGTCAAAATATTAAGATTAAAGTTAAGAGTGGATAAATAACTTGCCACATATAATTTACCAAATGCAAGGTCTTGTTTTTATTCTTGTACAATGTCAAATTAGTGTCAAAATATCTGTTTGCTGTGCAAGTTTTTTTGCTAGTTTTTCAGTGCGTTTCATTTTTTCCCTCTCCTACTCTGCCTCTTTCTACCCCATATTCATAAAGCATATGTTTTCCAAGGAGCATTATACATGTGATACTGCAGATACGATCAAGGTTTCTTAAGGGTATTTGCCCAGACAAGTTTTACTGTACAGATATTAGTCAAGAGATCAATAAAAGTTATGATTTTCATACCCTGAAAACTGGGCACACTATATACTCTCATCTTTTGGAAATCAAGACCACTATATTATTTTAAATAATAATTTCAACAATAGAGAAGACAATGCACAGGGATCCTAAATCACTAATCCTTTTTCTTTCTGAAATCCTTGACCACATACCAATTCTTTTTTTAGGAGTGTTAGCTTCTATGGTGTGTGGGGATTTTGTATTTAGGGATTAGGTTTTGTAGGGGTTCTAAAGACCAGCCAGATTTGCAATTGTTGGTATTCAAGGGGAAATTTAAGAAATTTTTTCCACAATGTATTTAGTGGTTGTTTGCATTACAGACACTTACAGATGTATCTTTTAATCATCATTAACAGCTGACAGTGTACCATACAGGTGAAATCAGGTAGAAAATAACATTGCTGAAACTTTCTCAGTGTGAAGGTTACACAGTTAAAGGAGTTGCATTGTTAGTATATAGCCTGGTATTAGAAAAGTAAATTGAGACACCTCCTTGCTGTGCATGGATCTCCTCTATTTCATCTGCTCTATAGGAGACCTCCTTCTGAGCTAAATACTCCTGCAGTAATGAATAATGTTGTGTCTTGCTGAAGATAAGACAGTGAAGGGACCTCTATTGTTGTTACCTGATATTTTTACTTGACATTACTTTTTCTAATGTTGATGGGATTTTTGGAAGGAATTATCTTTCAAAACTATCAAAGATCAAATAGACTATTATCTTCCTGTGATATAAATTGAAGAAAATCACTTTTTCTTGTGGGGTGACTATTGTAGGAGGCAGTGATATTTGAAGGTTACCTGATTCTGTGACTTACTCATTCATTTATTTATTTATTTTTCCGATTGGAATCCCAGGCAAGACTCAGATCGAGGATAACATGTGCATGCAAACATGCATATGATTGCATTTTTTCAGCAGTGAGAACTTTTTGTGGTGTCATTTGGACTTTAGATAAATGCAGAATGATTGCAATATGTAAGCCTCTAAGACATGGACTGCTGCTGTTAGATCGATACCAAAGAGATGTGACACAGCTTTCTCAACATTCAGAGTTGGAGTTGGCTTTGTGTGGTCATTCAATGATAACAGATACTTGTAGAAAGGCCTCAGAACTTAAGTTTTCTATACCTGCTTCAATGAGTTTTAGGGGCTACATGTGTTTGCCTTGTTAAGCACTGTCTCTTGGATCTCTTATTCCTCTTCTGCCAATACAAATTCTGACCCTCAAGAACATGGGAGCTGTGTTAGCAACTTTCAACACAGTTGCTGTGTTTGAAGAACAAATAGGTATGTTTAAGACTTTTGAGGTTGCATCCTTTAATATCCAAGGGTTTTCATTATCATTGACTTTAGCAAAAAAGAAAAACGCTGCATGCGCCATGGCACCATAAGAACTTTCTTTTTCCAAGCATCTCTTCTCTGCTTCCACTCTCCTACCAGCTCACTTTCAAGCTCACCTGTGCCTCTGCTTTCATGTCTTGTCCTTTCTCTTTCACAATCTACTACCATGCTGCTAGTGCCACAAAACATCAGTTGCAGTTGGAATGGTTGAAATAGGTCAGTATGTGGTTTCTGTGCATTTCCAGTAGGGTAGTACTGGAGTGTTGACACTTTTCAGACATGATTCTAACAAGGTTTAATTGTCAGAGTGAGGTTTCTGTATCTTCAGACTAGGACTCTTAAACTTACGCTTTGACAACTGTTACAGTAAAATCAGTCTGAGTGGTAAGCTTTTTCATGCCCAAGGGTCTTCAGTATTCCCAGTCTGTTTTGGGGAGTCATAGCTGCAGTCAAGCTTGCAAGGTTTTTCTCTGTTATCAGGAGTCTAACTGTCCATAATCCAAACACAACAATGCACACAAGAGCCCTGCTGTTCCAGCTTGGCCTACAAGGCAATGTTTTTAAGACCTGAACAAAACTGCTTGCTAAGAAGATGCTGCCATCTTTCTTCACATAGAGTTAGAAATTTTGAAGAAAAAATATGCAACAAGTTAAATAATGACATGTCAACAAATAAGCTATTGGCTGTTTGCCTGGAGTTAATGTTTTAGTTTTATAATTACAATGTAATTATGTATGTATTACTTACATATATAAATAAAAGACACTCACTAGAGATGAAGGACCCGAGATAAACTCACAATTTCTTAGCTGGGTTTAACATAATTACAAGGTGAAATAAGTGGTATTCATAAGAGACCTGAACATCACTACAAAGACTAATGCATTATTGATGATAATCTCCAAGATGAACCATTGCCTCTATTTTTTTCTCTCATTCTTTCTCATTTCAGTGAAAATTTGCCTTAAATTCTTAAGGGAAAAAAAAATTCTTACCTTTATTTTTGAAAATAAAAATGCTCTATTTAAGAAGCATGCAAATAAAAGCAGTTTTGCCAATCTATATTTCCCTTGTAAATCATAAAGAGTTAGGTTTCTTTGGTTACTATTTTGGTTACTCTATTATTTATTCCTTTAGAAGTGAAGTCCATATTGTTATATACTGACTCTATATGACGCTTGAAGATTACGGGTTTTCAAAGGCTAGTTCTTCCTTTATCTTAACCCAGCAACTTAACTCCCATATTTGTATCTACTGGACATTAAATTCATATGAGAAAATAGTGGAAGACTGGGATATGTGATGTTTCTTGATGTTACTCGGCACAGACTGATTCTAAGAAATATATAGATGGAAAAAAAATATATAGAAAAAATATATATGTATAGAAAAAAAGCTACTAAACTGTATTGCAGGGCCCCCTAAACAATGGCTATACTTCACTTACTATCGATTCATTAAAAATTTAGCTAAAATTTAAATATATATATATATATATATATAAGCACCTAAGAAGGAAAATAAAATGAAATATCTGGAATTCTTCCCAAGCAAGCTGCATTGTCCTTAACCTTGGAAGTACTTAACAATTTTGGAAGGAACAACTGATGATATAACTGATGATATTGTGTATATCAATAAGACTAAATATATAAATAATGGATAATGTTTCCTGCTTAGAGTTCTTTATTATCCTTGTTTTAACCACACTCCAGATCAGAGTTATGGTATTATGAGCAGAGTGAGTAACAACCAGATTTAAAGTGTTATTTTTAGTCTCTTTACTACTCCTAATCCATTAACTGAGCCCTGAAAGCACAAGGGCAAAGCATTAGCCAAAGTATTATTAGTGTCAGCCCCTTGTTGTTTTTTTCTTTTTTTTTTTTCTTTTTCTTTTCTCTTTTTATTTTTTCCTTTTTTTTTTTTTTTTTTTTTTTTTTCTTATTTTTTATTGACAGGGAGAAGCTGAAGAATAAATCTTTTATTTGAGCAGAACTAAGAATAAGGTTTCATCTGTGCTTGGATTTTCCCTACTGATTTCAGTGACAGAAACGTTAGGCCACTTGTAATTGTTTTTAGGTGTATATTATTTACAGCTGTAGCTGAAGACTGCATTGGGGATAATTCTACAATTCACTGCTCAGCTTCCTGTTCTAGCTATTTTTCCTCTGTCTGAATGTGGCTCTTGGAAAATAAATAAGTGTATGACAAGGGTGTGCGCTTTTAGAATATGTAAGTTACTCAATCAAGGTGTAACTTCCACATTAAAACAAATCCTTCATTCCATGGTTCTTTTGAGACAGTTCTGTTCCTGAGCCAAATGGGCTGGGTTATTTACAGGATATATATATTATGCAAACACAAAATAAATACCATTAACTAATACCTGAAAGTCTTATGACACTTTTGTTTGTTCTGTGCCTCTGTTAACGTGTTACCATGAATAAAGCATATACATGTAGGAGCAGCAGAATTACCACAGTAGGAATTTCAGTATCCCCCAATGTTAGAAAAATCACAGAGTCACAGAATTCTAGGGGTTGGAAGGGACCTTGAGAGATCATTGGGTCCAAACCCCCCAAAAAAGGCCTAGGAGTTCTGTAACATGACAGTTCTGTATTATTATTATTATTATTATTTTTCTACGTTCTCTCTGACTTTAATTTTTCTCTCGGACAGGGGTCCAATGCTAAAGCTGTGGTAGTTTTGAAAGTCCTACACTGAGCTACTGTCAGCTGTTTTAATAGTCTCATGTCCTGGGAACCTTTTACTCCTTGACTTCCGTATCATCCTGTTGATTTTTCTCCTCCGAAGGTGGTAAAGAAGCTGTTACCACCACTTCTCCCTGTCTCTCCACACTTATTAAAGCTTCCCTTATTGCCTGCTCCAGCCAATGTCTAGGCAGCAGAACTGAGGAGATTTAGACATGGTCAACTCTGCTCAATTTCAAGCAGTTCTATCCTGTGAGCCTGGCTGTGGCTCTGCTGTTGCCCATTATTCATAAAGACATGAAGATGCTCACTACAGAACTGCAGGCAGAATGATTTGTGGCCCCTTTATTCCACCAGTTGTTCACAAGATGATTTACAGAGTTGGATTCTACTGAGCTTAACTAAAGGTGGGGGAGATGTAGGCTTTGTTATTTAAGGCAGTACTAAATAAAGGCTGCCCGACGGGTGCGTGAGCTGGACTAGCAAGTAGCCATGCAAGGGATAGGACCATAGTTAATTCCTTGCTTCCTGTGTGCTGCCAGGGAATAGTTATTAATGATCTGGACTCTCTCTAAAATCTTCCTCCTGGGATAGCTTCTGAGCTGAGCCTATGCCATTCACTGCCATACTCCTTGTTCTCACAGATGCATTCTTATTTAAGGAGAGAGCTGTAACTTCTTGTTCCTTCACCCACACGTATGATTCGCTAAGGTGACAGTCTAGTTCAGTCTAGTTGTTTGACATTGTTGGTATATTCTTAGATACTACAGGTATTTTGAAGCTTTTTTTTTTTTTTTTTTTTTTTTTTTTTTTAATGGAAGATCTGTTTGCTGCTTTTCATGTATGTAATTTTCACCTTGAAGAGCAATCTGTTGTACACTGTTGTACATACGCTGTTCAAGGTTCTTCACTTTGTATCGAGTTGGGCTGACTTTGTCTATTGATTTGAGTGCATCTTCTTGTAGGCACGTTCTTTCCATCCACTAGACAACATGTTTTATGACTACTAGTTAATGTAACATCAGTACATCCAGCACTCTAATGTAATAATAAAAATGACAATGTCATAAAGAAAGAATGTTTTAAAGGTAAAGGGGTCTTTGTGACTTGTTCAAATGCAGCCTGACACTGTTCTACTTTGGTGACAGACACATTGAAGGGCTCAAAAAGAAGAAAAAATAGGAGCGGAAATTCAAGTATTTTAAAGGGAAGAAGTTTCTCACCCAGTACCAACAGGCAGAACAGCAGTATCCTGGAGAAGGAGCTGTGTGTGCCCCAGAATTACAGAATCACAGAATCACAGAATTTCTAGGTTGTAAGAAACCTCAAGATCATCGGGTCCAACCTCTGACCTAACACTAACAGTCCCCACTAAACCATATCCCTAAGCTCTACATCTAAACATCTTTTAAAGACTTCCAGGGATGGTGACTCCACCACTTCCCTGGGCAGCCTGTTCCAGTGTCTAACAACCCTTTCGGTAAAGAAGTTCTTCCTAACATCCAACCTAAAACTCCCCTGGCACAACTTTAGCCCATTCCCCCTCGTCCTGTCACCAGGCACGTAGGAGAACAGACCAACCCCCACCTCGCTACAGCCTCCTTTAAGGTATCTGTAGAGAGCGATAAGGTTGCCCCTGAGCCTCCTCTTCTCCAGGCTGAACAAGCCCAGCTCCTTCAGCCGCTCCTCGTAGGACTTGTTCTCCAGGCCCCTCACCAGCTTCATCGCCCTTCTCTGGACTCGCTCAAGCACCTCGATGTCCTTCTTGTAGCGAGGGGCCCAAAACTGAACACAGTACTCAAGGTGTGGCCTCACCAGAGCCGAGTACACGGGGACGATCACTTCCCTAGACCTGCTGGCCACACTGCTTCTTATGCAAGCCAAGATGCTGTTGGCCTTCTTGGCCACCTGAGCACACTGTTGGCTCATATTCAGCCGACTATCAACCAATACTCCCAGGTCCTTCTCCACCAAGGAGCTTTCCAACCATTCCTCTCCCAGCCTGTAGCTCTGAATTACTTGCAAGATGTGTGAAAACTGCAAAGCCTGGTGCAAAGACGTTGGTGACTTAGAACTACATGAAAGCCCATAGGGGGGTGGTGGTGGTGGTGGGGATACAGGTAGCAGAGACGAAGATGTAAGTAATATTGACTTTTTTTTTTTTTTGGCACATATTTGTACTATGATGTCACCTGGACTAATCTGATCCTTAGAAGGGAGAAAAAATTTGGCTGAACTTCACGTGAAGGATCTTAAGGGCACAAAAAATAGTCTGTTTTGTCTTCCCAGCTTACTGCTGTGGGTTGGGTCCTAGGCCCTTGTGCCCTCTACTGACAGACATTAGCTGCCTGTCCTATTATCAAGGGAAGGAAGAAAGATCAGTGCCTTGAACCTTTTAAATGCATCTGCACCCTCTTCAGGGTTCTCTTTGTTACTGTTCTCTAGATACAATGCACAGCCTGGCTTTTTAAAGGCCAAAATGGAAACATTACATAGTGCTACTTCTCTCCATTTTCATTAAACAATTAGAAGTCCCCTGTGAATGTGGAGAAGCTGGTTTGTATATTTTTGTTAATGACAAGCAAATCCATTTCTGTTGCTTAAAAGAAAGTGCCATGGCATCAGTTTAGAATTAATTAAGTGAGTTTTAATATAATTCTGAATGTAATTTAGACCCCAGAGTCCTTGCTACAAGCTGCTGTTGTTGTGCAAAGAGCACTTTTTTTCCCCCCAGTTTGGCACAATTTGTAAATTCCAGCATCTAAGGCTTTGCAGAACATAGTTGTACAGTCTGGCAGAGGGATAGCAAACACAAAACTAGATATTATACCAAGCAATACTGCTTTGACAATGCTGTGCTTGCCATCAATCCTACAAATGCTGCTGCCTGATAATTTTTCTGTTCTAAACAGCAGCACCTGTTCTACTGTTAGCAGAATTCAGCTGCATCCTTACTATTTCTTCTTAAGTTGCAATATCTTTTCAAAAATCCTGTCTCCATCTACTTTTTTAGTCTCAGTAGTAAATACAAAATCATGAGATACTGGTAATCTGCTGATGTCTGTCATTGGTGACAATAAGAATTAATGGGCTTGATTTGGGAAGTTTGTGTGTTACATAAGAAAGGTGTGACCTCTGCAGGTCACACCTAAGGCCCAGTAACCCCTGCCAGTGTCCCTAAGGGGAAATACACAGCCACAGAATGGATGAGGTTGGCAGGGGCCTCTGGGTCCTTCTGCTCTGAGCCCTGCTCCAGCAGGGCCACCCTGAGCAGGGGGCCCAGCCCCATGTCCAGGTGGCTCCTGGAGATCCCTTAGGAGGAGCCCCCCCAGCTTCTAGGCAGACTGTGCCAGGGCTCCATCTCCACCCAGCCCAGAAGTGCTTCCTGATGTTTAGGCAGAACCTCTTTGTATTCTGGTTTGTGCCCATTGCCTCTTGTCCTGGCAAACCCGGAGACCTACCTGTTGTCAGAAGTGACCAACTACTTCTACCTTCTGTGTTTGTCTTTCATACAATTATTTATATGCATTGTAAGCTTTTGCCTTTAGTCCTGATTGCTTTGTTTTCTTAAAAGCATTTGACGAGAGACTTTATCAAAAGGCTATTCGAAATGCAGAAAGACTGTATCAACCAGATCACTTGTTACCTGCGAATTTGCTGACCCCATTTAAGAAACTCCAACAGGTTTGCAAGACAGAACTTAAATTTGCAAATGCTATGGGGACTGTTCCAAAGTGGTTCACATTTATCCAAATGTCCACTTCACTAATTCTTTGCTAGTTCCCACTGATATGGCCTGTTCCTTCCATGTCCCTTAGAAACTTTCAGATTTGTTTTTAATTAATGTCACTTCTGTCCTCAGGTAAAGAGCAAGGCATTACACACTGGGAATTTCTGTAGTAAAACACCTTTTCATCCTTGAGTTTTCTTAGGTTTTCTTAGTCGATAGCTATATATATACACACATACATATATATATTTGTGTGTGTGTGTGTGTATGATGTTTCCTAGTAGTTACTTCTAAGCAAGTCTTAGGATTTGTTAGTATTCTCTTTGCCCATTTATCCATTATGTCTTTTGAAGTCCCTCCAGTTTCAGAGACAGAAGGGTGAGAACATCAAAGCCCATTTTCTTCTGCAGTGAATACTAATAAGAAGAATTATTTTAGTTTCTCTGCAGTGCTTGTCCTCTCCTGAACTTTATAGCTTTCACATGTTGTTTCTCAGACCCATTTGGGGGGCCTTCCATTATAGTATCTTCACACTTAATCCACCAGAGTTTGGCTGTTCCTGTTTTCTTCCTTTGGATACAACTTTTTTGACAGATGTCTTCTCATGTATAATAAACTTTTTTGCTTTGTTTCTTGGCCAGGCTAGTTTTCTATTGTCCTTTATTGACCCTGTCTTCAGACCTGGTATGTGCTAGCCCTGTCTTGTATCACCCATGAGGTTTTCATTCTTTTATTCAACTTCAATTACTTTTTAAAAGCTTCCACATTTCTGTAGCTCATGTTTTTGAAGCTGAATGCAAGTCCTGTGGATTTTTTGTAAATGTAACAAAATTATTGTAAAAATTTAAATGAAAGTAAGTGAGACCCCCAGCCACTCACTTTTTCTTATTTTGCCCAACACCACCACCACCCTTTTTTAATTTTAATTTTAGCCTTTATGTAGGAACACGTGACCTGTGAGTTTGTGTCCTGTTTGTGTTCCAGTTGGGAAGTGGAAAATAAGGAACATCTATGTAACTATTTCCGCTTTGTAACCTATCCTTCATTTGGAAACACAGAATTTACATATTTTCATCCAATGCAGTGCTCTTATCAATAATGTGTCTTCTCTGGTATGGTTTGTGTCCCTCACTGTTTACTCTAACAGGTTTAGGTTAGACTTTAGGAGAACCTTTGTATCCATGAGGAGAGGGAAGTCCTGGAATCTGCTAAAGAGTTTGTGGGATCTCCCCCATTAGAGATTTGAAGGAAGGTTAAAGATAGTCTGGCTGTGGTTAGTCCTGCTGCAAGATGGGAAGACAGGCTGAAGTATCTAAGATCCTGCACTGTTTCATATGTAAAGGTTCAGATAATTTGTCTAAGAAAAGAAGCTATTTCACCCTTATAAAGCAGCTATTCATTTCCATGCATCAAAACCATTCAAGCAGAAAGAATATCTTCCTCATTCTAGGTAGTGGTGTATGTTCAGCTGGAGAACATTGCACCTAACTCCAAATTGATTTGGGAGATGATATATGCTGAAGGGAAACTATATAGCGGTAAGATATTCTAAGTGGTTAGGAGGAAATTCTTAAAGTAAACTGTAGAACTTCTTACCAGAGCACAGTAAACTCAGGCTTACAAAAGGGAGAACACACAACTTAATTAAAGGGAAATCAATTGAGAATTATTACATATATAAAATAAATCCCTGGCTCTGAGCTACAAACACGAGCATGAGAGAGTAATAGTGATGGGGGAGGATATAATGTATGCCTGACAGGTTTATGTATTATTTCCTCATGATCAATAGCAAAAACCTATTTGAGACAGGCTACTGGGCTAGAGGGACCTTTTCTCTGAACATCTGCTGCCAAATACCAGGGCAGATTCCATAGTAAAAGCTGGAATTGGAGGGCATGACAAAGTATTGATAAGAGTAATCCTTGTTAGACTTTCTCACATCTTTTTACTTAAATTTCATTGCCATTGGCTATTGTAAATGAACTTGGTATGCAATTGCAGGTCAATTATCTGTTTTCCAGAGCTTCTAGGAAAGATTTTTATGAGTAAGAATTACGTGCTTCCCCCCATCCCCTCCATCTCTTCTTATACTTTTCCAAGTTTATAGACAGGTGTCTCATATATTGGATCTGCTATGCAGTGTCCTGTCTGTCCTTCTGAAAAGGTACAGATTGAACTATTGGCAACTCTAAAAGCAGGGTGTGAGATGGCTAGGAACACTTTAGTCTCAGAAATGTTCCTGTTGCTGTGCTAAGAATAGTATGAACTGAAGAAAATGTGTCCTTTTGTGTTTTTAGTCTGCCTTGCTCATCCTGCATGCCTGTAGAAATATTCAGATCATTTTAGATGCACTGCTTTATAAATGTGTTATAAAAAGATATGGGTAGTTTGGACAAACTATCTTTTGAAAAGAACAATACAAAGGAAATTATGAAGAGTTTCATAATCACCATATCAGTTAAAATACTTCTCTGGATGCTTCTGTTTGAAAATTCCTTTGTGCTTATGGGAGGGGATATCATGTTAATTTCCTTCCAAACACAGCTTGGGGAAGAAACAGGTTAAAAGCAAAGTATAAAGTAGGAAATACTTCAAACAACAAAGAACAACAAAAAGACAATGCTAAACTGGTGCCTAGAGTTAGTCCCAAGGGCATCTATGCTTGGCTGTGTGCTTAATTTGCAAACTCTGCCAAAGAATAAGTTGCCAAAACTCAGACAAGATTCAAATTAAAAGTCTGTGGCTCAGATGATTTATTCTGCTGAAGTCTCCTCACTGTTGTTTAAACATTCTGAGGTTAGTTCTTGGAAAAGGTAGAACAGAAAGAATAGGGAACTTGGTCCCTTTCTGAATGGAAATGTGATGCCAGTTTGTGTGTGTTGATAAATTTTCTGTCCCTGTTTCTGTTCTTTCACAGTGGTAAGCACGGAGATTTGTACTTGGTTTCCAGGACCCATTTCCATATTGATACACTTTTCAGTCATGGTTCAGTGTGTGCCCTGAAATTAAAAAAAAAGAAAAAAAGACGGATTTCCTCCAGAGATATCCATATCATTGAATAGACTAAGCAGGATAAAGAAGAGAAGAAGAGAATAAATGTCATAGGAGTTTGCTACTCCTCAGGTACATATTAAAGAGCTGAAAAACAGCCTTTCTATTCCAGTTCTGGGGACTGTACCCGGCAGAAACAAGTTCAGAGAACTTGTTTTCAGAAAAACCTTCCTTTCCCTTTCCCTCTTCCCCCAATTTTTTTGGCTTTCCTGTGAATAGAAAACTTTTGTCTTAACTGCTGTTTCAAAGAGGAGATTCTCCCAAATACTTAAAGATAAGTATTGATAACAGGCTGCATTAAATCTTGGAAAGGAAGTGGGAACAGGTATGAGAGAAACAACAACAGTCTGTCTTCTCTGTGTTGTATCATAATCATTTGTTCACTGGCAAATACAGTTTTATGGAAAATCTCTTTTTTTGTTTTATTTTTTTTTTATTTTTTTTCCCCACCCATTTCTAAATCTTTAAAATATAACTTAAAATTCACGCATCTTGCAAGGTTCTGAATTATTCAGCAGAGATCTTAACCACCAACATCAAAACAATACAAAGGAAGGAATTCACGAACAACTACACATTATCCACGGAAGAAAAGGTATTTATAATTGCAGAATTCCCAGTGTATCAACTGTACTTGGTCCCGTGGTGGAAGATGTGGTGCTCTTGGCTCTAAGAGCTGCCATTCTACAAAAACACAATATAAAGTGTAATGTTAACCTGTTTTACTGTTGCAAAACAAGAGATCAGAGAGACTAACTTCCCATTATACAAGTGTTGATTAGTAAATCCGAAACCAGAGTTCCTGATAAGGTATTTAATTCATTTTGAGGTATTTTGTGCCTAAATCCTGGCAAAGATTGATGTGTAAGAAAGAGAGACTAATAACTTGATTTTTCAGAGGAAACTTAGTAATATCTTTCCTGAGATCTAGTGCTTCCAGGTGCTTTGTTTATTTGGGGAGTGAGAGTTGGGGGGAGGAGGCTGGAAGCAAAGGCCCTCCCTGAGCCCTTTGTATTTTCTGTGTAGTTTGGACTCAGAACCTTAATACACACTTAGGTACCTGATTCTTCTGATTCCAATTAAATTTAGGAACTTGGATGTTTTTCAATGAGTTTTACAAATCTGTATTTGCCTGTCTTGCTCAGATGTCGGTTAGGGAAGGTATTTGCAAGACTGGTTTAATTGTAAGCATCCTGAAGTCTTTGTTCACAATAGAAAAAATAAAAGGAAATGTAAGGTGAAGGTAAAATCCAGAATTTTAAATGTGGATTTAACTGTTCTCCCTGTGAGCCAATTTTCTCACCCATAAGGATGCTTTATATTAACCGATTATCCCAAAACTGGTGATAGATGTGTGTTAGGGAGGAGTCTGTTAGGATGAGATAAGTGTAGAGATTAAAGCCTTTTCTAGATAAAATTATGGAGGTAGGGATGCTGTCAAGAGATAATTTGGGCAAGAGCTGGATATGAACATTTTTAAAAGTAGGTACCGTGAAAACATAGAAGACAAGTTTACTCCTCAGCAGTAGGCCCCAATAAGAAAATGCAGACTCCTCGTATTATAGCTTCACTGAGAAATGCCATCCCAGACTCCCTCCTTTATTTGACAGATTGGGGATGACAATAGTTTAACAGTTTGAACTTGTATAGAGGGCTTGAAATCCTAACAGCCTTTAAGAACTCTCTGTCCTTGGTGACTTGGTTGATTATCTGAGAGTCCTTAAATTATTTTTATGATGTTATAAGGGTGGCAAAATGAGCTTACTGCAAGTCTCTGAGGAAAATGTTGTGGACTGAACTGTGTGGTAGCTTTAAGCCATTTGAGATAGCTGCTTTTACTGTGATATTCATGAAATTAGTGTAGGAGACCACACTCTACCTATTATGAGGACAGAAGAAATAAACATTAAAAGGCTTGAGCTGCATGTGATATTTTCTCTGTTGGTCAGATTGATCTAAAGATTTTCTGTGTTTTTAAACTAGTATCCAAATGAAGAGGTATAGATACTTGTGTTGTGTGAAAAATAAAGTGGGCAGTAAGCAAAGCTTTTAGAATGATTTTCATTATTTTTAAATCATATACTTTAAATTCTAAGTTCATTTATTTCAAATTAGTGCCTTTTTTTTCTATTATTTTTTTTTCCTTTGGGGGATGTGGCAGCAATCTGTCAGTAGGTTAGGCTAGAATATAGACAGGAAATCCTCTAAGGAAAAGGTGGATAGGAGCATCTGTGGGCTCCATGTTGGACTCACCTGAAATCTCTCCGTGTTCTTTTTTGATGGAGTATCAAATAATATCAAGTTAATCTCATTATGCAATTTTATTCTATTTAATGGGATTCTGCTGACATAACAAGGTCTGTAAGGGTTATGCATGTGTGAGAAAGAGACCTTTCTTCAGACTGTTAGGTATTTATATATTTCCCTAAAGTGTTCTATCCAGGTAAAACTATCTAACATATTTAAGAAACTTTTATATCATACAAGAGTTCTACCCTACCATGAGTAGCTGTTATAGGAATCAGATAAAAAGTCATCATTTTTTTTTCTAGCTGTACTGCTGATTAGGAATCTGTAGGTCTCATTTCTTTTCCGAACTCTACCACTTTTATGCTAGATCCATATTTAGCATTTTTAGCTTGGATGTCAGAAGAAGTTTCATTATTGAAGAAGTTGTGTGGCATTGGAATAGGCTGCCCAGGGAAGTGGCTGAGTCACCATCCCTCGAGGTTTTCAAGAAACATGTAGATGTAAAACTTAGTATCATGGTTTAGTGGTGGACTTTAGTACTAGGTTAAAGGTTGGACTAGATGATCTTGGAGATCTTTTCCAACCTAGATGATTCTATATGAAATTCCATTCTTTATTTCCCCTCAAATATTTTCTATTTTTATGAAGTGCCAGCTTTATGAATAAACAAAGTAAACACTTACCTCTGTGAACTGCAGCTGAGCCCATCCAGAAAAGTAAATCAATCATCAGCAAGAATCTTTTCCCTTTAGAATGTGACAAAGGAGTGCTTCTAATTTCACTGGGGAGCAAAAAAAAATTTGGCTTTTTCCATCCTACCCAGTAATGGCTTGGAAGCTTGCTATTTACATTATAAATACTGTGTAATGAGGTTGTCTTTGTTTGAATGGTTGCACAGTATCTAAGCAAAAAAAAGGTATTGATCTCAGCTGGGGGTGCAATGAAAGTAATAACAATATTAAATAGCCTGAAAGAACTTGATGCAGAAAACCAAATGCTACTATTTATTTGAGAACAGCATTCCAAATTCAAATTCTCCTAACACCTATGTGAACTTGTAAATATCTTCTTTACATGTAAATGGTCCTACAGAAGACTGCAAGGAGTTGATCTCTGAGGACATTATCATCCTCCTCCCCCTGCCTCTGCCAGAAGCCATAGAATTTTTATTAGCAGAGTTTCCATTACTCAGCAATGAATGTCTGATCTTTGATCAAACTAATTTGAAGTAGTTGCACTTTGCACTTACAGATAAATCAAATTTATTAAGAAAAAATTATGCATGTGCATACATAGCAAATAAATAGGCACATTAAATAATAAATATTACATTTGTACCACTTCTTGTAGTGAAGAAATTTTGATTAGTTGGTGAATATTCTACAGTAGTAGCAGATTTTTCCTCTCTTCAATATTCAGGGAAAACCACATTTTCGCCCTCAGTTATGCATTTTGAAACTATAAATGCAAAGTTACATGAAGTTGCAAGCACTTTTATTTTGTCTTTTTCTTATATATTTATACATATAATGGACTTGTCCCATTCTAATCTCCTCTATATTCTTATTCTTTTCTACTTCCCCACTGAGTTTGCTCAAAGACATTCAGCTGTGTAAAATGTCAGAAGATAAGAAACATTTTTATAATGTTAGATCAGCTTAATCAGTATATGTTTTGTCTGTTCAATTAAAGAAAAAAACACCAACAAAACAAAACAAACAAAACAAAACAAAACAAAACAAAACAAAACACAAACATCATTGATCTAAATGGAGTTTACAAAAGCATATCTGAAAATGAAAGCCATATTTCAAGTTTTCAGCTAGAGTAATTCATATAGGGCATGCCACTCCAAGGGGAACATGTCCACATACTTTGGAAGAAAGTTTTGCTTTCTAATGGTTGCACAGAATGTTCCAGCTCTGTACAGAATATTTGGAAGGTAGGTGTTTGGGTTTAAGGTTTTAGTTGGTACCATTTTAGTTGATAGAGTCTTCTTATCAGTTCCTCTAGTGTTTTTCACTCTGAATTAACCTCTTGATTTTCAGTATCAGTATAATTAGTCCTTAATTCCTGAAAAATGGAGCAGTCTGTGACTCCTGAGCCATAATTTAACCCCAATCTAGGTTTCTGATGGCAGGTAAACTGTCAGGGTCTGACAAGGACTGATGGACATGATGATCTTCTAGGTCTTTCCAAGTTTAGCTGATTCTATGATTGAAAGGCTTGCATAACTGAAACAGCCTAAGGAGCTAATTGCGTAGCTACTCCTATACCCCCTCCTCCAGAATGATGCTGAGGCACTCTTTGTCACTGTCATGTCCAAACTGAGGTGACTCCCAGAGCTTCAGAGCTTCCTCAGCTCCTGTTAATGTTGTTACTATTTTCTAATGACTCTGTAGATGATGTTTTAGGAGAGGCAATAAAAATCATATTTCAATCTGAGAACATACCTTTTCAGAAGTGAAGAGAGATTTATATTCAAGGTTCTAGTTTAACTGAAAGGTAGACTGCCAGAGCAAGAGTCCTAGATCAGAATTAAAAGATCCATAGCATTCAGGGAGCAACAGCTATGCAGGGCATCTGAGTTTTGGTGTAGGGCTCCAATTTCCAACATTTAATGATTGTGTTTCTTAATTTATCAGAATCATTACACAAATGAAGTAATGTACATTGCTTTGGTTTCAGCAGGTGCTTTTGACCATGTTGTGTTCTTAATTCATTAATGTTGTTGTTCAGCTGGTGAAAACATACTTCAAAATCTGAATTTGAATTGCATTTATCATGGACTTTCTGTGGGATCATTGAAGTTTGATCTAATCAGGATTCAATAGCCACTCTCTTGTGTTTTCTGCTGCTCTGGAATCTGGGATTTGGGAATAGACTGCAACACACTGATGATGTACAAGAAATTGCACCTTGCTTTGTGCTCATCAGCAGATCCATCACTGTTGAAGACAAATAAAAAATCCAAAGAAGACACTTTGTGAGAGTTGAGAAAGAGTGTTCAAGAAAAAAAAAAGAAAAAGCAATAAAGACAGTGAAAACTAGTAGCCCCCCCTCCTTTTATAGTGATTTATTACTCTGAAAACAGAAGACTTCTGTGAAAAGTCTGACAGAAGCAGTGTGCATTTCTGAGTCTGGCAGATCACACGAGGTTAATGGCATCCATTTCACAAGATACAGACAATTATAGAAATGATTTCTTTAGTTGGTTCTCTTCAGCACAATGTAGTGGTTAGATTCTTCCAGACAGGAGACAGAAACACACTTTTCCTAGGAAGTCAAACAACAGAAACTCTATAATAACTAATATGAAGAGAAATGTAACAGATAGGATTTGTTTATTACCAAAATGGATCAGGAAAGGACATGAAAAATATATAAAATAATGAATAATCCAGGAAAAAAACTTGGAATTTATGTTCTTTGTTATTCCTAACATGAGTTAAGTGATATTGAATGCAGTAGAAAAAAAGCACATTTAAAATTGGCAGAATTGAATTTTTTTATTTTTTTTTTCCCATACAGTGTGTGATTTCACTGTGCATCTTTAAGGCTAAGAAAGTTGCAAAAGCAAGAACTCAGGATGAGATGGGAAAGAGATACAGAGACATCAGCAGCAGTTCAAGGGCTTGTCTGTATTTGCTGCTAACAAATGAAAGAAGGGAAAGGGAAAAGCAAACAAACTACTACTACTACAACAAAACAAAGATAAACAATTGTTAGAAGAGGGATATGCTGTGATTTTATGATTGCAATGGGGACTGTAAGGTATAAGCTTGGCCTAGCTCAGTTTCATGGATACTGTCAGATTTGTATTGTTGATGAAGAGTAATCAGATTTTTCTATCGGCTCTCCAGCTGCTAATGCTGCTGCTCAGTATTTATGTCATGGAAGAACGAATGATCTTTGGCATCAGCCTCAGTGTGAAAACCTATAGACGGCAGGATACCTGCCCATGCCTGCAGTGGCTGTGATACCAGCATGCTCATTCACAGGTCCCAGTGCTGCTGTTTACATTGCCCTGAGTAATGCCTGATTTTGATGAGGTACCTGAGAAGATGTTTCTTTACAGTGTGAGGCAAACTACCATGGTTTGGATATAAGCCAGAGCATGTGTGTGTGTGTGGTGGGGTTTGACAATAGTCTGATAATCCATGGGCTAGAGATAGGTAGACTTTTTATGCCAGCACTTGCACAGCCAGCTGGGGATTAAGAAGCTGTTCACTGTGGTTCAGAGATCCTCAGCTGTAGATGCTGTGGTTTCTGAGACAGAGTAATACTTTGAACCTTCTCATCCTCTGCCTTAGCGAAGAGAACTAACCACAGTGTTATCAGCTTTTCTTGCTACAGTTGTGTTCTGCAGAACTGCAGTAACACCCAGAAGGGATTTTTTTCATACTTCTCCCATGAAGAGAAAAAGCCTTTGAAATCCATTTTTTTTGCCTTTCTGTCTCATCCAACTACCACAATGAACAGTCAGATCATAAGACAGCACGCTTCTGTAAGACACTGCAAAAGGTATTTTATGATGATGTTTGTTGAGTGCATTTTCTGAGCACTGCATTAAAGCATTGAGGGGCAAAATCTACCAAGAACTGTGCACCCCTGCATCCATTATATGCTTTTAAAAATCACTCTCCAAAAGAATTCTAGTCTCCAAGCACGAAGATTTTATTGGCATTTCAGTGCTTTGAAGACGGTTTTAAATTCTTTTGGGAAGGGGAACAAAAATGTTTTGTTTCTCATATTGACCTTCTGTTCTTTAAATTATTCCATTTTAAAGAGAGGATGTTTCTGAGACTGTCCCACCCACGGTGTGAATTTCTCCATCTTGTTTGCCTCACCTACTGGCAGTCCAGTGACACTCCCCTTATGCAGAGCTCCAGTTCTGTTTCAAATTGAACTTTTTATAATTAATCAAACTGTGTTACTCAGTTCTGTCAGTGGTCAGTCTGGTATATGAATTTCCTGTGATGGACTGGTCTCTTTTTGTTATTCTTTAAATGTTATTGGAGGAGCCGAATTTGGGTTTCAGTGGATTGCAGATATATGGTGAGTCAACCCAGTCTAGCAACTGAGCATCCATCCTTGGATGATTGCTCATTCCTCTCTGCAGCAGGACTGGGGAGAGAACCAGAAGAGCAAAAGTCAGGAAGAAAACCTTGGTAGTTGAGGTAAAGACAGATTTAGAAACTGAAGGGAAATAAATAGGAAAAAAAAAAAAAAAAAAAAAGGGAAAAAAACAAGTGATACAAAGACACCACCTCCCAGCAGCAGACCAATGCCCAGCCAGTGTCCAAACAATGACTACTTTGGAAAGGTTAACCCCAGTTTTATTGCTGTTCCATGGCATGGAGCATACCTTTGGTCAACTCAGGTCAGCTGTCTCCTCTGTGTCTTCCCACAGCCTCTTGCTCACCAGAAGCCGACTTGCAGAGGGGATGGAATGAGAAGCAGAAAGAGCCTTGATGCTGTGCAAAGACTGCTTGGCAACAGCTAAAGTACTGGGGTGTTATCAGCATGGTTTTAGCCACAAATCCAAACCACTACACCATATAGGCTGCCTTAAAGAAATTGAAATCCAGGTCCATGTGCAAAGACATAAAAGCAGCACAGATTGGTGATAACCACATAAATGCAAGTAGGTTTATATATTTCTTGGTTATTGTGGTGCCTTATTTCACCATTGCTTAGTGCTGTACTGGAACTTGGACTGTGCATCAGCAAAACAGGGAAATGAAAACTTCTCTTCATATTTACTTGCTGAGATCAGTGGCATTGGTGCTTTTTTCTCCAGTAAACCCAGATTTCCCTTTGGATTCATAAAGTTCAAATTCAAGTACAGGTCCAGATAGAAAAGATTTGGAAGGAATAAAATTCTGTACAGTTGTTCAGCGTAAAGTATTAATTGCCTCATTGCATTTGCAATCTTTGTGAAGTTCTTTAGTTCAGAACAGTCATTAAACTGATGGCGAAAGTCATTAAAGAAATGCTGAATGTATGCATCACCACATCTTGCTTCTGCTTCATAAAACCATTCTGTGGTCAGACACAGACCCCTGGATTTTATTGTAGGAGTTGTGATTGGTATTTTAGAGTTTTATTTTTGGTCAACAGTGGTGAGATTTATCTCAGGTTCTTCTAATGCATGGTGTCTACACCTGATCTAGTTCCTTCCTATGAAGAACCTGTAGACCAACTATATATGGATGTCTAGAAAATTTTTGGACAGATCTTAAATTTCAGGTGAGGTAAACGCTATTTCTTCCTCAGCTGAAAAGACAAAAATTACAAATGATATGTGACTCTGAATTTTGTAAGTAATAAAAATATTTCCTGATTTCAATGTAAGGAAGCACAATCTGTTTTGGGGTTTAAATGCAATCTTCTGTCATAGTGTGTCATTGTAGTGATTAATTCCTGTTTGAGAATCTGGCCCAAGCACAAATGGGACAAAAAAAGGACTATTTGTCCTTTTGGCTATTTCTGTCTGTTGCTCTGCTTTAGGTTGATATAAGTGCAATTCTAATGTGACTTATGAGACCAGACAGAACCCATCTTGCTCTTTTCCAGAATCTGTGTATTTTGGTGGACTGTCTTTTGGATAGCACTCTGTGTGAGTAATAAAGGGCAGACAATCTAAAGGTATTTCATTAGAGAAATTTCACACAACAGTGAGCATTTTTTTCTGAATGCTTTTGAAGATTTTAGTAGACTTGACTACATCAGAAACTGATAAAATGGTTCATTTATCACATTCTTAAATTTATCATGAATCATTCATTTTAATAGGCTGTTTCTAGTACTGTTTCTGAACTTTACATAAGGCAAAAATCTTTTTAATTTTGATATAGACAGGGCTATTCAGAAAGAAGTTTGAAAAATGGCCGCGTAGGGAAAGAAAAGAGACTAACTAGACGTTCGTATTGACAGTTTTTTATTGTTTGCTGTTCATAATACAATATGCCCTAAAATACAACAGAATGGAATAACACCTTATAGCTTAAGAGTGTAAGACAGACTCTAGTGGTGGACACTAGAAACAGATTCCTCATATCCTAGTTATAATGGGTATAGGAATGCTGTACCATTGCAACCATATCATGTGATCTTGGGTAAATCATCTCACAAAGTGGTGAATAGAGTCTGGATTATTTTCCCTTTAGTGTCTTCCAGAAGATCTGTCCCCTATCCTTGCCATAAAAGTATATTTGTAGTTTTGCTACACAATAATACAAACATTTTATTCTGTACATTGCTGATGGAACTGGAATAATCATAGAATCATAGAATCATAGAATATCCTGAGTTGGAAGGGACCCTTAAGGATCATCAAGTCCAACTCTTGACACCGCACAGGTCTACCCAAAAGTTCAGACCATGTGACTAAGTGCACAGTCCAATCTCTTCTTAAATTCAGACAGGCTCGGTGCAGTGACCACTTCCCTGGGGAGCCTGTTCCAGTGTGCAACCACCCTCTCTGTGAAGAACCCCCTCCTGATGTCAAGCCTAAATTTCCCCTGCCTCAGCTTAACCCCGTTCCCGCGGGTCTTGTCACTGGTGTTAATGGAGAAAAGGTCTCCTGCCTCTCGACACCCCCTTATGAGGAAGTTGTAGACTGCGATGAGGTCTCCCCTCAGCCTCCTCTTCTCCAGGCTGAACAGGCCCAGTGCCCTCAGCCACTCCCCGTACGTCTTCCCCTCCAGGCCTTTCACCATCTTCGTAGCCCTCCTCTGGACACTCTAATAATACTACAGTATTGTATGGAACATTTGAAAGTACAGAGGCACTTGCACACCTCAAATAGTACTTCAGAGTTCAATTTAAAACAGTTATCCTGAGTGACTTGCAGAAGGTAATTGAAGACTTCCATTACAAAGGGTTATACACGGCCTTCCTGAACCTAGGTTCTACACCTGAAACAAAAACATTTGAACATTAAATAGGGACTGTATAATCTCTGAGAAGGATTGTGTGATATTGGGATGTTTCATTTTTTTTTTCTCTGAAGTTAAAGTTTTAACTCCTATTCCTGTAAAATTTACCTGAAAGTAGGATAAAATAAGTATTCTGGAGCTAATAAGTGAAACTGGGTGGTTTATAAGGCAGATAAAAAGATTAGTAGGCACACAGACATACACAGTATAAAAAATAAATTTAATTTATCTATATATACTAATATATAATACATTTCATATATAAAATATTGTTTTGAGCCATCAAGAGTATCATACAAAAATGACAAGATTTTTGATTTACAGTGATGAAAACACCTTTCAGCAGTTGCTTTGATGTAATGGGTTGAAATGTGATTTGTGATTATTAAGAGGATTTTTACTTTGGAAACAGATTTTGAATTAAATTGACCTTACCTACTAATGCTTTAGAGCTTTAAAGTTCCATCTGTCTGATAAAGACTTTTACATTATTCAAGGTCTACTCCATTAATTAATATGAATTTTTACTGTGGGGGTTGAAAAAGAAACACTTGGAAATTTTCTTTTTAGAAAGTAGATGGAGTCTTTAAGTCTTGTATTACTTTATCCCTTTATAGCAAAACAGGAGCTTCAGTCTTATTTACTATAGTGACATGTTTAACAATATGATCACAAAGCCAGATTAATCTGGCATATTTTTATGAACTGCCTCAGCACTAGAGCAGACTGCATGCAGAAAAGTTTGAGAAGCCCAGCCGTTTCCATCTGTACTGGCATTGCTACTTAAAGCTGCAAGACATATCTAAGAAGATTCCAGAACAAAAGGAGGGTGCTGACAGGAGATTGTGTTCAATGCTGGGACTTTGATGTGAACGTTGCAATGGATTCAGCCTGGGAAAACACTGGCCTGGACTTACTGGACCCAGGCCAGATTGACAGCTGCAGTTATCAAGGAACTGGGTATGAGGGGGAGATGAAACTCGGAGCAAGGTTCTCAGCACCATATGTTTTGGGACTGCTCGAGGCTTTAGACTTTATGTAACAAAGCAATTCAATGACAAGATGCAATTTAACCATATTTTTTCCTTTTCTTGTTCACTGGAAAGGACCAAGCTGTTTCAGGACATATTCTCAGTGATCTCTGAGGGTGGATTCCCTAGTCACTGCTAATTACTAGGCTCTTAATTTGCTAGCACTAGGACTACCTGTCAGGCCTCCAACATTATTGAATTACATCCTGGCCAAAGACAATTACCTACTCTTGAAATGATCTGCTGCAGTTTCTGGAAAATGTGGGGATGCTCTTTATTTATATAGTTGAGGAACATCTTTTTCCAGTCACTCCAAATTCTGTGCAGTCAACTCAAAGAGATTTATTTCATTTTGGACTAGTCATTGTTGTTTTGGAGGAAGGTTTTGTTGCTTTTTTTTTTTTTTGTCCTTTCCTTCACAAGCAATCTATACATGTGATTCTGCCACCTAAGCCTGCTCAAAATGTACTAGTAAACCTCACTGCATGCAAACCATTTGCTATATATTGTTAAGATTATAGCCAGCTTAACTGTTTTGTGATATATGCCTGTCCATTTAAATTCTCCCTGATATACACAGAAATATACTGAACACAGGAGGGCAGTACCTTAACAGTACATAGCAGGACAGGAGGCACCCATCCACAGCTGCAGGCAGAGAGATTATAAGAGATTATTCTGCTATTTCTCCATTTATACAGTCTAGTGTCCTCACAGAAGGAGTGGGCCAGCACAAGACCGCTTTTGTTGCACATGAGCTATAGAGGTGGTTGGAGGAGGGGATCTTGCTAATAGTATGCTATGTCCAAGTCCAGATGAGATTTATTTTTTTTTGATTTCCTGTCCTTTTTGTGCCTGAAAAAGGAAAATGTGGGGGGTGACTTATTTCTTCTTGGATAGAAAAACTAGAGACTTATATATTAGACTAAAATACAATAGTCAAAATCATACTGACCTGTCCACATTTGGAGTCCTCTAAATCACAATAAGACTACTTTGCTCCAAAAGTCACAAGCATCAGTAAAAGTGTCCAATAGTTAGATATGACTAAAGAAGAAAAATGTATTTATTTTTATTTTTGAAGGCTCAGAGAAAGAAGCTCTATAAAACCTAAAAAAGAAGCTGTTGCTGCCAGGTAGTCCTCCCTGCAGTGTTGGCAGCTGAGAATGTGTGCCTTTCACTTGAGGATAAGCCCTTCAGAAAGAGCATAAACTGCCAATGGAAATGGGTTTGCACTAAAATGCTGGACTACGTGTTGAACTGGCTGAAGCCCAGTTCTGTCTTACCTTTTGTTGCCTGTCTACAGAAGCTTTATTTTCCAGCAATCAGTCCTAGCCATTCCACACCAGTGCCAACAGTTTTCTTAGCCTACATGGCTCAGGGTTCTTGGACATCCCACCAAGACAAGGGAGAAGAGCTCAGTGCCATAGAATCCCAGGGGAAGGTGGACTCTACTTGACAATTCCCCTATATGAAAGACATCATCAAAAAGATGATGTCTACCATTTGATTCCAGATCAGGAGTTTCATATCTTGGGCTGGTATTTTAAAATCAATGAATGTCAAACACTTCTGATTGTAATTCTGTATTATTAATATAAAATTTAGCAGCTATTATATAATTCAAACAATTCACTGTGATTTTGAATCAATATTTCTCAGGCTCTCTGAGTTCGTATTTTTTTTTCTGACCCATTTTTCCATGAAAGCTGGAACATTTAGAGATTAACGTTAGCATGGTAACAGTGTCACTTAACCTCCTATTTTATTCAGAAATTACAATGATGTTGATGCATTTATTGATTTCTCAGAGTCTCTTCTGTTGGAATTCTGTAATTGTTGGATATTTCAAATAAAGCTTGGAGGATGCTTGTGGGAGTTGTAGTGCTTTATCGCTATGTATGCTCTGCTCTTGCTTTTCATTTTAGCAGTAATAATTGAAATAGCTTGGAGTTCAACATCTGGTGAATCCTGATTCTGCATTCTATACATTGGGATTATAAGAAGATGAAAATGAATGTAGGTAGGAATGCTGGGTCAGTTGATGGGTTTTCTGCAGGACAAATACATTGCACAAATCAAAGGGGAGTTCAGATCCATGTCTTAAAGCAGATATTTATCTCAAACATTAAAAGCTTGAGGACTTTAATCCACAAGTTCTGGCTTGACTCCACTGCAGCTTTTCCATGGTGGTCTAACGTCATCTGTGAATTATACCCAAAGTAATAGCATTCAGCAGTTTTCAAAATTTGCCTCTAGCTATGTTCTCTGAAATGCTGCCTGGTCCTGCAAAAGAGCTACTCCAGAGTGCTCTGATATGGATTGCCATAAAGCTGAACTGTGTCAAAATTCATGAGGAAACTTAAACTAATCAGATTCTCTTGTAATAGGACAGAGTGTTATGTAAAATATTACAGATTTTAAGGCCAGAAAAGAGGATAGTCGTAATTTCTATTGACCCAGAGTATTAAAAGTCAGGGTTTTCTCCTCTGGCATTTCTGCACTGCATCCAAGAGTTTAATGTGTAATTAAGAGTGAATTGTTTTTAAAAGTTCTACAGACTTGACTGAAGGAGTCAAGATACTTTTGATTTACTTGCTTCCTTCTTTTTCCTTACAACTATTTACAATGTTTGATTATTTGCATATATTTTTAAATTATTCCTGTTAATTAATTAAACTTTGCTTGCTGAATGTGTGGTACCATTTTCCTGGCTGTTATGAAAAGCTTAGTGTGATTCTTAGAAATCCTGAGCAGAAATTAATTTTTCCTATTAAATAAATAAATACATCAGTAAAAATACAAGTATTTCTAAATTTTAAATCTTTAGCAAAAATATCTTTAATGTAAGGAAGTGTTTACTTCTTACCACACAGGGAGCTACACAAATGTGATAAGCAGCCACAGACTGACAGATGCTAGTGGCTTCAGAAATATCTTTTGTCAAGAAAAATAGTTTTATCTTTCTTTTTCTACAGTTAGACACACCTGGGCAAAACAACAATTTAATTTAATTGAGATCATATTCTTTTTCATGAAACGTCTGCAAAAACACTCAATTCTAACCTGATAGACAAATTCTGTTTAGTATTACTCCATTTTAAATCTGTTGTAGGGAGGGTGGTTGTCTGACTCAAAGAAAGAATGAAATTTGTCCAGCAGAATATTTGTTACCAAAGATTATACACACACACACAAAGAACAGAATCTGACTTTCCAATAGGAAATTAGGCTAGGAATTGCAAAACACTCTTTTGCTTAAACAATTTGTTGGTTAGCAGGTGAAATACCAGTAAATGGGTGAAGTATTTGAAGTCATTTTTTTCTGAGTATTATATGTCTTTAAGAGCATGGAAAGATAGATGTGGTCAGGAAAGCCAAAATGCACAAATTCACAAAGCTAACTCTCCTGTTTCTTAAAACCAGGTCTTATTAGTCTTATTAATTTTCGTGTAACTAAACTGTGTTATATCATCTCAGGATTAGGCTGCATAGGTATGAATAAGTAGGGAAAATATTAATTTCAGGTAGATGTCAGTTGTTGATTTTAATATTTTTCTCCTAAACAAGTCAAACAAACACAATACAAAGTCTTAATGAAAATGTGTAACTTTTATTTTCCCCCTGTTTTGAAGTTAGAAAATGAAAATGCAACTCATTAAAAAATGCTATTGTAACATATGTAGATATATTTATACATATAATTTTTATTTTTTACTGCTCCTTCACTGGGAGTAACTTTTAAGTACACATTAATTGTGAAGAATATATAGCGTAAACTAGTGTTAGGTTTGTAAAGGCACTCCCAATGTCATTTGAACTCATCACATGGAATGAAATGGAGAGGAGTCTAGCGTTGTGTCTCTATTCATTATTTTATAACACAAAACACTTGGGGAAGCTTTTAAAAGCCTGGATATCCATAGTGCTACCATAATGCAAGTAATTTGTAAAAAACAACAACAACAACAACAACAACAAACTACAAAATAGCACATAAGAAACCTTTATCACAGATTGCTCTTAGGTTACTTTTCAAAAACTACTTTATCCATTGTCTATCCTGTTCTTTAAAAAACAGACCAGAGTGGGAACGATTGTAGATTGTAGATATTAGGAGATGATGATTCCATTTTGTAATGAAAAGGCAAAGAGACAAGAATTTAATCAGGCTCAGTATTATTCACAATAAGATTACTATCATATACCGCTGTGCTGCTAACAATTTTAATACAGTAGCTATGTTTCATCATTTCAGCATTCATGAGCTCATATTGTATTTTCAGTTGTTTGTTATTTAAACTGTATAAATGCCTGTAACAAATGTTTTATAGACACAAGAAACTGCTTTTTGTAGTGGAATATGCACTGCTTGCTCCAAGGATAAAACTGCACGGTGCTCAGTAAGCAATTTTCTGCTTCATTATTAATTGACTACAATTTCCTTCCTTACTTTATAACTTAATGTCAGGGTAGGATTTTAAATCTCCCTTCAGACTGTTAAATAAAGAGTGGGATTTGCTAAAACCCAATGGCATAACTGGATCTGTGAAAACAACAACTGAAAACAAATAAGAAGGAGAAGAAAGTATGTTCTGCTGAAGGAAGAATAATGGGAAATATGCAGTGATGTCAATTTGTAGTGATACTAATGAAATGTACTATATGTTGTATTATAAAGAATACCACTTTTAGTAATCTACACAAAAAAGAATATGAGACTTACTAAGAGAGAATAGGAATGATAGTAGAAAAAGAAAGATGAATTATTCTTGTTAAGATGGTACAAAATCTGAAGGCAAGAGTTTCTTGTATGACATGGATCAACATGGGAAAAGCAGCTGTAATGAAAGCTGAAACTTTAAACCTTACAGGTGCATATCAAAAATGGAGCATATTGGAGCAGACAGCTCAAGTGTGGCAGGGGCCGGATTATAATGAATAATGCATGGGGGGTATGAATACCTCCTGCTTAAAGCCTATGTTATTACAGAACAAAATTGTAGCAAATGGGTGTAGAACTCTTTGAAAGAATGAATTAAAGAACTTCTCAAATGCAGGAGCTGCCAGGGAGCATTCCAGTGAAACAGGGAAAGCTCTTTCAGTAGCCTTTGTGTTATATGTTGTTTCTTTGTCACAGGGAAAGAAATCAAGATACGGTCCACTGAGCTCTTGCTCTTTTCCCATGTTGCTTTCAAGTGCTTGCTTCAAAACCCTTCACAATGCTTGCTATCTACATTCACACTTTGAATTTGTGCCCCATATTGAACTTTCTTTTCCCCTTGATAGTTACTGGAAGTAGCACCCAGAGACTTCACTTTGGAGTATGGGAGTCCGCTTGCAAGTCAGCTGCATTGTTCTAGTGTGTGGTATACATGGAAGTTAGCTGTGAAAGGAATAGAGGGACTGTTTGTTTCACTGACTTCAGCAGTGATTTATATATATTTGTATATAATTCATTTTGATTTTATGTTGAAGGAGCTTTGTGAAAATCTAGATGTGTGCAAACCTTCAGAAAAGTGGTGTTTTTTCTTAACCATTATCCTAGCAAAATGGTGTGGATCCTAGCAGGCTGGTCATATTTTTTATTGTTGATTTTTATCATTATAGTTTATGAGCATTCTAGGAACAGTCCAGAATGCTTTTGAGGTATTGGTCACCTTTTAACATTACTTTTGTTTGGATTATGGTAAACTCTATGAATCCCATAGTGTTGAGTATAGTTCTAATTTATTACAAAATAAAATAGACAAGAAGAAAAGGTGAAGTGACAAAGAGAGAATCATAAATTATTTAATTTAAAACAAATTGGTAAGTGAAATCTAACTTGAAAGAAATAATGAATAACATTGAAGGCCTGTCTATAGGGAGCAAATCTTACAGGTGTGTAGTTGAACCATTCACAGTCAATGCTAG
Source organism: Anas acuta (assembly GCF_963932015.1). Lineage (NCBI taxonomy): Eukaryota > Metazoa > Chordata > Aves > Anseriformes > Anatidae > Anas > Anas acuta. The sequence continues at coordinate 5,324,111 of NC_088982.1, read as the reverse complement.
ACAGACATGTACTAGCTCTAAAATAGAAACCATATTCTAACATTAAGAGATGTGTAATACTTTTCTTGTACCTCATGCATGGTGATAAAAACAAGGACAAGACAACTAAGTTTTCTTGTGCCAGTCTAAGTCTACCAAAATGATCCAGAGCAGGAAAGACACTGTTGATTCCTTAACTTGCTCATTAAGTAGGATATTTTCCTTGATGATTTCTTGGCTCAATATTTGTCTTTCTTTCCACCTAGCCTGACAACATTATTCATACTGCCAAGGTTCTAGAGGAAGGCCAGAAGAAGGACCACTGATAAAAGCTGGTGCTGAACTCTGCTCTCTGGTGACTAGCAATAAGACCCGAGGTAACGGCTTCAATCTGCGGCAGGGGAGGGTCAGGCTGGGTGTTAGGAAAAGGTTCTTCATCAAGAGTTGGGCACTGGGACAGGCTCCCCAGGGATGTGGCAATGGCAATGAGCCTGCCAGAGTTCAAGAAGCTTTTGGACAATGCTCTCAGACACATGATATGATTTTTATATATATACATGTATGAGTTGGACTCAATGATCCTTGTGGGTTCCTTCCAGCCCAGATATTCTATGATTATATGATTCTTTGATATTGAACAGTATTGGTCCCAACACTCCCAGGTTATATTGCTAATGACTGGAAACGGCTTCTTGCCACTGATCATAACCCTCTAAGCATGGCATTTCAACCATTTTTTTGGTCGACCTCACTGTCCATCAGTTTGTCTAAGAGGATGTTATGAGAGAGAGTTGAAAGCCACACTTAAATCACGATTATGCTAAGAATTTAGGAAGGACTGTGCTAGATGACATATAAGGTCCATCTAGACCAGTAGCCTACTCACCCTGATCACTAATGGCTGTCTGCAAAAGAGTATGCTAGAACAGGACATGGACATAAAACATGGTTCTATGCCATGTTCTCTAGTGTCCTGCAATTTGCCTCCAGTTTTCCTAAGTCTAGTTTATGTCTTTGTGTTCGAAACTACAGAGCCAGATGAATTGCTTGTGTTTTCCCAAAGCAAATCAGGTGCTAATGATTGTTATAGTTTCCCCTCATGAAAACAGGCATCTGGAGCCGTGCATTTCAAATTGTCTTGGAAGATAATATTTTTAACTCTTTCTCTAAAAGAAATTGGGATAAAATCACTATATAAATTCTTACGTGTAAGAGTTCCCTCTGGTAACAGCCCCTGGATAAGGTTTGTGACATTATAGTGAATTATGACATGCTGGGCTTCTCCTGGGTGAGAGGCACAGAAGAAGAGAAAAGCTCAAGGAGAAACTTGAGGCTAAAATTAGACTATTGTTTCCAGAGTTACATGTAAAGCCAGTAGGTGAAACCAAGTTCTAATTAAATAGATAATGAGAAAGTTGCCCAGGGCAGATTCTTGTCAGGACAAGAGATTGACACAGTTTGCTTACTTTTCTGTTAGGTCAAGGCATACAAAGAGCCAGAAAAATGTCAAATACGTGTTCAACAGTGGTTAAAATTCAGTCCTGTCAAACTTACATGGCAACCCTTCCTATCCTGTCCCCAAAGGATATTCTTTTAGATTACTCATTTTACTTCTATGTGAATTCACATCACTCTTTCTGTAGAAGAACTTGCATTTCCTTTCCTTGCATCCTCTATCTTTTTATAATTTAACTGCTATAAAATTCTGTCACTTGCCACATATGACCTTATGTGGAAAAGTGGTGAATTAGTGTGATATCATGTAACTTAACCGGAAAAAACATTTCATAGTTACAAAAAAGAGATTCCATTAAAATCCAAAATGAAAGTTGATTCTTCTGTGGGATGGACATGACTCCTCCAAATATAATGTTTATTAATCTGGAAGCTAATTGGCTGCTGAAGATGGTCAAAGTATCATGTTCGTATCACATACAGTGTAAGGCTTCTTTAAACATAAACTCCAACTCCAACTGTCTTGTCAGTTCTCAAACTAGTACTTTTGTGAAAGTACCAAACAGTCAAGTATAGCGTTGGATGTAGCCATTGTTGTGGTGTGAGTGTGTGGATGGATTCCAGAGATTGAGAGATATTTTAAACCAAACTGAAAAGATCCAGATTGTCAATTGGATTTAATCAAGCTGAACTATTCCCAAAGGTCAGGGTTAACTAAACCCTAGGAAAACTTATCATCTGGTGGCTAAATTATGATTATCCAGTCATAAAGTGAAGAGTAGATATCTTTCTTAATGATAAATCAAAAATTTGGTATATGAAGTATTGGGGAATTTTTTATGTATTAGGAAGTCAGGCAAAATGGTTAGAAAAGCAATTTCTTCCCAAAGGAATTTCTTCCCCCTAGTGTTCCAGTATTGTTGTCATTATGAAGAGAGAAAAATAAAAGAGTAGGAATCAGCTTGCTAACTATGATTTCAAAATCCATTGTCTCCCAAGTATACCCAAGGGTAAATATTGTAAATATTGGAGCATTTTTTATTTTATTTTTTTTAATAATACAAAAGTATTGCTATGGAAACACGATTTGAGAAAACTTTCTGATTATCAAGGTCAAATAAGGCTGAAAGCCTTTCTTTGTCCTCATGGTGAACAGTGCACTGACAAGGCTGTAATTCACTGGGTTTGCTTTTCACAACCCTTTATAATGCACTTTCTTTCCAATTTGGGTAACAATCCTTCGTTTGAAGTTGAGAAACATTTCACAATGACAATTTAGTAGTGGTAATGAGTAAATAACCTTTCACTTCAATTAAAGTGGTGAATGATTTAGCAATTTTTCCTTTGTAAGTGACTTGATGTACTGAGGTATTGACATTGGTACTTGTGCTCCAGAATTACTTGAAGTAGGATAAATGGGCTCACTGAGGATGCAGGAGGTGAATATGTCCTAACTTTTCACTTGAAGGTTATGAAGCAGATTTTTCAAGCCTTAAATAAGCAAAAATGTTTGATAGTTTGAGAAAAAGAAAGACTCACTGAGCCTTCAGAATAATGGAGGCAGAGACTCCAGGGTAATGGACAAGGAAGTTAGTCATAGAAAGGAGAAAAGGAAATGAAATGTTATTTTATTTGAAGTTAATTTTACTGTATTTTGACTACCTAAATGTTAAGTGTCTAGTCTACATAATTGCCTAAATCCCACTGCAACAGAAGGGGACAGACAGAACCCCTCAAGTTTACTGTAGACCTTGTCTTACCAGATCATGGAAGAACCTATTTCTCTCTATGAATTAGGGCACAGTAATCTGTGATAACTCGATCAGACTGGATGTCTCTGTGTGTCAAGATAACAGAGCTTCTTTGTGATGATGCTTACTTAAGATGAAGAGAGGATCTCATTGGCATTGGGTGTTGAAGCTTAATGGTTGGTTACCCTGTGGCAGCAGGAGCTGTTTAAGAGAAAGTTTCTGCTGTATTGCCCTCATCAGGGGAGCAGAGGGAGAGTTGCAGAAAATCTGATATATTCCTAGAATATATCCCCCTCTACGCTGCCCTTGTGAGGCCCCACTTGGAGTGCTGCATCCAGGTCTGGGGCCCCCAGCACAAGAAGGATGTGGAGCTGTTGGAGTGGGTCCAGAGGAGGGCCAGGAAGATGCTCAGAGGGCTGGGGCATCTCTCCTATGAAGAAAGGCTGAGAGAGCTGGGGCTGTTCAGCCTGGAGAAGAGAAGACTGGGGAGACCTCATCACAGCTTACTGCTACTTAAAAGGGGTGTATAAACAAGATGGACAGCCATTTTTTACTTGGGCAGATAATGAATGGACAAGGGGGAATGGTTTTAAAATAAAAGAGGGGAGACTTAGATTAGATATTAGGAGGAAAATCTTTATTTAGAGGGAGTTGAGGGAGTGGTACCTGTTGCTCAGAGAAGCTGTGGGTGCCCGATCCCTGGAGGTGTTCAAGGCTAGGTTGGATGGGGCTTTGGGCAGCCTGGGCTGATGGCAGGTGTCCATGTTCATTGCAGGGAAGGTGGAACTGGATGATCTTTGAGGTCCCTTCCAACCCAAGCCATTCTATGATTCTGTGATTTTATGAATTTCAGCCAGCACCTTGCTATCACTGGTTTGTAGAACTATTTCATGATAACTTAAAATTAAGATGTGATCATTAAGATGTAATTTAGGACAGGATTAAATCAAAACCTTTTTCTCCAGTTAGAAGGAATGATGGAAAAAACAAACAAACAAAAAACCCAACCCCCAAACATTCATGTGTTAGTACGGTTTTAAAAACATTGTGAACTGTTGTTACTAAGTAGTTTCTGGTCATGTTCATGAGTCTAATCAGTCTTCCTATAAGACTAAATAATCTTTCAATATTGCTGGACCAATCCACTACCACAGTTTTAATGTTCTGCCTGGGAAACTGTCTTAAATATTGAGCACTGCATGTTTCATCTGTATACCCAAATAGTTAATCTAGGCTTTCTTCTCCTGAATTTAGATTCTTAAAAGCTGCCTGACATACACTTGTGGTGCTGATGTACTTTGTTGCATAGTTTAGTTTACTATCATGGAAGAAAATATTTTTATAAATTGGTAGTGTTCTACAAAACATTAAGTAGCAAGCCATTGTTAATGATTTTACAACTACAAAATGTTATGAAATATTAGTAACAGTGTATATTAATCTTTACTCATAGCCAAGACAAGTAAGTAAATCATATAAATAAGTGAAAATATTCCACTCTGAAAATGAAATGTTAATATTTTGAAGGTACTGTTTTTCCAAAGGAAACAAGTTATACACATTCTGTTTCATGGATCTTATTCTGATTTGGAAGACTAACTGTTTTTTTTTTTTAAATGCCAGCATGTTCTGCAGAGTAAAAATCTTGATTTTTTCACTTAGTTTTAGCTGATTTTAACACTTCATGCTTACAGATGCATTGTTGTAGGCAGTCTTTAAATAAAAGAATTAAAGTCCATCTTTGAGATAAGTGTATTGTGCAAACAGCTGTAATAGGTGATACTGGACAGTTACTGGACATGGCCTAATGCCTTCATCTCAGAATGATTAAAAGTCTAGTAGTTAGAGTCCCGAAGAAAAACACGATGAGTATTACATGCTTTCTATATTTTTTACAGAATGAAAAATATTTTTGTTTGTTTTTCTCCAGTCTTTGTTCATATTCTCTGCTCTGAATCAATCATGTTAAATACTTGCTATTTTAAAAATACTTGTACATGGATCACTCACATTTTTATCTCAGAATAAGTTTCTACTAAATAGCTCATAATGTCTAGGAACATCAGTGCTGTCAGAAGAAAAAATAAAGCAATATCAACAACAATATTAGAAGGGCTCTTGTATCTTATTTACTTTTCTCATTCTTTCTAAGTCACAAACTTTGTTTCTCTCTAAATAGTTTTTCATTTGCTGTGGTTGTTTTCACTAGCTCTGACTGTAATATAACCTCCCTGCCATGCATATGCACTTTTGCTCTTTTAAGTCACCATTCCTCATTAATCATTTATTTATTTAGGCCTGGCTTTTCCTGCAGGCTTATTAGCACTGCTACATGTTGCTTGGTAGACTGCAGCCCTGTTCCCTGCTACCTGTGGTGACAGCAGCTTCCTTTATCCCTCACCTTCTCTCTCAATACTAGTGAAAAACAGCACACTGAAGATTATATGGAGCATGAAATAGCCCAGGAATGGCTTTTCTCGCGCTACTTAAACTTCATTTAATGAAGCTGAAATACAATGCCATCAGCTGAAAAATGTGATGGGAATTCACCTCATCGGTTCAGGAAAGCATCTGTTGTGGTGATCTGAAGCTGTCTTAGCTAAAGGCTAAACAATGCTATTTTTAAAGCACATTCCCATCATGGAAACAAGGAAATAGAGTCAGTGGAGCAGAGCACAAAGAAATGATCTGAACTTTGAGATATACATTGTAGGAGAGAGAGCAGTGCAATGAGTCAGTAAAGCTAATGTTTAGGTCATATGAAACTCTAACACATTTGTTTATTCAATTGTTTTAAGAATGCCATACTCATTCTGGTTTTGATTAAAAGGTTCTGAAATTATTTGGACTTATTTATTTATTCTATATTTCTAAATCTTTTCAATTTCTTGCAGTTTCTTGCCAAGTTGAACAGTGCAGGTTCATTGTTCCAGGAAAAAATAGGAGTATCAGACTCTTTGTTCATAAAAGAGATCCATTCCAAATCAACTTGTAACTAACCCAAAATGAATATTTCATATCTGTGTCTGTGTTTTAAGTTTGCTGACCCACCACTTGAAGGAAAACAATTAGAAATTTACTGCTCCACTGAAATAACTAATCACTTATGCGTTAGGAGGGAATAGTGCTGTAGTACAGTCATGAGATAAAATAGGCAAAAGCTGCTGCAAATGAGAGAAATAGAGATAATGGTGTATTTGAGCTCCATGCAAATAACTGTGGATAAGTAATTACAGTGAGATTAATAGAGTGTAACCATTTCTGTTCTTTTACTAAGGTGTCTATTGCAGGTTTTTTCCTGACTATGAAATATGTTTTTTCTTGTCTATGTTTATGGTATAGGCTGGATATTCACAAATGCTGATACTTAAACAAGAAAGATAAAATCTTGACCCCTTTGATTGCAAGCCTTCCACTGGCACTAGTGAGGCAAAAGTTTTGCTCTAACTCAAAGGTATTGGATATTTTAAACCTCCCAAAATACATCCTTGTTTAGATAGACAAAATGTGTATGCAAGTATTGGCGTGTAACTGGGAGGTTTGCTACTTTCTATTTCAAGTTCCACAATCCTGAAAATGTTTATGAATATGGCTAATATTTGTATGTGGTCCTCAAAGGCAACACCTCAAGTGACAGCATTTGAAATTTAGTACATCCCTAAAACCTTGCAAAATAAAAATTGATACTTAAATTCTATGAAAGAAATACTTAATAGAAGAGAATCAACGTAATAAGGAAAAACAATTTAAAGAATGAAAATCCTCCATATAATTCCTACAGAAATAAATAAAGTAAAATTCCTTTGGAATACATGATGTTCTCATCTTGCATATTCCTCAGGAAGAAACTACCATTTTTCAGACAACTACATAATATCGTGCAACTCTAGTTTTATAGCAAAACTAAACAACTTTGAAGTTTTTGAAACTTTTGGTTTTCCAGTGTTCAATGTTGGTGGTTCATATCAGTAATTAATTACATATTATAAACCTTTAAGTATCTTAAAGAGTATATAAAGCTGCAGAAACTTATGGAGATAAGTTGTGCACTGCACAACTAAGTTATCTAATCATCAGCATGAACATCAACTAACTTGCCTAATCAACAACATCAGTTCTAAAAAATCTAAAAAAGAGCAAGAAATGTTCTTCATTTCCTAGTCCATGGTTCTGTGATAATGGAACAGCAACTACCACTCACTAATATTGCTTAATGGTTGGTTAACTTTTAGTGGCTTGATAGGCGTTGCTTAGTTATTTAGTTATATTTTCCTCCTGTTCCTAATTTAGGAACACCTGAGATTGAGGTTTGCCCAGTGTGTGTCTGTGATATACATGTGAGTTTTTATCTCACTTAATTTTTATCAAACAGGTTTCTATACACCAGCCAGCAACATGATAGAAAGAGTCTTAGACCAAATATGCTATTGCCATATGCTGCAGAATATTGAACTGGTGTAGAGTTGCTGTTCTTGCTCAAATGTAATCAGTGAACTTTAAGGGGATAACTTTTTCCCTTTGGACTTTGTTAGCATGGATATACTGTTCTTTTGATTGCAATTTTAGTATCATCTCTGTCATCTTGCTGTCAGTTTAGAACTGACGTTAAAGTAAGATCTGTTGAATATGCTGTAATGTATGCTCTTACTAATTTGGCAGAAATGCAAAACCATGTCCTCAGACCAAATCTGTTCTCCTGGGTGATTCAGTAGGGAACAGGTCTGTATTAGTCATTATTCATTATGAAACCATACTTTCTATCATAGAAGCATAAGATCTTAAGGATAGACAGGTGTTTAATCTGAACTGCTTCTGCAAATGATGGCAAGGGATATCATCTCCTAATTTGTGTTTTAACTGAACTTCTACTGAAATCAAAAGAAAGATTCCCAGTGGACTTATTTTATCTGAAATTACTTAAATAAGAGTCTTGTTTGAAGTGGTATTTGTTAATAATGTACATTTGACGTGTTGTATGTCACTGATAGTACACATTTACTATTAGAAATCTGCATATCCACCAGTGTTTTCTTGTGTAAAAATACTAAAATTGTCATGTGTGGTTTTGTCAACTGAGGCATACAACTTGTTTTAAAACAATGATAAATCATTGCTAAAAAATTCTCAGGGGAAAAACATATAGAAGAAATGAATGCATCACATTTATTGGACAAGTGTATCTATGAGTTACTTTTTAAATTCTGACATTGAAGAATCCACTGTTCAAGTGACAGTGACATGCAGAATTGAAAGGATTCTACTTTTATACGGAGGAGTTATTATGAATTCTCAGCTATTCTGTAGCCAAAGCTGTTTGTTTGAGAAGAAAATATACTATTACACTGTCATACTGAAAGATGGCTTCTTTCTGTTAGATCTGTCACAGAGCTGCTTTGTCTAAAATGTATAAAAAATGGGATGTTTTTATATCTTCCAAATGAAAAGAAGTGTGCGATAATGGCAAGCGGTTAGAAACAATGAAACCAGTGCACCTTAAACATCTTTCTCCAGAGTAAGCAATTTATACGTTACCTGAGGGGAAGGGCATCCACCCATACGTTTCTCAGGATGGCATTGTCGTTTGTATTTGTATTTATGGTCTCATATTGTTAAGTAAAGGTATAGAGGCATGAATAAAGACAAAATAGCTGAATTGCTGTAGATAGCCACAGGACCACTACGAAAACCCAGCAGCACTGTCATGTCCCATCTTACTGATATCTGACAGCTTCCTGGGTGAGGCTGAGTATGATCCTGCCAGTTGAGTTGGTTCCTATGTTTTCAGGAAAAAGCTCTGAGGTTCATGCTCTTGAGGTGTTTCTACCAGGGTCACCTCAGACAGAAATGAACCCAAGTGTTTATGGTTAGGCTGATTTTCAAGCAACAGAATATAAGAAATATAACAATTTGTATCAATATTGTAATAGTTTTTCTTTCTGATATAAGAATATAAGTCCCCAAGCCTTGTGGCAGTGTGTGTATTTAGGGTAGAAATAGCTTCTACTATCAGTGTGCTACTTAAATACTGAGAAGCATTGTAATGACAGAAGCCAAGAGATCATAGAATGTGTCTTTGGTCTGCTGAGAATTTGCAGTACAGACCTTCCCTCACTTAAAAGGAAGACAAGCCTCCAAATGAAAAATATAGAAACATATTAGAAATATAAGATTCAGGAAATTTGAAATTATACTTAATGTTGTACAGCTTTTCTTTTGCGAGGCAGAGCCACATCCACCAAATAGGGTTTGTAACTCTTCTGGTTATGTACTATACACTGTTCTATCATTTAACTTGTAAACTTCCTAGGGGCAGATAATATTTTTGAATGTAGGATAAAAAGAGCAAGTTAGCAGGACTGAACTTGTGGCACATCAGCTGTTCAACAAAGCTCCCCATGTGAACACCCTAATGCTGCATGATACATCAGCAAGCACCTTGTGCACAGTTTGTTTGTAGCTTACATTTCTTTCCTGTGGGCATCTGTTCACATAAGTGCTGGAAGTGATTTTCTTTGTTTTGGACAAAGCAGTTGTCCCAATTACAGCTGGCTGCAGAACTGATGGGTAATTCTCACCACAGGGTGGTAAGTATTTCCCTTCCTCCCTCTTGTTCTGCTTTTACAACTGATCTCTGTGTAGGGTTATGAATTTAATTGGAGGAATATTAGAAGAATAGAATAAAGTTTTTGCTTCTGTTTTCTACCACTTCCACCTATCCTTATCCCTGGAAATGCACTCTTGTCAAAGGGGACAGATGAAGCAATCTCATCCAAGCAGGATTCTGCCTGAATATTATGTGGAGAACAGTGAGACGTTTTGCTCAGATGACACTTTACCTGAGGAATCCTTTAATTCACACCTGGAACACAAAAGCACACTGATGAATAAACCTTGTAAGCTCATACATATTTACTTTATGAAAAAATGATCTCCCTATGCTTAAAATACAGCTGTAAAAACAAATGCAAGTTTTTTTCCCGTATGGATATGTCATACATGAAGTTTATAGCTCCCGTGAATATTGGTGGATTTCTGTACCCTATGAGAGGGTGGTCAAAGTAGTATAATTGTGAAAAGATTCATAGTAGCCCAATTGTTCGAAACATAGGAGGAACATAGGAAGGAGTCCTGTCATGGGAGTTTTTTCTATGAAAAACACTCTTGGTCTGTCAAAATACAAGTTGCGTAGTGCCATGGAAGTGGAAATATTAAACCTGTTGTTTTAATTATGGAAAAGAAGCACACTAGTATGATGGCCTAACAACTAAACATATACCTGCTTGAGAACTTTTAATGCAGGATTTATATTAGGATGGTATTTTCCATTTTTATCATCTGGGGCTTGATTATTTTGGCAGATTATCTTGTAGCCACTGAATATTTTAAATTATTCTATCTGCACTTTCTTGTGCAGTTGGTCTGACTGTCTGCTGGAAGTGCTCATCTTTCTCAGTTTATGTCTAAGCTGTAGGTGCCAAGACTGCTCTGAGTCTTTCATCTCCAGCTCCATAGCCTGGTTGTATCCTGACTACATGCCAGCAATAAAACCTATCTAGTGGAAAGGCTGTAGGTAGTGAAGTGCTATAAAATGTTCCAGTTAAGTCTCCCATCTGGACAATCAAGAAGGCAGGACCTTGAGTCCATACCTTCCCTGCAGCTATACAAACTCTATTTGGTAGTGATGCAGGCAAAACAGTCTCAACTTGGGGAATTTTACTTAATTTACTGCCACTTAAACTTTTATTTCCTGATTCCATCATTGAGAAAAATAAGAACACATAAACAATTAAACAAACTGATGAAGACACACGTCTCCCCCTACCCAAGGCTCAGCTCCAGCACATCTCTCGTCTCCACTTAGTCTCAATATTGCTTGTTTTCAGCATGAAAACAATATTTACTGAGTCCACCCCAAGCCATTTGCTGAGGCAAGGAGCAGCATATAAGGTTGGGGTTGTGCATATCATGGTTTCAGTTTGTAACTCCTCGCTTCTTGCTTGCTCTGCTCTGACATGGGTCACCCACGGGCTGTCTTCCCTCTGGGATCATCCCTGATGCAGTGTGGGTTTTCCACAGGCCACAATTTCTTCAGGGGTGTCTCTGCCCTGGTGTGGATCATCCCTGAGTCTTTAGGGATGTCCCTACTCCAGAATAAGTCTCACAGGGGTCACAGTCCCTGCCTAGCATGTAACACCTCTTTCAAAAAGGAGTCTTGAGCTGAAATGCCTCCTTTCACACATCTCTTCTGTTCCCTTCACCCAGCTCCCACTTTTGCCCCCAGAAACTGCCACACATTCTAAAATATGTTTGAGCAGAGGTATCGTGTGCTCTTCTGACTGAGGTTTTGGTCTGCCATGTGCTGTTTACATTGCTTTCAGAGCTGTCTGGAAGCAGCTGTGAATTGTCCAGGACCATTCATGGCCTCCTCCTACACAGATCACCTTTGTAGACCGCTACTACTGAAATTCTGAAGTTTTTGCCCCATGCAACTAGTAAAGGAGAACAGATTCTGGACTGCAGCTTTCCAACTCACTGGGGATGGATAAATTCCCCCAGAGAGATGAAGGAGAAAGAAATAATTTACTACATATATCTTTATTGTTCTATTAGCAATTCCTTCTGGTGTTATGAAACTACACCATGTACATGAGTGTGAAGAAAAAAAAAATCTTCCATCCATGTCACAGATGATAACTATATCCATTGTGAAAGAATGGTACAGATAACTCATAAAAGCTTTAAAACTGCCCTTTATAACTGACTCAGTTCCTACAGCCTTTATAAATGAAATAATTTGTTTTTTGTCATTTAAAATGAGCTATCTCTGGGGCTGAAAACAAAGCATACATTTTGTTACATCTCAAGAAACTGTCTCTTTCTATTGGCCATTATTAACCTAAAGGCCATAAGTACCTCAGATCATGCACATAAATCTTCACTTTTATGAGAACTGAAACTGCCAGATCAGTTAACTTGTCACCATTGAGGGCACAGAGGCTTGTGAGATGGAAACTGATATTTTGCAAAGTGTTTTGCTTTATTTAAGCTGAATGCCATCATAAGTTTGGAAAAAGCTACAAGGAAACTTAATTTGAAAACATAAAGGTCACTGAAGGCCTAACAAATGGGAAGCCTTTGGCAAATATGTACTTGCTGACTTGAGCACTACCTCTGAAAATGAAAACAAACCAATATATGTTATAATCAATTTTAAACGCAGACAGACTCTGGGTGTATTTCCCTTCTTAAAGTGGCTGAGCAGACACAATCCTAGCACTGTTTCAGTCTGCCAAGTTTATTTGCTCTCATACAATTGCAGTGTTAATCTCTATAGTGATAGAAAATACTGATACTGTTGAGCTGCTGATTAACAGAGCTGAGCTCGTTAGCTCATGCAGTAATAGCTCATGTTGAATAGCTTGACTTAAACCTGCATCAGGCAATGACTTTCCTGTAACTGGCCTAAAGACAGTGTAGAGATTCTTCACTAATGATGGCCACAAGCTTCAAAACTAAATTTCAAATCTATTGTCTAAACTTAATGCATTTTTTCTATGAAAAAGCTTAATGTTAGAGCACACATAAATAGATAGCACCTTCATAAAGTATGAGTGAAAATATTTGATTTTAGAACTGGATATAGGCATTAATTATGCTAATAGGAAATAACACGATCAGAAAAGATGAACCATAAGAAGAATCAGAGGTGAAAATAAAACATCTTTTCCTGGATGAAAGTCAGAAAACAGACCTGATGACAAGCAATGTAGATACATTCATATATATATGCATGTGAATATATATATTTTTATATACCCCCGACTATATGTACATATAGTTTATAGAATATGTTTAGACATTTACATAGCTTAGGCTAACTTTTTTTGTTTGTTTGTTTGTTTGTTTTTACTATCTGACATATATTAGGACAATTTTGGATTGATAGCAAGATAATAAAGGATGGCTGACTGACAAAGATGTTTTTCTGTCCCTAGTTCCATTCATGAAGATATAACTATTCTCAGAGTTTCCCAGACCTTCTTTGAAAATAAGTATCTGAACACAGATAAGGTAAGTGGCATTTTGTTTCCCACTAGAGCAGCCATCTGTTATGATTTTCAGTGTAAGACATATATTTGTGATTACTTATTTCCTTTTATATTGCATAGTTACATATTTATCAATTCTGTGTTAATTTCATGTTTGAAATTTGTGTTACTTTTACTGCACTGTTGTGCGTGTTCCTATATGCATGTTGTATGCCTCTAGTTCTAGGTAAAGTTTTTTTTTTTTCTCTCTCTCTCTTTTTTTTTTTTTTTTTAATGACTTGACTAAACATGTTGCCTGACTTTCAGGGGTGCCAATCAGTAATTTCTACTTATCTTGATTAACTTTGGAATGATTTTTTTTTTTTTTTTCAATACCTTTCCCAAGAACTTTCATCACAGGTGAGCAGGTGTGCTATCAGTATATATAGCTTCCATCATGTTGTTTTCTTAGATTTCCATCCATAAGCCAGCAAATAGCTTAGTGACTGCTGGATCACCTTTGAATCTGTCACACTGTAGTCCTCTGAGGTATTCCAATTGTCCATTTCCATGCCATCACAAAAAGGGAGAGTGAAAGACACAGTATTTGGAATTCCAAGGCTGCATTAAGGAAGTGTCATATGGTAAAACAGTGTACAAATTGGCAACATATTCTTCTGGACAAGATTACTTTTGTAGCTTTAGCACACTTGTGTATGTATTTCTTTGTAAGGATTTCTATCTTGTTGTTATTTTGTTTTCTAACCCAGAGACATTGAACTTACTATTATGAAAAATTAATGTTACAAGAGTAAAGACAGCTTTAATGATTGTATTTTAAGTAAGTGCATGTCCAATTATCCATAGATCCTGAGATCAAAAAGTATTATTGTCTACATACAATGCAGCACTGACTAGAAAAAATAAGTCTGTTATTTTTCACCAAGAAGTATTTTTCTCTATTATACGTCTGGTGGATAATTATAGGTATAGCCTTGATATTCGAATTATACACTGCCAACCCAGACATATTGTACTGACTGATGGTCATCTAATAGTGCTGGAACAAGGCTGGGCTACTTGCAAGCTATAATGAGCCTGCTGGAACACAAAGAATTTGTATGAGGAAAATGGCTTCACCTCCAACATCATTCTTGCTTTTAAAGAATTTTGAGCAATATGGCATTCATATGATACTAATATAACCTCCCTATCAATTTGATAATGTTTGAAAACACGAGGATATGTAAGCATTTATTTACTGCTCACAATCCTTCTTAAACACAGCATGAAAAATTAAAATATTTTCAAATAAAAATCCTATCCCAAATTGTTTTCCTCGTGGAAAATATATAGGAAAGGAATCTGATGGTAGGAGGCTTTATGATGTTACAAAAGGAGTTGTAATGTGTATGTGCAGAGGCACATCAAATAAGATGTGTTCAGCCTAGCAATAAAATTCATTTTACCAGAACTCAGGGAAATTAAACATTGAAACAACCTTCTTGGGGTGGTAAGAAAGTCCTTGAGTATTGTGTGTGTATTTTTACATTTTTACTTTTTGGAAGATTAAATTCTTCCAAAAGACATACTTTAATTCTACATCTTAGAAGATCTGTATGGCTTGTATTGAGAGGAGATGAGGTAATGAATATTTCTTGGCTCTCTACAAGTTGTTGTTATTATTATCACTATTATTATTATTATTATTATTATTATTAATTACTTTTAAATCCAGACACTGAAAAATAGGCATTGAAAAGAAGGGAAAAATGGAAGAAATATCAATTGACAAAGGAAAAGCGTGTTTTAACAGATTAGGTTTGCCTGGATGGGTGGAATTTCATTTTCTTGACAACCATTTCTGGAAAGGCAGAAGTTTCCATACTCAGTCTCTGCACTCCAAACATTAATGTCTGGGCTTATCTCTTTTTTTTTTTTTTTTTGGGGGGGTGGGGGTTAAAAGGATCTGGTCATCTGCATGAAGACGTTGCAAAGCTGAGACATGAAGAGGGTATATTTTAATGTGAAAGGGAAGAAATGGAGGATGAACAAATACAAACAGGGAAAGGAGAAGAAATAGAAACAAAATACTGTGATTTTCGTTGTCGTTGTTTTTAAAGAAAGACTTTAGTTTTGCAAGTGAGATATATTTCTATACAACACCTTAACTGCTGTAAATTCTTAACATTCTTTGAGCTCAAAACCAAGAATAAATGCCTCTATGCAGTGTCATACCAAGATTTATTGGGCATTGTTATCTTGTGAGGAACGTCAATCAACTCCAAATGGGACATCAGATTGGGGGTGATGGCTACCCAATACTCCTCTGTAGATATACCAGCTGGACACTTTGGTCACATTTTAATAATTCGTATTCAGAATGTATAATTAGGGCTTTCATTCAATGACACACTGAATGCTGTTTCACAACTCAACTTCACTTATCCATGTTTAGCAGAAGCCATTGTCTCATAAGAATTGGTGTGTATAGAGTGATTCTGTTGCCACTATTCATTGAAATTAAGGAAAAGTCGAAGTTTTTTTCTTTCTTTTTTTTTTTTTTTAATTAATATAATAGTTTTTTTAACACTTTTTGTTGTTGTTGTTGAAGACCTTTGCTTTTGTATCTAATGAAGATGAGCCAAAATGTTACAGTAAGATTTAAGCATTTTTAGTAGTTTTCATGAAGGAAGACAATAAAAAAGGAAATTTTGACCTGGAAAATTATTTAAAATAGATGTTTCAAGGCTTCTCCTGGCAAACTTGCTACCTGCATGCCTAAATTAAGCCACAAATTAATAGAGAGACATCAGTTAACTACAATATGTTCTATTCCCAGAAAGGATTTGTCTTTCTGTGGATGGAAATGCAGAACGAGTTAGAAACTTATTGTATGAACAGCATTAATGGTTGTGAAATTTGAAGATACAATCAGATTTTAAAGTGCCTCACAGATATTTTCTGTTTTCATTTTAGTTTAATACATTTATATTATCGCAAAAATGCATCTCCAATAGTCCATAATGAGAAGATCTGAATCTTGCCTTACTTAATGTGGACAGATAATGGCCTTCGTTGATAACACATTTTGACTGCAACGCTATATGTCATTTACAAACATAAGAAAATCAGGATGCAGGCTGAGGGTAAATCATATATCAAGTCTAAATCTAAGACAAAGAAATCATGTGCTCTGTCCACCTCATAAGCTGTCTTTGTTGTAAAAGAACTCTTATCATTTTTTATGTGCCTAGTTCAATCAACTATAGCAATGTGAATTTGGGTACATTTTTAAAAATGATCATCCCCTACAGTCAGTGGGGTATAAAGATATTTGTCTTAGATGTGATTGAAAAACAAGCATTTCCACACCAAGAGAAAAGCTGGAAGTTCTCATTACAGTTTTTGTTCTGAATTGGAAAAAGAAGTTAAAAATACCAAACATTTTTATTAAATGAAAAAATTAAACTAACCATCATTGCTTTGTTCTTCTATTAATGAATAGAAGTGTCCAAAAGCTTGGTATTGGCTTGATACTAAATTCATACATACATTATATGACTACTTCATAATTTGTGATCCTCTCAGCTTTCATTCTCTCAGCTGATTCATGGCTACAATCCATGGTTGTTTCCCATCATAGATTTCAGACATGCTCCATAGTTGAAGTTACTGGCCAGAGACTCCTATAATGGAAAGAGACAACTAGGCTATGAAAAAGTATATCATCTATCATGGGAGATGGAGCCTTGTCAAATCATTTTGTATGAGAAGTACCACTGAAAGACCGTTTCACTCCAGAATTTTTGACCATCTTAAATAGGGAAGAATGCCTTTATTTCTTGGGTTGATTTCTGTTCCTAGTGAGTTCAATGTATTTTTTTTTTCTTTTCTGATATCTTAATAGACCAGAGACATTTTGAAGAATAATTAGTTTTTGGTGTAAATATTAAGTCCTGCAGTTTTTGCTCTGTGTCAGGAAATTTAAGGTGAGAGAAAGGAACTGTAGCAATAAAAATAAGAGAAAAAATTAACATATTTGTCAATAATCAATCAAAAAAAACCACAACACAACAAAACAAACAAACAATAAAACAACAATCCCTTAGCTGTTTAGACATACCTTACAAACACTGCTTGTAATAGAACATTACAGTTTGGGTTTGTACATAGTTCACTTAAACTAGTCTCAGTGTTGAACTGCAGAGTCTGTTCAAAAGAAAAGACTGTTGGTTTTTGACCAGATGCTTCTAAGAGTTGTCAGAAAATATGATGCTGTCAGTTATACATTGAATTACCCATTAAAGTTTGGAGCAAAGATGACTATTGTCACTCCTTATATCCCTTGAGCTTTTCAAAGCTGCAGTGACAGATTTTAGAAGATTTTGGATGTCACAGGGTAGGTATCTTGGCTGTCTTCCAAGTTGTCACTTGGGAGTGCGTGGGACCCTCATATTATTTGTGTTTTGTCTCTCAGCCTTGTGCAGATATTTTGAATATTCAAGGCATTAGATGTCATTAGATGCCAAACTGTGAAGCTGAATCCAGCACCAAGTTACTGAGGGATGAGTTACCTCTAGAGATGCTTCTCTTCAATAACTACAAAAGTGTTAGAGACAAAAAGTCAAACTGGCTTTTATTTTCCTAAACATAGTTCCTTGATTATTTCAATCACAGTGTGTCTATAATGAATCTCAATATGATGTTTGGCAAGTCAACAGGCTTTCTCAAGCATCACATGCATATACATGTATAATGCAATAGAGAAAGATACCGTGAAGAGGTTAAGGTCCATGTGAAAAATGAGATGCTGCTTGAGAATACAGCAAAGTATCAGCAGGAGGTGGAAGCTGGTGGACATTTCCAGGCTACGTTATAAACACAGCACATATATCTACTGCATTCATTATGCTCCGTTCACATGAACTTCTAGGATGGCATGGCTCTGTGAATGGAAATGAATAGATAAAGGCAAGCTTTGCCCTTAACCTGTGACTTCTGATAGGCATATCTAAGGGCAGAGTCTGACCCGCGTTATCTGCTTAGATTTATTTTCCTGGCATTCTAGACATTAAAAAGTAGCCTCTTTACAAAGCAAAGAAGAATGTTGTCCGATCACAAATGGATGTACCTTCTTGTATCTAAAATATCTGCTATGGATTTTGACAACGTACTTTTCAACAGTATATTTTTTTTCTTGATGTGTTTTTTTTTTTTTTTCCTTTGAGAAGGTGGGTTTTATCGTTATGACTGTCAAAGCATGTTATTTTTGCCAACGTACTTATGGAGAAGGAAAAAGAAAAAATGGTACAAAGGCAGTAATGGAAGTTGAGAACACCTAATAGGTTGCTATTGTGAGAAAAACATTTTACTTTCATCTGCTGGCCCTCTCTGTTTTGTTGGTTTATCTTTCCTTGAACTTTCCCCAAATGCTGTTAGCATTTTTCTATAAGTGGACTATTACAGACAGATAGAGAAGAGGAGGTGTAGGGCAATATTTAGTCCCTCCCCACCCCACCCAATCTCTTCCTGGCTGTGAAACTGGTGTACTTTTTTGGTGACTTTTTACTCCTTCTCAATGATTAGTAAGAACAACAACAATAAACAAAATGGATTCAAAAGCACCTTCCATGTAGCAAAATAGCCTAATTCAAATACATACAGAGGGAGGCAAAAATCTACAAGGTCTCCCTAGCAGAATGTGAATTCCATTGGTTAGAGAGACACAACTGTACAGGTATTATGCAAAAGAGAACTGATCACAAGAGCAGGATTATGAATAGTACCTTGGTGGCTCAGATTTTGGTCTCTGAGCCTGGAGACCAAGATAATACTCTGAGGACTGGCACTCATCTGTACACACCATGATTTTGTTTGCTTTTCATTTTGTTTCTATATATATATGGTAGACCCCTTGGGTGGAATTTCCCTGACCAAATTTAACTATCTAAATCTTAATTTAAAACGTAACTAATTATCTTAAACTCTCTTTATAGTTGCAGAGAGACATTCATGGGTGGCTATTCTCTTCCTGAGATGCAATTCCTCTAAAATAGGTCAAAAGAATGACATAATTGACAAAGGCAACCTGAGGTACCATCTCAGATGCCAATATCTATTCTATAGACATCTAGGTTAGTTGTCCCTCTCCTCTGGGTCAGAGAACAGGCCCTGTTATGGATATTTACCGTGACTTCTTTGTTAGTTTCTTTTTGTGTCTCTTATTTGTGGATTTATCCAGCTTAAGTGAAGCAACCACGGGAAGATAGGAAAAAAAAAAGAAAGAAAAAAAAAGATTGGGATTATAGGCATAATCCCAAAATAATTTTGGCAAAATGGACAGACAAAACAGAACAAACCCCTTAAATTTAGTTCAAAGTAGTCATTTTTCAGTATCATCTGTGTGACTTAACTATTAATATCAGTTTATTCTCAGTCTTGCTTATTTGAGAGGTAAGAATCAATGAAGAATTTAAAAATGCTTAACAAGGATTACCTGAATAAGGTGAATAAACACTAATGCAATGGTAGATACTTGCCTTAGGATACTATATGGTGGTTTAGGATACTATATGGTGGTTTGGGCACTTTTTTTGATGGGTTGGTAAAGAGTTCCAGGAAATTCCTGGAAGAAGCAATATTTGCACTCTAGCCTTCTGTTTCATGGGTTGCTTAGTTTGCATGAATGCAATTCAGTAAGAAAAAGGTCTTGATTTTAATAATTTTAACTATGTTTCTTGGTGAACAGTGAAGTTTTGGGATGGGGGAGAATTCAAACCATATCCATTGGTTGTTGGTGCTGGAAAATGAAACAAAATAAAACAATCTGATGTAAAACAATATTATCTTTGTTTCTGCAGCGTTTATTTTTGATCTTCGTGCAAGCTGTTCTAATTTTCCTTTTGTTTATGGGATGGGAAGGATAGGCTGTGTCTTATCTGTGCAAACACCACACTGACCTCTACAAACATCTAGCCTGATGTATTTCTCACATTATCCCTTCATCAAAACTGGGCTAATGATATCCTTCCTGGCTGAGCTTGCAGATCTGTGTATTCAAGTTTCAGCTGCCAGGTAATATAAAACAAAGTTGACTAAGTCATCTGAGAAGCAGTAGTCATGGCTGCTGGTAATGTGAAATAATAGGAAGACTTTCAAGGTGTATGGCTTCCTTATACTTAGCTGCCGCAGCTAAGGCTTTTATAGTTCTTCTCTTCATAAAAGTCATTTCAGAGCTGGAGACTTTTAACCAGCTTTAGTTACTGGCATTGACACGGGAGAGCCTTAGCAATTTCAGTATTTTAGAATACCCTGCTAAATCTTCTGGGATTAAATCATTGCTCTCACTTTTGACCTTCTCTGTTCTTGTTCAGACTCTCAAGCACTTCCAGCCTGTGAGCTTTGTGAAGGAGCCAATCTGACGCAAGGGACAGTGGGGAGAAGTCAAAAACACATCACCAGCAATGGCAGCCACCTCATCGCACCTTGTTCTGCAACTCAGTCAAAGGTTATGTTGGGCTTCATTTGCTGCTTAATTAAAAAATCTCGCACAGGTCCTGTCCGTGACAGTAAGAGCAATGTTGCATGAGTGCTAATTCTAATTGAATTTTCAGGCTTGTGGAGTTGAAAGAGGAGTGAGATGTGTGGAGACTCCTGTCGGCCCTTATTAGCTGAAAGGTCTTGTCACTCGGGATACTCTGTTATGCAAAGGAGGTGCAGGTCAGCTTCTTGGGGTGCCCCACTGTTAGCTTGGAGAGGCACAATCATCTGAACCAAAAGTGACCATGATAAATCATGTTAATGAAACATTAAATTAATCATCTGTTTAAGGACTAAGACCCATCAGTATCTAAAAGGAATTTATTTACATTTTAGAAACCTAGATTCCAGTGAAGAAAAATGTGTTATCCCAGAAGAATTGTCTGCTTTCACCCTCTTCTTTTTCTGAAAGCTTGAACTTTGAATATATGTAAGCATATATCAATTTTAATTCATTCAATGTTGAATAGTTGAACACTTGAGTACTGACAAACATTTTAAATCACTAAATTTTCCATTATGACTGTGTATATAATTTTATCACTGAGAAATTAATTCAGTGTTTCTCTACATTGTGAAGATAGTTTGACAAAGCGCCTGCCTGAACACGGCTGTACAAAAATAAAAATAATCTGCTTTGTGCAAGTTTCATGAGCCAAGCTGCCAAACCAGCTTTTTGAAATGGATAGATCGTTTAACTTTATTCATATATCTTATGATAATTTGCCTTTCCTGAATTATAAAAATGGCAGAAAGAAGATTTTTTTTTTTTTTATTTTTTTTTTTCTTTTTCCTTCTTAGATCTTTGATTTGGAAGTGAATTTAAACATTAGAAATTAATAAGGCTTTAAGGATAACTTTAAGGGTAAGTGCTTTGCAAAATTTGGGATGCAGCACCAGAAGTGTCACTACAGACAAAATTAAAATATGCCATTTCTAACATACATTTCTATGTCATTTAGAAGTCTTTCTCCATTGCTACCATGGGCTGCACACAGAAGTCAACGGTGTCATTCATGGAAATGAAAGACCAGACATGGGAAAGCCTGTGGGTATATGGCCTTACTGAGAAGAGAGAGTCTAGCTATAAAAATCCCAGAGCTCACTGAACTGTTTAATTCTGTGTGTTTGTTTCTATTTTGTCTTCATCTGAGTGGTTCCTATATGATCCTTTACTTGTGAAATCTGTAGAAGAAGCTCAGTAAAAATAAGACAAGATATCTAGCTTGTCAGTGATTATCTGGAAGAAGAATGCAGAGAATCTGGAAAGTATCCAATGAAAACAAATTATGGAAAAGAAGATTTGAAAGATAAGCTACACCCTTTTTCACAGCTCTAGAAACTAACTATTTACCAATAACTTTATTGTGCTTGTTTACTTATCCCTCGTGCTTAATTATTATTTTTAGGGATTTAGGCTTTATTTCATCATTTTAACATAACAACTGTCGCTTGAGTTGAAGAAACAGAAAGGATAGAATCTGCAATACACAGCGTACAGCTGGTTGAACTGTTCACAGCAAATAATTTACTGGCTCAGTTAAGCCTTATTATCTCTTTGAAAATTGTCCAGAAACAGACGTTGATTATTATGAAATTGTTAATTACTCAAAACTGTTTGACAAACATTTTATAGAAACGGAGTCCGACTTATGGGCTGGTCTCAAGCTGTCTTTTATTCCGTACCCTGAGCTCCTGTTATGCACTGGTGGGACAGATACGATCTCTGGTTGTTTAGATGTAAGTAGTGAGCAGATGAGAAGCCAGTAGATGGTGCTCAAGGACGAGAAGCCAACTTCCGTGGTTTAGGAAGGAAGAAAACGTTGCTAAGCACTGTGAATGTGCTGCACTTGGCTGCATTTTGAAAGCATGTTTAGAAGGTAAGTCCCCTAGTTTTCTGGCCTCCCACCATTCCAGTATGAAATATTTGAAAATGAGAGGACTGGGAGCTGAGCAGTTGGTAGAGAGTTTTGTAAACTGTCTCCATGTGAGCTTGTTTTGCTGGGAATATTCACAGCTCTCCTGGGGAGCAAAATCCCAGCGTGGAGGAAAGCTTAGGGAGAAGGGCAAATTACATCCTAAGATCATGGTGCTTCCGTGTTTCCTTTCCTTCTACAGAGCTACTTCAGTCTAAAAGTTCTTGTTTATATAACAACAACAGTATCAGTCTTTTCAGTCCTTGCTACATACAGTTTACATAGTGCCTTCAGAACACTTATGCCGGTGATTACCTTTTAGAACTGATGTTATCTTATGCTATGCTATTTTTGTTTTCCAAAGACTATTCCTGTCTGAAAATTAATGCAACCAAATCTTCAGACGTGCGCTAAGAACTTCCTCACCTGTATGATTTCTTAATTGCCTGCTTTCCCTCAGTGCTAGCCTGAAAGATTTGGATTTGCTTATTCCAAGGTAAAGAAGTCCAAGGGGAGATTTGGTAATTATCTTCTAAAACACACAAGGTTGCTGCAAAGCAGGAAGTTTTAAATTCTCCATGTGTATTCCACGTAGTGCAAGATTGAACATGCTTAAGTTAAGCAAGGGATATTTATTTAGTCTGAACATTAAGAAAAGCCTTTTTAACTATGAGAAACCTTAGTAAGGAAACCTTAGACTAAATTTCTGAAAATATCTGTATCAATAGTGATTTTAAGCATAGACTACAAAACTGTGTCAGTTATGGAACAAGTAAAAGCTATTCTGTTCTGAAGAAGTGTGTGCGTGTAAGTGATCTGGATGAGTGCTTAAAATCTGTTCTATCCTAAATTCTGTAATTCTGTTTTGTTCTTCCCAGTTACCAAAGGTATTCTTCATTGGCTGCTTTTCAATGTTTTGCAAATAAATTATTTGATTATAAATTGTGGGCCAAAGACTGGACCTGTCCATGCAGCTTTTTTCCCTTGATATTCCTTTTCTATTATATTTCTCTTTTAGTTCAATAAATATTCTGGAGTTCCAGCATTTGGTAGGTAGGCAGGAGGCTTGTAGGCTTGTTCATGTGCATCAGTACTCTCTCTCTCTCCCTCTCTCTCTCTTTTTTTTTTTTTTTTTTTAGTGTGTATGTGTGTGAAAAGATGCCCAAAACTTTATATCTGCAATTTGGTCACATGTATATTCCATAAAAGCATCTTACTGAGTAGCATATAGAATGCTTTTGCAGTCTGTCTTTATGATACAAATTCCTTTTTGCCAGTGAAGTACTTGCATTATTGATTTTAATAGAACTTTGAACAGTGAGGATAAATTGTGGTAATACTGAATGATGCCACATAAGAAGATGCAGCAGGATAAGACTAAAATGGCTCTTGGTATATATTCTGTGACCAGAACATTATTTTATGACCAACTGAGGCAGCAATTCCATAATATACAAGGTCCAAGTGCAATAAAGAGGGCTTTGGTATCATAGATTTCACCAAGACTATAAGCAATAAAAATGTTTATGACGTTCAGTATTATAATGCTATATTGCTTGGAAAACATATGCAACAATAAGAAGAGGATTGTGTTCTCAGCAGCATTTTGAGAAAGTTGTAGTTTGCTCAGAGAAGTGTATATCCATGTGATAATGTATCTCTAAATAACTTAGTGCTCTCATCACTGTT
Source organism: Anas acuta (assembly GCF_963932015.1). NCBI lineage: Eukaryota > Metazoa > Chordata > Aves > Anseriformes > Anatidae > Anas > Anas acuta. Next base: position 5,299,751 of record NC_088982.1, on the reverse strand, counting down.
AACAGTTTATTCTGTATAACTTATCTTGTTTTCTCCTTTTAATGTGTTGAGCAAATTTAGGCATGTTTTAGGAGACATGGAATAAATCTTTCTGTATATTTAGGTATGGATAATGCCCACCTCAAAGAAAAAAAAATAAATAAATGGGGTTTTACATGTGGTTCTCTGTGGTAATTGTCTGTTTTCATGCTCTTCACTCTCACCATAATTGAGGTGTTTTGACTCAGCTCTTAATGAAACTGAACTTAGCCCACAAAGAAAGAAATGTCTGGTGGTATCCTTAGTTCTACATGTCTCCAGATGATGCAGTGCCTGTACACTATCACAATGTCATCAGACTTGATTTTCATTTCTGCCTCTCTCCACTACACTCTTAGCAGGAGCCAGGTTAATGCACTTAATGTTTAAATTTAAGCCATCTGTTGGTATTTGATTGGATTTCATTAAAAGTCAAAATCCACAAAGCAGGTGTGGTCTCAACAAATGGACACTTTGCACTCAGTGTTGAACTGCAGAGAAAGTCTGTAGGTAGAACTTGGGTAATTTTATATGTGGATAGGGAGAGAAAACATGCTCATCACACAGGGAAGTATGATAGGCCAAGAGGGCAATACATTTGCAGTGAAATTCTAGCTTTTGGACAAGGCAAGGAGAAGACCAAATGCTGATTAAAAAACTGATTTGTATGTTTGTATGTATCTCTGTGTGTCTGTGTGCACGCAGATGTGTGTATAAGAAAAGTCATGCTGGGATCCCAGTATTCAATTTCATTTTACTGGAGTGGAAGATGAAAGCTGGTACAGTAAAGGTGTTGCGGCAGATTGAACAAAAGATTTGTAAGACTCTCTAGATGAAAGAGAAAAGTGCACAGATGTGTATATTCACTCCTGCATTATGTGTTCTAAAGCAAGCACCGCTCAATGAAAAAAATAGCTTGAATAAATTGCACAAGACAGGTGAAGAAAAAGAGGAGAAAATCAGCCTCAGAGAAGTGAAGTGATTTACCCAAACTGATGCAAAATTTAGTGGCTGGGTCATTACAAGAACCCAGGTTTCCTAAATCTCCAGGCCATACTGTCTAGTGACTGAGAAACAGCAATAGAAGTTAAGCAATCTTGAGTGTTAAAGGATTTCTAATTCTGAACTGCCAGCCTATTAAAACAATAAATTTGCACATCAAGCATGCATGTGGCAAAAAACATTTGGAGGAAAAGAAATCTTGCAACAGAATTTGATTGAACCAGACTTTTGTGTTCTTGGTACCTAACATTAATCTGTGTTATTCTGTTTTTACAATGTTATTAATTTATGAGAAAGGGAAGAGAGGGGGAGAAAGAAAGAAAACTCTGAAGAAATAAACACTGAATGGATAGACTATAACATTCTGATGTCTTTCAGCATGACTTGCACATAGTGACAAACTATTCTGCATTGCTGTTGTAAACCTGATTTTTGTTTAATAAAGTTTGTACAATCTGTTGGTTTTTAAATTAACTGCATGACTGCCTCACACTTCAGTCACGACACTTAAGACCATGTAACATAATCATTGGCTGTGAATGAAATACAGGAATGTGAAACTGGCAGAGACTGCAGGAAATGTGAAGGGAAAACTTGTCATTTTACTGTCAAAACAAGACAGCAAAAATATATTCCTAAGTAACTTTCCTACGGTTTTATTTATTTATTTTAAAAATATAAGGTGGCTATTTACCTTCTTTTCCACATTTTTTACTCCCATGAAGATACAGCTGCTTATCTTTAGTTTGAGCTTTTGATAGTAATTTTTCACATTTATTCCAAATTGGTTTTCACTATTGTATGATAATGCTGAAAAATGAGATCTTAAAATCAGAATCTGTCATTCTACTTTATGATTAAAATAAAATAAAAAAGCAAAAGTGAAGGCTTGTCTCTTCAGGTGAGGTTGGTTGATTTAGATTTATATCTGTTTTGCTTTTCAAAAAAAAATATATCTATAATTAGGTATGAAAGTAAAGTCATTGGAATACAAATAATACAGATTTGCCACATTCTTCTTCTCCTGGTCTAGTTGGTGTTTCTTTTCTCATTGAATGCACTTGAATAGCTCATCTATAGCGAAACACAAATGCATTTTTATGACATCAACTTTAGAAACCACAGAGTATCACAGTCGGTATGTTTCTGGAAGTTGATGAACAAGTCTTTGTTGGAGACTCTGCTCCTTACCCACTTTCCATGTGAGACTGCATATGGTAAATCTGTGCATTACAGATTGTTAAGGTTTTCAGGTAGTCACAAATCTATCGCAACATCTTAGATGAATGATAGGATTATCTAAATTGTTTTCTGTTGGTTGCTTTGTTTACATGGTATTGTCTTTCCTGTGCTCACAGGAAAAAAACAAAAGAAACAAACAAACCAACTAGCAGAGGTGGGTCAAACTAGGCTAGCAAATACACTCTGGGATGAAAGACAAATGGCCTGTATGTATCCAGCTGGGAACCTTTCTGAATGGAGTTTGGCAGGCTACAGGTTTCCCATTAGACCTTTTGGTTCAGTTCATCATACAGGGTCCTGCAACACCAAGATCTCTCTTCAGAAACCACTGCTCTAAGTTATGTATTGAGACTTCTCTTTCTTAGGATTTAGTAAATGGCAGATATGCTTGGGGGGAGGGGGAAAACACGAAAAAAACAAAACCAACAAAAAACAACACCAAAACAAGGACACAAAAACTATGGGACATGGTTTTAAAATTACAGTGATAAATAATTCTGTTTTAAAGAATATTTATAGACTTCACTGTCTTCTCATTGGTGTTGGTATAAGCCAGAAGTCACATCACTGAGGAAAGAATAAGAACCTTTATTTTCCTGGAAAATTTAAACCTTTTTCATCTACCTTTCAGCAGATAAATAGGATTAAAGTTTTCAAAGTCTGCTGAAAATGTAGCTCATGAGAACTGATTGGGTAAATCCTCAGATGACATAAATCGTTTACCTTCAGTGATTTCAATAAATACTGTTCTAATAACAGTCATATCAGATCTCTCTGGTAGATAAGAAAACAGAGAAGAAAAAAGAAGACCACCACCCAATACTTGTATGAAAAACAGTATGAGATAACAGAAAGGACATCTGTGATTTAAGTGTTTCTTATACAGAGATCTCATCTGGAAGGATGAGAAGATATACATGAGACACTCTAAGATTAGTTCAAAATACCTTCTGAATTTCTACTGGGGATTAACAATAACCCTTTTAAAAGACAAAAGTAATCCTTACTATTAACACAAGTAAGCAGCTATCAAGATAAGAACAGCTAATATTAGCTGGGGGAGTTAGACATGCTGCTGAAGTTTGCTAACATGCTGAAGCTAGAGAGGCAAGAGCATATAGACCCTGTATGAGAACATGTGTTAAATTGATTTTTTTTTTTTTTAAGAGGGTAACTTGTTTTATTTATGTAGGGCACAATTCATTTGTGAAAATATAGGCATGTAATGTCCTCTCAGGTGTCCTGGGAAGGAAGAGGTCCCCATCCCAAAAGCTTTCCCACATGTCCATTTGTTTTTTCATTGCATGCCAATTGAGGGGGAAACAAAACCTCTTCAGTAAGGACAAACAGCACGTTTCTGTTTCTTGGATGCATCCTCAGGACAGAAATGTTCAGGTGCTATAGAGCCAGACCAGTCCTGAGATTTTGTAACTAGGAATTGGGTCTCAGGTCCTACACAGTTGATGGGCCAGGAAATGCATGATGATCTTCATGCCAATTCATCACCCAAATCAACTAGTGAAGGATATGTGTGCTTATGGCCTTTCACCATTTGTTTGTTAAAGGAGGGTGCTTTAAGAGTTCTGAAAGAGATTCTTGAAGGTTTCTTGCAGTGAGGATGAGTAACTAATACAGACTACCATACCACTTCAGAGCTCAAATAGGTTAACACTATGTCATCTGCGGTGTGAATTTAGTATGGAAAACTGTAGGTTGTGTTGAATTAATTTCATGTCTACAACAACTGAAAAAAAAAAAAAAGGGCTTTGATTGTATTTAATGTGTTGCATTGTCACAGTCCATGTTGGTGTTGGTGTTGTTTCTGGTTCCTGGTACTGTTCCTCAGTTTTGGCGGGTCAGGACCTTCCTACAGTTGCTTTCCTCCTAAGTTTCTCTTTAAAGGCTCAGAGGTGTTTCTCAGAACTATTTTATCCTATTTAGTGAAGGACTTGGCACTTGAAAATTTTGTGTTCCCTCATATCTTTGGTGGTCATCAGAAATATTAGTTTATGTTACCAGCAAATTGTGTTAAAGGCGGTAATACATTCTCTGTAGCATCAGATAGTTTTTAGCACTGTCTGAATAACAGCACTTCCCACTAATGTTCATTTGTGATTTATGATGTGATGAAAACCTTTTAGGAATTCCCTTCTACACAATATAAGAAAAAAGGTAGAGGTCTAGAATAATGTAATATAGCAGAAGAGAACCAATGTAATTCATGTGAGGGAACTTTCCTCCTTACCATTTGTTCTTACATCAGTTATTGTTAGATGTACATTAGCAAAGGCAAGTGTCTGAATGCAGTTTATGGGATACTCCTTGGTCAATAAACAGTGATGTAGCTCCGAGGGCTTTAGCTAGTTCATTTTGTTTGAGGATCTTTCCCCATATCCCTATGTCACCATGAAAGTGAATGTCATGGCTGGGACTCACCAATGAAGAAAACAGCCTTCTGCGGTTAAATGACAAAGTAGTATCCTATACTTGGAAATCACATGAGAAGTGTTGTCTGTGCTCTTGATGCTGTGTCCCCTCGTACTAAAAATATTCATGTACTGAGAGGAATAGGATACTTAACTTAGTGTCTTGCTTCTATTGCTACTGCATGCTGGGCACACAGACATTGACCAGAGAGAAAAAATCTTGAGGAAAGGATCACTTCATGTCAATTTACAGCTGGTTTTAGAAATTAAAAACTAGGGCAAGTGCTCAAGATTAAAAGATTCTCACAATGATTACTTTATATAGCAGAATGAATCATCCAGTATATAAGCAAGAGAAGAAAAACATTTATACCTTCATGTGTTAAATGCTATTTCCTTCCATAATCAACACTGTTTCTAAATGTGACTACAAGGAAGAGAGATGGCAATTGTCTTGCTTAGTGTGGTATCCTACACAAACGGGGAACGTTCATTGATCAACAAACATCATTTAATCAGAAATTTTATAGTTCTTTCAGTCTCTGAAATAGAAAATATGTTGATATCTTATTTGACATATAGTTGCAAAACATGAAAGGTCTAAGATGACCCAGGACACAGTGAAAAAAATGGGTGATGAACCCAAGTATCTTAAAGGCCAGAGAGTGCTCTATCCCCTAGGCAGCATTATCTCTGATAGAGCAGACCCTCCAAAATCATAATCATAAAAGCAGGACAGGTCATTCCTTACAGTACTGTATCCTTTACATTTTTCAACGTTACTGCAAGGAAGAGAACATTTGAGTTCTCTTTAGCTTTCAACAGAGAATGGGGATGTTTGTAATGCATATGACAATCTCTCATCTCTTTCCTTCTCTAAATCATAATTTGGTGTTTAAAGTAAAGAAATGCCAAATATAAGCACATTGCAGAAGTAAAAAAGGCTAGTGCCTAGCTGCTGAACTCATTTACACATAATTCTAGAGAGCAGCTTTAGAGCTGTCATTATCCAGAGAAATCAGACACTTGTTCATAGTCTGCAAGTGACAGAAAATGGGAATGATAATTAGGATGCACAAAGAGAGAAGTAATGACCACAGATACTGAACATTTTTTATTACTAGAAAAATTTCCATTGCCCCAAACCAATCCCTTAGTCTCTAACATAAGTTTTAATTTAAGTTAAGTCAAATACTCTTTGTTTAGGTATCCATGAAGGCAGTACTAATCACACTTTCACACGGTTGCATATTGTGTAATATTAGAGGAGAAGCCACAATTACTGTGAAAAGCTCTCTTACCCAAATCTAGGGCAATATGAATGCAGTGTAAAGACAGATGGACTCCAAGGGTAACTTTAGCAACTAATATAGCAATCCGTTTGGAGAGACACCACAATAAAAGAGAGGGCATTATCATCTATGAACTTGCCTAGAAGTACCACCAGCCCTATTCCCTGCCTTGGTATAAAGAGGTCTGACCTTTTATGACTTCGTATAAACCATATGTCCCTTGATCTGAGACAGTCCTATAATGCATATAGCATAGATTAATGAGGGAGACGAGTTGTAATTTGTAAAGATGTATTGTTATATATTGCAGTATCCCCTAACTTAACACCCAAGATGAAAAAGCAGACCCAAATGCTGAATTTATTATGTAAACTGACGAATAGCCTGCCTTGATAACTACCAGACGAAGACCAGGGAAGAAAGACAGATTTATTGTTATAAATATTATTAACATTAATAATAGTATAATATAATTAAATAATTATATATTCTATAATGTTATATACATTATAATTATTATAATTATCATTACTATAATATTATATGCAATATAATAATAATAATAATAATAATAATAATAATAATAATAATAATAATAATAATAATAATAATAATAATAATAATAATAATAATAATAAAGCATCACTTGCATTCAGCCTGAGTATTAACATACGTCAAGTTAAGTCAGTTTGGAAAAAGCAAAGTGATGGAGACAGTGGAGACAGTAGTGTAATGGTTAAAACCACTGAAAGAGACATAAGTGTTGAAACCATGTTGGATGTGACCAAGCCTCTGTTTGATTCTTGTTTGCAAATAGGCATCTATAAAGCTTGAGCCATAAGGATAGAAGGCTGAAGAAGCTGAAAGAGGACAGCAAGCCATGATCAAACAGTAGTGAGTTTCAGATCCAACAAAGACTTGGAGTCCCCATCAGTGAACTGCAAGAGCTGATCAATCTTATCTAACTACAGCTTTGCCCTGCTTTTAGTAGACACTAATAAATTTAATGTATCCTATCTCAAGATGCAATGTATCGCTGATCCTCTAAAGCTGTGCATTAGTACTGCTTGTGCTAATGTGACAGAAGTTAAACTGGAACTACATTTGTAGAGCAAAAAGCTCTCCAAAAGTGAATTCAGTCCATCGTACTAGGCTGTAGATGGTGTGAAGGGGAACTACTTTGAAGTGTAAACTTCAGGTACTGTTCTCTGCACCTTATGGTTTCACTCTTATTGGGCTTCACAATTTTCTGGATTCCCTTTCTTCACTTCCAGGATATCAGATGGGGAGAAGAAATTAATCCTCTTCAAAAAAGATTAGGTATAGTTTGAGAGTTAGTTCATTCATAGAGATTGCTTTGTGTAGGCAAGAGAGTCATGACGAACTTGGTTTCTCTAATCCTGCACAGTTCTAGTACCATGTTGGGTTTTGCACCTTCTACACATCCTTCTGCCATGTCTTCAGGCTCACAAAACATCTTCAGATGCATTCTATAAAAATATTAGTGCAGAAGAATATGGCAAATCTCTCCCATTATTCCAGGCACTGGGATCTGAAAGAAATACAGTCAGAAAGGAGGAGTACCTTACAACCGTAGTATTTTAACATGGGGGATTAGAGAAAACTCAGGTGAATCTCTGAGATTCCAGAGAGAGATTGACCAATAAGTTCAATGTGAGCTATTCTGCAACCAGACATACATGGGATCTAGAGATTATGTCTAGGCAGATGTCTTTCAATGTGTATATGTAGCCAAACTCTGTCTATCTGCATAAATATTTGTATGGGGTATTGGGACAATGTCCAGCTTAATTAATTCAGAAAGAAATTCAGGCACAAAAGGACTTTCCAGTGCTTTCATTTATTATCAGTCTTACTGGAACTTAGGTCAGGAAAAATCTGTTCAGTGACAGCTTCCCTGATATCTGATGTGCAGAAATTACCATCCTTTCTTTTCATATGTTTTAAAAAGAAAATCAGATGTTGCAAACAGACAATTTGGAAATGCAAATTCTCTTCAGGATTGCCAAAATTTCCCAAAAGGTATACAGATAGGAAGTGAAAAGCTCCTGGAATAGTAAAATGATGGAAATATAATAAATGACTGCAGCTGGTTCAATACTTTATATTCTGAATTCTCAATGCTGGATAAGCTCTAAATAAAGCTTTTAAGCCCTCCTCCCCTTTTATATTTTTTTCTCTTGCTCTCTGTCATCTTTGTTTAAGCTCATAAGACTAGCTGGATCTAAGAAAATAAAAACAAGCATAAAGGCTTTGTTCTTAAAGCATTAAGATTGGAGTAAACCATGAGCAGCTCAATGTACATGAGATTAAAATGAGGCACTTCTTGCTTTTTATGGATGATCTGTGTATTCATAATTCTGAGAATTCAAACAAGTTAGGAATTCAAGCATAGCTTGGGTTATGAAAACATTTTCTTTTATTGAAACTCTTCATTTACTCCCCTTTACAGAATTTTAATAATAACTAAATATTAGTAAAATTGAAGAAAATATGGAAATGAAAGTTTTACTTATTCTGTATTTCCTTCAATTGTAACAATTTTCTTATAGAATTACTAATTCTTAATTAGTTAAAATTAATAAACTATTAATCTAATATATCTATCTTGTCTGTGCTAGGATACTGTTTTTTTTTTTTTTTTTTTTTTTTAATTTAAATTGCAAATCAAAGTATAGTTTCTATCAGACATTTTATTGTCAATAAATTGAGAATAAAAATGACTATTTCTGCAATTTAAGTATCCACTTTATACTGCGACTGTCACCTGTAGCTGCTTAGAGACAGGGATATATTTAAAAGCATTAAAGTATTTTTCTATCTCTTGTTCATCAGAAAATCAATGTAATATAAATGCTAATTGTTTCCAGGACACAATTTGGGTGTTTGATGCATATTGGAGCTCAAAAGTCTCTAAACTTACATAAGCTAAGCATCAAACTAGATCTGAACTATTGTTTGAGCACGCTTTCTTTGGAAAGAAGACTGGACTTTGGATACTGTGTTAGTTTGCATTTCTCTGTTTCTTGGACATTTTGTGTGTTCAGTTTGACACACTCCATGCTTGCATATATTAATGATCTCTGAACAAAGGTGATGTCAGAGAAAACAGGTAAAACCAAACCTCTAGTATTCAATGAAGCTCTGTGAAAAGTGTATGCGCCATATACTATAGCTGGATACCCGATAATTGTGGGGTTGCAACCTGTAAAACCAACTATAATTGCATTCTTGTTTATATTTTTACTAGAAAATCAGATGGTTTTGTTTTCATGGAGTTCATACACTCCCTGCTGCATAGCAGTAACAGGTTTTTCTTTTATGTGGAGCAGGTGGCTAATTTTGAAAAACCTGTTTTCATGGTGTGAAAGATTTACTGCCCTCAAAACTCATCTCAGAATATTTGCAGTTGGCTAGTGACTGGTGTTTGAAAACCACTGTAGATATAACATGCAAGCACATTAAGAATAGTCTATGGAGGGAATGGAAAGAATAACTTAGCTATTTTGTCTTGGGAACATGTTTTTTAAAAGGAACCTCTCAGATCCCTACAATTTAACCTAATGGATAAAGTTAAAGCTTGGAAGTTCCTGGTGATTTCTTAGAAATATCTTATTTATTTTAAATTTATTATTAAAATAGAAGACCAAAATAATCTTGTCTGGTCTCCTGCAAGTTCATCCTACTAAATTACATACACTTATGCTCTATTTTAGGGTAAGGTTATTTTTCTGTACTCGCATCTCCTACTGAAAAGCTGGACTTCCTCTGCAATTATGTGTTTAATTATGCTTCTCCATACCTTTTTTATATCCTACTTTCTCTCCTGAGCTGGAAGGAAAAATCATAGAATTGTAGACTGCTTTGAATTGGAAGAGAACTTAAAAGCACAGAATTACACACAATCACAGAATGGTTTGCGTGATGTAGGAGCAGGACCTTGTGCTTGGCCTTGTTGAACCTCATGAGCTTTGCACAGGCCCACCTCTCATGCCTGTCCAGGTCCCTCTAGATAGCATCCCTTCCCTCCAGAGTGTCAACTTTACCACACAGCTTGGTGTCATCACAACTTGATGAGGGTGCGCTTGATCCCACTGTCATTAATAAAAATATTAAACAGTACCAGTCAAATTAATACAGACCCTTGAGGGACACCACTCATCATTGGTCTCCATCTGGACATTGAGAGAGACACTGAGACAGGAGAAACTGAGAAAACACATTCATATTATTCTTAGCCTAGAAAAGGTACTTCTTCATATTCTATGGTGCTTTGATTCAGAATAACTAGGTCTAACTTTTATTTAAAGCATGTTGGCAGGATTCACAGACCCATGCTAGCTACTCAGTCATGTGGTATAATAAGCAATAAGGCAAAAAGGAAAAGGCAGGCTGTAACTTAGTCAAAACAGGTCTATCAATGGTGTAAGTACAATAGGTGTTATATGTTTGAGTCTTCCTTTATTTAGATAAAACCTGAATTAGGTATCCATTGTAAACAGGTTTTCTAAGTTCCACCTATAACCAGTAGATAAAGACTGTACTTAGATTCATATACCAGATTTAGATATTTATGTCTCCCTGATCTCTTTTGGCGATTTTTTCATCTTGATATGGACACTCACGGATAATTAGCTTGATCCAAACCTACACAGTTCTTCTAACTGGTAGAGAAGCTGACCTTGAACAACAGGAGAAAAACTCAAGCAGATCTTATCCCTTTATGGTATTACCCACTCTGAAATTTCCTGCATCTTCATTGGAAGCTTTTGAACTGAAGTAAGGTTGCAAAGTTTTGTGCATATTGATCTGATTGCAAAGCAGTGGCATTTAGCTATCCAAAATTATATCGCCCCTTCTGAAATAAATTATGGTATTTTTACTTGGTTCTAGTCCTATGTAGTGGCTCAGAACAAAACCCCTAAACCAGAAAGACGTATGCTTAAGCTCCAGAGAAGAAATAGAGGTTGTTTATGAGGTGTAACTTAAATGTAATTGTTGAGGCTTAACTTTGGTAGGCAATTAGGCCCCACACCAACACTCAGTCACTCCCCTGTGGTGGGATGGGGGAGGGTGGAATACAAAGGGTGAAAGGGAGAAAAATTTTGGATTGAGATAGGGAGAAAACTTGGATTGAGATGAAGACAGTTCAATGGGTAATCAAAAGTTGTATGTCCAAGCAAAGTAAAATAAGGAATTCATTCACTACTTCCCATTGGCAAACAAATGTCTACCCACTTCCAGAAAAACAGGGTTCCATCTCAAGTAACAGTTGCTTGGGAAGACAAAAGTCATCACTCTGAACATCCAACCCCTTTGTCTTTCTTTACCCTAGCTTTAATTGCTGAGCATGATGTATGTTATGGAATATCCCTTTGGTCCATTTGGGTCAGCTGCCCTGGCTCTGTCCCCTCCCAGCTTCTTGCACCCCCAGCCTCCTCACTGGTAGGGCAGCACGAGGAGCTGAAAAGCCCTTGGCTCTGTGTAAGCACTGCTGTACAACAAAACATTGGTGGGTTATCAACACTGTTTTCATCAAAAATCCAAAACATATCACCATACAAACTACTGTGAACAAAAATTAACTCTATCCCAGCCAGAGACAAAGGAGAGAAAATAAACAAAGCTAAGTATGTCATGTGTATTTTTTATTTAATTATTTATTTTTATTTTTTTTCAGGATGTGAATTAAGTTTCCATCAGAGGTTCTGCATACTTCGATTTCCTTGTTTGAAAAGGCATATCTTTCCCAACTTCATCCATATTCAAACACTAATAAACAGATGGTCAAATTAAAGAGACCCTATCATCCAGAAAATTAAATGAATTAGAAATTCACCAGAGCTTAGTTCTCCAAACCATTCCTTCTTCCAGTAAAATAAACAAACCAACTTACTTTTCCCTCTGCTTTTCTTCCAAATACTTTCGGAACCATGAGATCAAATAATTAAGCTGGTGGAAAATCCCTTGTTGGTATTAGAAACAACCTCTAGTGGGAGGAAGACTAAGATAACAGCTGGTTATTACAGAACAAGATATTTCATTACATTGAGCATATCTGCTTAACAAAAAAGAAAAGTCAGACTTTGAACTTATTGGATCAGTGATTTCGGTGGGATTGGAACAGACTAGAATAGATACATTTTGCATTGTAAAGAAAATAAGGAGATAATCAAATGGGATTTACTTGTTATACACAAAATTCAGATTATAAAACAATTTACAGAGGAGGGGGGGACTTGTCTAACACTCAAAGCAAAAGGCAGTCAATGAGGAAATCATATCAGGGCAGAAATTTGTCCCAGCCCATTTTAGCAGACTCACGATTGTACTAACTTCACTTCCACCAGTCAGTGGTGTTGATGACATTGGCTCACACAAGCCAGGTAGAAGCCTCAGCTAAAAAGATCACTCGGGTTACATCTTTGTCAATGTATTGATTCAGAGCCATGGTGCAGTTTCAAAAGAATCCCCTGATTGTCACTACCTACTATGTGATTGTGCAGTTTCCTTAATATTTATGGCCACTAGACAGACCTAACCTGTCAGGGAAGCAAAAGCACTCTGATTCCTGTTTGGCCACATGAATCTCAGTCTTTGAACCACAGGCATAATGGAGACATTTTCTCTGGGATCAGATTAAATTTAGTCTGAAATAGCTCTCATAAATGGCATAGAATGAAGATGTAGGGACATCATTACTAATGACTTCAGCCTACTGACCCGTTCCTTTTACACCAAATATCCTGGTACATCATCCATAGGAGTTGTAATGCAAATTTGTTTTCGAAGATGATCAGATTTTGTGACTGTATTGTTTGGTTCACCATTTGGGTGGAAGATGTCAGTGTTGTAGTTAAAGATACATGTGGGGTTAGGCTTCCTTGAACTGTTGTGGAGATCAGAAGTCATTCCTACTTGAGATGTTACCTCTCCACACATCCCAACCTTCCTTCATAGGACCAACAGGAGCAACCGGTGCCAGTGTGCACAGTGGCAGATAGCTACACCCACTTTATGATTTCCTGGTAATCTACAGCCCTTGACAAGCAGTATTCCTTGTTCCTATGTTACCCCTATACCTAAAACTAGTTAAGATTAAAAATGCAGGCAAATTATGTATTTTAGGAGTTGAGCAAAACTTGCTTTTGCCCAGAGCTGTCTTGCCCTATGTCTCCTTCTATCATGCAATTAGATATAAGCACTATATGGAACAGGCTGACACTTTACAGGATATGAGAACTGAATCTAAGGTTCTTCTGTCACTTTGGTGGCAGCAGACAAGACAAAGCAAGGGCTGGGAAAAGGGACTGTGAGATTGTCAAGAGAAACCTGTGGAGGTGTTAATGAAAGAGTGCTTCCTGCAACATCACCGCTGCCAGCCAACACTCACAGCCCAGACACAGCCTCTGAAGATGGGACATCTGGTTAGATGGACAGTTGCGGAATGAATTCTAGTAATTTTAGGAAGTTAATCTGACTTTGATGGTGGGCACTGAGAGGCAGCGGCTAATCCCACTGCATCCTCCAACAACAATATATGACTCTCCAGATGTGAGCTTTTTAAAGTAACATTCACTTTATTTCAAAGCATAAGCATTTGCTATTGCCATCTTCTGTGCACCTGCCAGCTGGTGCATTTGGGGCTCTCTACTTTGTGCATGAGAAGCCCAAACCATCTGTAAGATGCTCTTTTCATTCCAGTCTTCTGTATTTCAGATATGCTTTTGGAAAATATAGCATGTTATCTTTTCTCTTTTCACATACTATTTTGCCTTCCTTGCTTGTGACAACTAGACCATGAGATTTCTGAGAACAAGTGAACCCTGAACATATTGTACACACTTAATAAAGACACAAAGTTTATTTATTAAGTAATGTTTAAGTGTCATAGTGTTTGCCTCCCTGTTGAAACATCCTTTGTACTACAGTCCTCACTTGGTTCCTCTTATTTTTAACTGCCTTGTGTATTTGTTACTTGGTTTGGGGGATTCTGAAGTCAGGCTGGTAGGAATCTCTCTGTCAGGTTCAGTAAACCTCTGATTAGACTCAGTGGGAGAAGAATTTCAGTCTCAGCAATAGGACATAAATTTTGATGGACTTTTATTTAAGACACTGCCATCAGATGCATTGTGAAGGAGCAGGAATGTGTGCTGCACCCTGCTATTCCATACTGTGCCAAGGATGTGACTACACAGTGAGAGACCGAGATGCAAAAACAATTAAACTAAATAATCTCGGGTACTGAAGGCAATATAGCCACATTAGTGAATTCTCTGCCTGGCTTAGAAGTACCTCACACAGTTCTGTGCTGTGCCATACAGCAGAAAGTTCACAGAGGAAATGAAATGGCTGCTTGTGTCTGCAAAACACCTCTGCTGCTTCTGTCAGTGAGCCAAGCTGAGAGGTAGCAACTGTACTGCTGGGCCATCTTACTGTTACTAACTCTACTGCTACATCTAGGGATCTAGACAGATTGGAGCACTGGGCAATCAGCCACAACATGAAGGTCAGCAAAGGAAAATGCCGGGCTCGGCACCTGGGACACAGCAATGCCAGACACAGGCACAGATGGGAAGACAGTGGCTGGAGAGCAGCTCAGAGAAAGGGACCTGGGGTTGCTGGTGACAGCAGGCTCTGCATGAGGCAGCAGCATGCACTGGCAGTCAAGAGGGCAGGCTGCGTTTTGGGGTGCATTGAAAACTGCATAGCCAGCTGGTCAAAAGAGGTGGTTGTCCCCTGTATTTAGTGGTAGTGGCCTCACCTTGACAGTGTGCAGTTCTGGTCTCCACAGTATAAAAAGGGCCTTGAAAGTGTACAGAAGAGGACAACAAAGCTGGTAACAGAGCTGGAGGGCATGTGCTATGAGGAGAGGCTGAGGACACTTGTCTAGTTGGGAGGAAAGAGGGTTGAGGTGTGACCTTGGCTCTCTGCAGGAGTTGCGCCAGTGGAGGGTCAGGCTAGGCATCAAGAAAAATTGCCTTGCTGGGAGGGCTCAGACACTGAGACAGGCTTCCTGGAGAAGTAGCTGATGCCCCTGCCTGGCAGTGCTCAACTGGACTTTAGTTGATGCCCTCAGTAGTGTGCTTTAACTTTTGGTTAGCCCTGAAGTGTTCAGACAGTTGGACTCAAATGATCTTTGTGGGTCCCCTCTGACTGAATTTTCTGCGCTGCTCTGCTCTGCTCTACTCTACTCTACTCTGCTGTACTCTGCTCTGCTCTACTCTGCTCTGCTCTACTCTACTCCTGCTATTACTCTTAACAGCTTCTACAACTACTACCTGGGATAGCTAAGTCTACACAATTGGTCAGTTTTTATGGAGACACCTATGGTCTTTTTTGTTGTCATTACCTCTTTATAAGAACATACAGAGGCTGCTCTTGAACTCAGTAGGTCAGACTTGAACAGAAGAAAGTTGTGCAAGATCTTTTGCTTTAGCCTCCTACTCTTCTGTTCAGTAGGTGAACTTCTGCTGAGAAAGAGATTCTTACTTAAAACACACAGTGACCTTTTGCTCTCTTAAAAATACCCATGCTTGTCCTTCCATAGTGCCTGGATACCTAGGAGGACATAAATTCTGTCTGTCTATAAGATTTCCATTCTTCTTGTCAAAGTTTACAAATTCCAGGATGCAATGAATCTGGAAAACCCTAAGGTTTTTCAGAAAAGCATCTGAGGTTCTTTTATTATCCCGTATATGATACAGAGGATTTTTATAAGACTGAGACTGTAATATAGTCCCGTGACTGCGTTAAACAACTAGTGTGTTTCTTGGTCTAGACTGTTCAACCTGAAAGGAAATATTTCTCTTCATTTTTGATGACTATCTACTCTTTAACCTCTTGAGCTTCTGTAACTTACATAAGTAAATGAAATTAGGCATCTATTTTTTAGTGAAAAAAAAAAATCACAGTGAACTGGAAATTTCAAACGTTTATTTTGGAAATATAAATGCAGTTTCTGAATTGAAAGGTTTTATATCCATGTTTACAAAGCAGAAATATTTATTTCAGAAAACATTAACTGCCACTTAAAAAACAAAAGATGGTTTCACACTTTGTTCAGTCCAATTAATTTTCTAAATCCAATACATGTTCATGAGTAATTTTTGCTCTTTATAACACTGATTTTTTTCTAATGATTTTACTGTTTTCAAAATTAGAAGAACAACTCAACTCTGTTTTCTGAATTAATGATTCTCTTCTCTTTCTTGCAATTTGCTTGGGAAATCTGAGATTATGAGATACAATAAACATTTAAATCTTCCTTCTAAATTGTGTCTTGCAAGCTGCAGTTTTGCATGTGAGATAATGGTACATCAACTGCTGGGCAAATTAAGGGACAGAAATCCAACACCAAACAAACAACTATATTTTAAGCATGTCATAAGGTTTTCCATAGTCATACATGTATTGTTTGTCTATTACTAGTAAGGTAAGGTAATGGCTACTTTCAGATGGGGAGCATGTGGCAAACTAGCATGTTTCCTAGGAGCAACTAGTACCATTTCTATCCCTTTATATGTACATCCTTAAAACTTATTAAGATATCTGATAATTAATCTGATCTGATCCTTCCACAGCCAGGTTCGGTTTGCCACTCAGAATAACTTGCTTTACACTTCTATGTCCTAGTCACATCTTTCTAGTCCACAGTCCTGAACTCTCGTGCCAACATACAGCAAAGGAAATATGTTTGTACCTCAGATGTTCGCCTTTTCAGAACTCTCAAGAATTTTCCTGCACCTCCATTTCTGTTTGGAAGCAGTGAAAACAAATATTTAAAATCTGTATAGGCATTTGCCTTGTGAGATACAGGACTTAAGTAAAGTCAAAAAGTGCTTTTGCTTTGTTTGTTTGAGTTGTTTTCTCATACTGTTTTGCAAAGAGCTTCATGGTCAAACCACAAGATAATCAATATTGCCTTTCAAAACCATTCTTCAATGTCAAACCATTTGCATAAATGAAAGTTGAGAACAAAAGAGAATAAAATTATTTATTGTTTTATGCTCAAAATGGAAAATAATTGCTTTTCTACATCTAATATATTAGATTTTGCTATACACTTAAAAGAGAAAAACAAAAAAAAAAAACCTCATGGAAGTGAATTTCTTGAAAACCGTTATTTGCTTTCATAGGAATTTTTCACCAATAGCTACATATATTATTTTAAATTACACAGCACAATGCAGGCTGTTGATATCTGGGATAACTGTTTTTGTATTTTCAGTTTTTTTCATAAAGTTTGGTCATACTCAACATCTCACATTAACATATTTTTGCAACAAAATAATTTTTTAATTTCAAATAGAACCATACAGAGACAGGACATTATTATTATTATTATTCATTTTCATTATCATTATCATTATCATTATTAGTACTAGGATAGTACTTTTGAAAAACTGTTAAGCACTTTTGAAAAACAATAATTGTTTTTTTTTTCCAAAACACTTAAGCCTGATAATATTCCCCCAAAACAGTCATCAACAAAAGGTCTGCAACTGAAGTACAACAATATTGTTATTTGTTGGTGCTAGAATAAAGCACTGTATAACACACCAACCAAAAAAACAAACAAAAAGAGAAATCACTCTATGTGTGTTTTTCAAAATAGATGTTCAAGAAATATAAATACTTATATTTGTTTGCTCCGCTAAATACTTGATTCATGAACTGTAAGAAGACTTTAAAAGTTTCTGAGTCTTTGTCTAGTTACAGGACCAGATGGAGCAGGTACAAAGACTAAGGGAGTATGTTGGTGAGCAGTAGCAATAGGAAGGAGGTATGTCTGCACTGACAGACCATTCTTTACTAAAGAGGAGATTGTGTTCTCCATGAGGACCTCTAATTGTTTGTTGCTTTAAGAAACTCTTAGGATGCAATACAAGGTATTTTATACCAGAGTAAGCTACAGTCACTGAAATAGACATGTCTTTCTTTCCCTTTGGCCATCCATTCCTACGCTCAGGTTACCCACTTCACTGTGCCAATAGTGAACCAACACAGAGATATTGTCCCTCTGATTTCTCGTCTATACCTGTTCTATGTTCTGGTTCACATCACAGGCACAGAAATCCTGGAAAACCAAGGAAGAAGTAGCATTAGGAGCACACAATATCAAAAAGGAGGAAAGGAAACTGACTACTTCTTTCAGAAGAAATACACCCTACAGTGGCATCATGTGTTCCTCAGCCATGCCCTTAGAAGTGTAGATACAGGAAAACTGTAGTACATGGAAAGCCCAGAAAAATCCAAAAAGATAGTTTGCAGGTAATGGCTCCCTGCAAAGCACAGCCCTGAAATGAGCCCTGGGCAGTACAGATAAGGATCCTTTTCTATGGTCGAGGGGTTTTGGGGGTGGAAATGCATTGAATTAAGTTCAACAAGGCCAAGTGCCGGGTCCTGCACCTGGGGCGCAATAACCCCAATCAGAACTACAGGCTGGGAGAGGAATGGTTGGAGAGCTGCCAGGCAGAGAAGGACCTGGGAGTGATGGTGGACAGTCGGCTGAATATGAGCCAGCAGTGTGCTCTGGTGGCCAAGAAGGCCAACGGCATCCTGGCTTGTATCAGAAACACTGTGACCAGCAGGGCTAGGGAGGTGATCGTCCCCCTGTACTCGGCTCTGGTGAGGCCGCACCTCGAGTACTGTGTTCAGTTTTGGGCCCCTCGCTACAAGAAGGACATCGAGGTGCTTGAGCGGGTCCAAAGAAGGGCGACGAAGCTGGTGAGGGGCCTGGAGAGCAAGTCCTACGAGGAGCGGCTGAAGGAGCTGGGCTTGTTCAGCCTAGAGAAGAGGAGGCTCAGGGGTGACCTTATTGCTCTGTATAAGTACATTAAAGGAGGCTGTAGCGAGGTGGGGGTTGGCCTGTTCTCCCATGTGCCTGGTGACAGGACGAGGGGGAATGGGCTAAAGTTACGCCAGGGGAGTTTTAGGTTAGATGTTAGGAAGAATTTCTTTACTGAAAGGGTTGTGAGGCATTGGAACGGGCTGCCCAGGGAGGTGGTGGAGTCACCATCCCTGGAAGTCTTCAAAAGACGTTTAGATGTAGAGCTTAGGGATATGGTTTAGTGGGGACTGTTAGTTTTAGGTCAGAGGTTGGACTCGATGATCTTGAGGTCTCTTCCAACCTAGAAATTCTGTGAAATTCTGTGAATTTTTTTCCACTGCCTGAAACCAAGGAAAACTGTTGGGCTGTAAAATGATGAGAAACTGTGGTTTTACTCTTCAAGTACCTGATGGATGATGGGAAGGAATTTGGAGGCTTCAAAACCTATGTTTTAATTTGTCCAAAAAAACATATCACAGTTTTGTGGGAGACATGTTTCTATAATAGATTTAGAGATAGATAAACGTTTAATGACTTGAAAGAAAAGGTGGAACAAATCCTCCTCAAGACTTTGGCCAGCTGAATCTCACCACAGAAAGCTTCAGAATAGTCTGCCCATGCTTGTGATGAATTAATCTTTCTTTATAGATAGAGTTCATCTTGAAGTGTAAATGAAACTAATGAAACTACTCCAATCCACAGGAACTGAGGATCTAGGATATGTATAATAGCTTTAAAAAAAAAAAAAAAAGTTATTGTCAGATCCAACTTGGCCTTTTTGTAAATCCCCAGACCACATTTGTTTACACAAATCAAAAAATCAAAAAGCACATGAACTTTGGAAACAGTAAAAGATCTCAAGCAAAACTGGAAAGGAACAGTATATTCCTGCAGTGGAAACTTTGATATGATATCAGGGCATGCCAGGAGTGTAGAGAAATTCATTACAAAAGGAAGTCTAAAAATTATTGATATGCATCTGAATGCATATTGGGATTAATGCATCTGAATACAGTTTGGGATTAATGGAAAATTTATTTGGTTATCTGTCCCTTTGTTCTTTTTTCCAAATTACTATATATAAATATACATATGTATATAATTATTATTTTTTTCCCAGTGTGTTGAAATTAAACAGGCTTTCTGGGTTCAATTTCATACTTTTAGTTGTAAAAATTCTGCCACCCTTGCTCCTGTGTCACATTCAGTGTAAGCCAGATATTTTAACAGGCCTGATAGAACTGTCTATATGACTGACCTCAGCTTTTTGTCTGTTACCTCAGTCTGCACAAAGTACCATTGATTCTTCTAATGCAGGACTGCTCTAAGTGGGCATGCAAAGACCAGCCTGTCTTGTGAAAGGGCTGGAAAGTGCCATTGTGTTAAACCACATTTGTAAGGAAAGATGATACACCTTAACAGACCAATTTACATACCTGATAAAAGCAAAACCACAACCACAACCAAAGAAGGCTTGTGTGCCTTCTGACACACAAGCTTTTTCTCAGAAAACTACATATTATTAAACAGTAGTTGATGGCATGCATATTCAAATCTCACGTATAACTTACTAGGGCACATTAGTGTCCTGAAATTGTCAGGCATGATATAACGGTTAATGCAAGGTTAGAGGTCATGATTTTTGATAGTGATTTCCTGTAATGCTTTCCTCCTATGCGAACCCATAAATGTCTGTCTTTTCTTAAATAATGAGTGAAACAACTATTCACCTGCTTAAAATTAATTCTATGATGTGTTAGGAAGCTTGCTTCCTAATGTTTGTAAAACGCTTTGAAGCTCAAAACTGCTATGTAAGTATTATCATTATTGACAGTAGAAACAATTCTAGTGATGAATAATACTTTTTCCTCATAGAAAATTGACTTTAATTTAGATTAATTGGAGAATCTGTTGCATGCTAACAAGAATTCCTGAATCAGATGATGATCGATGAGACTGTTTTTATGTTTTAAGA
Organism: Anas acuta; assembly: GCF_963932015.1. Taxonomy (NCBI): domain Eukaryota; kingdom Metazoa; phylum Chordata; class Aves; order Anseriformes; family Anatidae; genus Anas; species Anas acuta. Next base: position 5,278,943 of record NC_088982.1, on the reverse strand, counting down.
TATTCATTGGTAATTTCCTTGGGACTGGGACTGTATTATGTGCGTTCATCTGTTGTCCAGCATTAAGAAATCCTGACAGAGCCTTTTGGTCACAACTATAACTCAAGTTGTAAATAATATCATCTGATAGTTATCCAAAAAACTGTTTGCAGCAATTCTGCTATATTGATTTGACCCCCATAACTTTTCTAGCCTAAATTAAAAATGTATTTAGTAATAGTCACCATGGAGTGTCACCATGAGCTTTCTATATACTATAAATATACTATACCATGATTAATTACTTCTATGCATTTGGTACACTGTAATTTGTTTAGGATTAATGGACTCAGCTCATCAGTAAACGTAGAGTTCCTCCATATTTCAGTAATAGCTAATGCATTAGCTGTACTGAAGTTTATCTCTAAGACTAAATCAATCAGCTGATGCTTATCAGATGTCATCCTATTTAAGCAGTTTACACTTAATAGTTTACCACAGTTTAAAGGAGAGTTGAATTACCTGGGGTTATGTACTGGGGGAGATTGGTGTATTCTTCGATGTATTGTCCCAAACAGTATAAATAAACTATGCATATGTAGCCACATTATTCTTTGATTATTTTTATTGTGAATTTTGTGTTTGCAGATATTCATGATTATGCAAAAAAAAATACAGGGAAACCACTTTTTTTTTTTTTAATTATATATAAAAACTATCTTTCAGTTTTAAAGAAGTCTACAGTCTGCATATGACATGGAAAAAATCACTTATATAAAACTCAAGTGAATGGTTACAGCATATAAGTATATAGAAAAGACCAAAGTTGGACAATTTTGTGATAATAAAGTGCACCGGGGAAAGTGTTCACAATTTATATCACATAATATAACATAAACTGTTATTGAATTATAACTACTCAATATATTATGCCCTTGTTACATTTGTTTGTTATGTATCACTGATATGAATGTGTTAAAATATCAGAACCTTGTCCCAAATTAAAAATAAGCTGAACACATGAAACAATGGAGTGAGAGGGAGATGCGATACTCAGTATTTATTACAGCGGGTTATTTGTGTTGGTCTCCATGCTTGAGCTTAGATTTGTCAATTTTTGATGGCAGCATCAGAATATTTTGTTTTGAATTAAAGATTACAGTAGCATGCAAAACAGTTCCTAATGGGAAAGCTGTGTGAGAAATGGGATTGTGAAGACAAGTAAGGTATGATGACTTTTAGGGTTACTTCCTATTTTTGATACCTCCTACTAAATGAATCCAGCAATGATGAATGCCGATGAATTCCTAGGTATATCTTTTTTTTTGTTTGCTTGTTGACATAAAATAAAAGAATTATAGAATGTATTTGATTGGAAGGGACCTTAAAGATCAACCAGTTCCAGCCCCCTGACATGGGGCTGGAACCTCCCACCAGCCCTTGTTACCCAAAGCCCCATCCCGCCTGGCCTTCCAGGGGCGGGGCATCCACAGCTTCTCATAGCATCCTGTACCAGCCCCTCACCACCATCTGGGTGAAGAATCTCTTCCTTATGTCTAATTTAAATCTATCCTCTTTCAGTGTAAAGCCATTTCCCCGGTCCTATCACAATAGGTAAGGTAATAGGTAATATTATCATAGGTAAATAATAGGTAAAGTTAGGTAGTATCACCCTGGTAATGACTTTCTTCTAATTTCCTTATAATACCACTTTAAGAATTGGAAGGCTACAATATGGTTTCCTCAGTCTTCTCCAGGCTGAACAGCCTTAGCTCTCTCAGCCTTTCCTCATAGGAGAGGTGCTCCAGCCTTCCTGGCCCTCCACTGGACCCATTCTAATGGATCAACATCCTTCTTGTGCTGGGGGCCCCAGAGCTGAATGCAGGGCTCCAGGTGAGGTCATACAAGAGCAGAGCAGAGTGGGACAATCCTCTCCATCACCCTGCTGCCATATTACTTTTGATGCAGCCCAGGATACCGTTGGCTTTCTCGGCTGCAAGCGCACATTGCAGGCTCATGTTTAATTTTTCATCCACCAATACCCCCAGGTCTTTCCCGGCAGGGCTGCTCTGAATCCACTCATTACTCAGCCTGTATTCATGTTTGTCCAGCATGACAGTATCATTTTTGGAAAAGGGAGACATTGTAAAGTGACAGCTGCCAGTCAGCTTGTGTTTGCCGACTGCTTCTTTTAGCATCTGCACACAGCCTTGAGTGGAAATTGAAAGTAGATACCGATGCCTGTCCAATGCTGGCTATAACTTTACAGACAGCAATAACTGCCCTGAAGCACAAAATTTATTTTATCACCTGTCTTTTATAGAATTTGGCCCAACTGCTTTGTAATTTAAATGCATAGGCTTATGATCAGAATGGCTCCTAAACCAATGAAATGCTGTCAAAGACATAAATCCAGTACATATCCATCGGTTCACAGCTTTACAAAGGCATAAAAGAGCCTCAGAAAGACTAAGATAACATGAAAACATGTAGAATCACTACTTATATTCAGATATTCCTCATAAAATATCTCACAAAGAGAAGAAAAGCAGAGACACTCAGAGAACTTTTTCTCTAAGCTACAAAGTTTTTAAAAAAGAATAAGAAAGAATTAATAGTCTTCATTGGTATATGAGAAGAACTTAAAGTGTTTTTTATGCTCCCTTGAAAAGTGGAGAAACTCAAGGATAACTTTTCTTTCTTTCAGGGACTGTTCTCTTTCAGAGTGGCAGAAGTTGATACTCAGGGTTGTTATTTCTGTTAAAGGCAGATGCATGAAGAAAGTCAGAACGTAAATGGTCCTTATGTTGCTCCACACGTTTCAGTGTAGCTGAACCATTGATGTAGGGTTGGAAGAAGGTCTTATAAAGTGAAGGATTTGGTGCTGAAGAAACAGGACACAGAAAGCTGTGAAACATCTTTGTTTTGTTTTTGTTTGTTTGTTTGTTTTCCTCTAGGGTGGTATAAAAGCTTATGCTCAAGGTGGATTGCAAAAGATCAGTGTAGAAACTCATTTCAGTGCTCACTATTAAAATCTTTCTGTATTTACATTTTGGAAAATTAAGTAAACTGTTGCTGCTCACAGACTTTGATTGCCAGTTCTTTTGGAATGGAATGGGGGGGACACAACAAAAAAAACAAACACCCAAATGCTGAAACTTTGCTGATCACAGCGTGAGATCTAGCTCACTGAATTTAGCAATATGGAAGTTAGAGATAGCATTCTTCCCATCTAACTTTACAAGTCTACACTGTCAGTTTCTATATCTGAACTAGTCATGTAGGCTTTTATTAGAATCAATGGACATTTAATCAATATAGTTAATAGAGTTTGGGGTGAGATTCATCTGATCAAATAAATGTAGGTGTCTGCTTGAGCATGAGATGGATTACTTGCTTGATTCTATTGAGTGTGCTAATAAAATCTTCATGGGCTCTAAAGGAAGTTTAGGGTGAATTGCTTAGGTGTTGATCTTACTTTTCTCTAGATGAAGCTAAGCCTTGGTGTGAAGCTTAAGCAGCTATTTGGATTCTCTTTAGTCAGTTAAGATAGTCAATGACCAAACTGTAATCTTTTCTCTTAGACATATGCTTTAAGATGAGATGTATATTGCTTTGTAGGGACTGAATGTCAAGCTATTGAATGGCTAAATATAGGGGTAATTTATTCTACCATAAACTGCAGCTGATGAGATGGTAAAAAAAGGTTTAGACCTACTTTCAGTAGCTTGTGCTGTAGTTCTGGGAGGTTAGGGCTTTTCTTTGATGACAATGAAGAAATTGTTTCTTACAATTTAATCATGCTCATCCTTGATTTTACATACCAAGGAAGGACTATGAGTGTCAAAAATACTAGGATCTGGCTTCTAGAAGAGTATAAAAATATCCAGCCCATCCATCAAGCCAGGCATAGCAAAACTCAGTTTGTCATGACAACAAAGTAATCTGAGAGCTCTCTGATAATGACTCTAATAAATGCCTTGGTGCATGAGAGGCATATCAGCAAAATGACAAATTGATAAAAGAGAAGGTTACACAGGAATGCAAATAAAAAAGCTTTCAGTCTGTGTCAAGTATTTCTTCTTGCCTTGTAATAGCTGAATAGAAAGGAAATTAAAGAAATTCTCTTGACTCCAGGATCAAAAACACACACATGGAAAGAAAACCCTTATATCATGTGCAGAAAGCGCTCGACATTTACGGCACTTTCTGAGGAACAAAAAAAAAGGGGGTTGCATTAACTAATTTAGGTGCATAACTTTGGCTACAGAATTAGGAGTCATATACACAGTCAGTAGAGCTTTCTGAAACCTATTCAGGCATTAAGGTTAGATGGCTGAAGGCAAGAGTTTCACTAGCCCACATTACATTCAGCTGTCACTGAAATACTGCAGTGGCTTAAGGACATGAATAACATTAAACTGAGCCAAACTAGGCATTTCATCTAGGCTCAAGAATCCTGAAAAGAATTATTTTAATATTTTTGTATTTTTCATAGAATCATTCAAGTTGGAAAATACTTCTATGATCATCTAGTCCAACTTTTAACCTAGTACTAACGTCCACCACTAAACCATGCTACTAAGTTCTACATCTACACATTTCTTGAAGACCTCCAGGAATGGTGACTCAACCACTTCCTTTTACAGCCTATTCTTATGCCATACAATGCATTCAGTAAAGAAATTTCTCGTAGTATACAACCTAAACCTCCCCAGGTGCAACTTGGGGCTATTTCCCCTCATCTTATCACTTGGTGCTTGGGAGAAGAGCCTGATCCCCAACTTTCTACAACCTCCGTTAAGGTAAAGTACAATAAAATCTCCCCAAGCTTTTTTTTTTTTTTTTTTTTTTTTTTTTTCCAAGCTAAATATCCCCAGCTCCCTAAACCGCTCCTCATAAGACTTGTTCTCTTGTTTTCTGCTGCTTCAGGGATAAAAGAAATAGTGTTTGTAAAATACCTTCTGTTTTAATTTTATGTGATTTAGGGCAAAGGTTTGATTGTACTTCAGATGCTGGGAGAGTAAAAGTTGTACTATTTATAAACTTATCTGGATATTGATCTCATGCACTGTTTTATGAGGAAAGTAAACATTTCAGCATCCAGAACCCAGATACATGTCAAGATGGTCTTGAACAATGAGGGAAATATACACTATTGGACTCTTTTAATTTTTTTTCAGGAGATTTGAAGTTTGGAGTTAAAGTTGTCTCCTACCTTGTATTCCTTTTCTTCCTGGAAGACAAAGTGTTTTTAGCAACAAAGAACTCTGATTTTGTCTTGCCCTCCCCTCCCCCTCCCCCCCCCCCCACCCTTGGTAGACCCGTGATAGAACTGTAAACATTTCAGTGACACAGATCCACAGGTGTTTAATCTGGTTTACCTACACTTGCAGTCTCTGAAATGGCACTTGACTTCCTTAATTCTAAGATTACATATGCTACTTTTTAGAGGTCTTTGGTAATCTTCCCTTTAGCTTCTAACTGTCCTGCTGACAGTAGACTGCTAGCCACCACTTTTGCAATTTAGTACTCCTTCCCAAAGGACACAAATCTCCTGAGAAGTTATCTTATCTATGAACAAAGTTATATGACATTTACCAACCTGTCCTTAATGTTCATTTAGCCTCAGAGGGACTGAGACTTCCATGTCCCTGAAGATATTGCAACTTTTGGTAAAGTTCCTTCTTATTTTTTTTTTCTACTTTTCTCTCCAATGTTTGGTTGTGCAAAGATAATAATTCATTTCAAAATTGTTGAAATGTTCTCTCTGATGTTTTAGGAAAGTGCTGCATGGGGACAACTTCTTGGCTTTGATACAGATTGGATTGATTTACTCAAATGCACCAGAGAGACAGTAAAAACTGTTTAAAACTTTTAAAGCTTCACTGCATCTTCTCATTCCAGACTTGATATGGGCTCAGTATTCTTAGCAGAAAAAACACTTGTGATGTCCCATCCTCCTGCCACAATAAACAGAAAGAAAAGAGCCCTGTAGCAATTATTGTGTGTAGTATTCCATCTCTGTTATGTATTACTTATTTTCAAAAAAAAAAAAAAAAAGATATTTAAAGGATATTTGGTTAGTTCTAATTAAGATCTTGACTTCTTTCTGAGATTCCAGAAACTGTGACTTCTTGTTATCCAATATGTTGGAGATGAGGCATACGTTGGTGATTTAATCCAGTTGGACAGGTCAACAAGTCGTACTCCAGGAATATAAATTTGGGCATTTAATGACTCTGTAGGATATTCATGGATGGTTTTATTCACACTCTACTCCCAGCATCTGCACCTGCACTGTGAGCATCCACATGTCATACCTGCACTTGATCCAGCTGAGCCTTGTCTTCAAGAGAATTTTCCTATGTGATATTAAATGACACAAAATGTGGGACAGACAAATCTGATACATAGTTAATATATGAGATCTCACGGAGCCAAAGATTGTGGAAGTAATATTAATTTTTGTCTGGAGCCCTTTGAGCTGCACCATAGTTCACTCCTACCAGAAATCAAAGTAGTGACTTGTGCCCCTAGACAGAAGGATGCCATTCAAGAGTATCAGTTCTGCATTGACAAGACAATGGAGCTAGGCTTGTTGCTTCAAACCAGATCATCATAGGAACATCATCACTGCCCTGCTAAATCAGACCAGAAGCCTATCCTAAAAATAGGATACTGACTTGTGGGCTTTTCTTTCCTATCGTTCTTTTTCTTTTTCTTTTTCTTTTTTTTTTTTTTTTTTTTCTTTTTCTTCCTTTTTCTTCCTTTTTCTTCCTTTTTCTTTCTTTTTCTTTTCTTTTTGATGGTGTCAGCTTTTAGCTGAGACTTAGCAGAGACTTAGCTGAGATTTAGCAGAGACTACTAATAGCATCAGATTGGTGAGCGATGAAGTGGAACATTACTGGGAATGAATTTCCAAATGGGTGTCTAACTAACAGTTAATATTTGTAGCAGCAATAAAGTCCATAAATAAAGTAGAAGCTTTACATTTGCTGTAGTCGTGGAGTCACAAAGAGAGACCAGCTATCTGTCTGAGAGGACTTTCAATCAAGTAGGATAATCCTTTGGATGACTATGATTGATTTTCATTGCCCAGAGCCCATGCTTGTTGTGTTAAATAATGTATCTGCCTTGTGAGGCAGGCTGTAATTCTCTCTCTGTTGGAGCTAAAAGTGTTGCATCTAACTCCCAACTGGGAGTTAACACCCCTTCTCTAACAGGGTCAGACACAAAAATCTGGGGCACATTATAAAAAAAAAGTGAGTGTACAACATTTCCTTTGTGCATCCCAGATCTCAGCAGTCTGTAGCTTGGTCTTTTATGATTTTTTTTCTTGCATGAATATGTCTAATCATTTTTTAACTTTCTTAATTAGGCTCTACATAGCCTCCTGAAGAAATGAGTTTCACTGTTTATTGGAATGACAGAAATAACCTGAAATAACAGAGTACATGTGCTCATGTACAGAAGAAAGAATCCTGCCAACAAACCCTTTTGGTGCCCTTGCTGACGAGCACCTTAGGGAACCATGTATGGAAAAGGATGGAGTTAAACCCTGTTAGAATCTTATCAGAGAATCATAGAATGGCCTTGGGTTGAAAGGGACCTTAAAGATCATCCAGCTCCAAGACTCCTACAATGGGCAGGGACACCTACTACAAGACCAGATTGATCAAAACCCTATTCAACCTGGTTTTGAACACTTCGTGGAGCTTTTTGTCCACCATTACCTTCAAGTCATTCTCCTCAGGGTTGCTCTCAGTGTGTACAGGGCTTCTCCTAGTCTGTACTCCTGTCTGGGATTGCCCCGACCCAGGTGCAGCCCCTTGCATTTGGACTTGTTGAACCTCATCAGCTTCACATGGGCCCACTTTTCTACCATGTCAAGGTCCCTTTGGATGGCACTCCCAGGATATGTGCCTGACGCTTATGGGGAAAATGTATTGGCCAGATATGATAAAATGTCTTGACTCTTCTGGATTTTCTGTGGCTAAAATAAACTGCAAGGTAAAACTTCATAAGCTTTTGTATTTATGGTCCTTTTTTTTTTTTTCTTTTTTTTTTTTTTCTCTAAATTGGAAGTGAAAACAGAGAAGCACCTGAGAGATAATTTCATGATCCAAATTACTTTTTGTGCACAGATAGCAAAGTGCACTAATAGCAATTCTGTACTTAAACTGAATGGTTCACTGAGAGACAGTTTAATTTATCACATTAATTATGTAATTAAAACATGAAGGAAGCAATGGTTTAATTGAATACAGGCAATGCTTATTTGTTCACACAGGTAGTTTGCATCCTTGTAAATTCATCAAATGAAAAAAAAATGTTTTCAACACTGTAATTGGGGGACCTAATTTATCCTTTTTTAACTACCTCCAAATATATACAAGTTGTTTGTTTATTCATGCCTGGAAATTGACTAATTTCCTTTCTAGAAAAAGGTAAAGAGTGCAGCAAAGTCAATTCTTGTATAAATTTGTACAGAAGTGCGGAACATACAATTCATTCATCTCCCTCTATAATTGTGCTATAAAGTAACACATGCTTTATTATAATTCTGAAAGAAATTCTTATCTGCAAACCATACGCTTTATTATGCCCTTATGCAAATTGTTATTTTTATCTGACAATATTCAAGGAAAATATTTTCTCAAAAAAAAAAAAAAAGACAAAATGGTATAGAATTTTGTTTGCCACTTCCATCTCTTTCACCTTTGTATGGAGATATTTACCATTATTGGCTGATAATGGGATGTATGAACTTTGTGAAATATAGACTATGGGTTGGTGACCTTTCAGCTTCATTATTATACAGTTTACTTCATTTATACTATTATTATTTTCAGTCGTACTAATCAGGCTGACATTACTAGCAGCTTAGATCTTTTATTCTTTCTAGAGATGTATTACAAAATTGCTAATGTAATACAGTTTACATCGGGAAGGTTTCTCTGCTGTTTTTTTGTTTGTTTGTTTGTTTGTTTGTTTGTTCTTTCATTTTTGTTTTGACTTAAAGATTTCTGTGGAGACACTGCAGTATTTTAAAGTGCTGGTTCTGAAATTGCCAAGTAGTATATTCATCAATACCTTTGGTTCTTCCACCACACCAGAGCTCAACTGAACTTCAGGCTTATGAGTTCACTCCCCACTTGTTTCCAATGGGGCTAATGATCTCTCTAAAGGTCTTAATAAGTCAGTACTATCAGGATGCAGGCCATAACATGTAGGCAGGTGAGGTGGCCACAGTAGTAGTTGCTACTCAGCCTTTGAAATGGAATAAATTGGCCACAGAATTACTAGACTTTTGTCAGTCTTCAAACTCAGTGCTACGTGTCTTCTTCATTGTATAGTAGAACCATAGAATTATAGAATATCCTGAGTTGGAAGGGACCCACTAGGATCATTGAGTCCAAATCCTGGCACAGGACCCCCAACAATCAGATCATTGTCCAGATGCTTCTTGGACTCCAGCAGTCTCAGTGCCATAACCACTTCCCTGGGGAGCCTGTTCCGGTGCCTAACCACCATCTCAGTGAGAACCTTTTCCTAATATCCAGCCTGAATTAACATTTGAAAATCTCAATAGAGCATATGTTTACCAACCAAGTAATTAATAGCTAAATAAGAAGTGACATTTTTGTTGTTGGAGTGTTTGTGTGGGATTTTTATGGAGAGTGGTTATTAGGTCAGCGGATTCAAATTTTTTATCAGTGAATAATGAGGATTATGCGGGTAAAAAAGTGACACAGTCTGTAGTAACCTCGTAAGAAGTAACTGTTCAAGGAAAATGAATTTTAATACCGATACAGAGACATGTATTTTGGAAGAAGGGATGACAAGCATTTTCATGAAAGCAGACAGCCTGAAAAATGGTTTAGGAGATGAAATGGTCAAGCCATCAACAAATGAGATGGCAAAAAGGACCATAAAAACATTGACTGTATAAAGAGAGAAATATATAAATAGTAAGTTTTTGTTTTTGTTTTTTATAAATAACATTGCTAAGAATAAAAATGAAATATTGCATCCAGTTCTAATATTGTCATATTTTAGGGTTTGGGATTTTTTGTTTTAGTTTATTAGTTTATTTCTAATTGAGATGTTTGGCCCAGTAAATGATATGTTCCACCCCTATTTACATTAGTAGTTTCAGCAATTTCTAATCATTCAAGCCAACTAATATGATTTAATATGAAGTGTTTGGTTAGGGAATTGTGTCTTCTGTACATCTTTACAATTCCTCTGGCACTCAAGAATGAATGAATGAAACAGGAAGCACACATTTTATGTTTTGTTATTTTTGGGAGGGTGAGTGGGGGTGTGGTTGATGTTTGAGATGACGGATGATGAGGTAATTTATATTGCTAGTCAGAAATACATGAAGAAATGTCATGGTCTGATCTCATTTTCTGTTCCAGTCCTGGTTGTGAAATGAATATCAAAGATTGTCTATCTTGCCTTATTTTATTAAGAATCCATTTTAACCCAAACTTAAAATCAGGGACAGATTCAGAGATGTTCTTACATGCTCTAGTCTTTCACTAATCACTCTCAGATGGCAATAAATCAATTGCCAGGGAAAAGAGAAAAGTAAAATTATTATCACATAAATGAAAAGATACATTTACAGATGATTTGCATGACGAAAATACTTGAGAACAGACAAGCAGCAATTGGTTTGCAATGTCTCTGCTGGGAAACTCCATACAATCATAATTAGTACTCTGTCTCTTACTATTCTAACTTTGGTTGCACGACAAACTGCAAATGATTTTTTAATGGCTTTGGTTGTGTATATTTTCTTTGTTATCAGACTATAACAGCAACAAGAACAGTATTCTCACTCTACTTAATCTGCCAAAGTATCCTTTCTACCAGATATTTTTGGTTTTACTGAACTAGATTTAAATAATTAAATGATTGCACTGTATTCCACATCATCATCTTGACAGGCCTGGTAACTAGAAGTTAGTTTCCATCAGTAGATTTTGGTCTGAGATAAAAATTTAGTGGATCAGGAATGATTTTAGTTTAATCAGTTATTTACTTTGTTACTTCTGCCTTCCACTCATTCATATTCCTAACTTCACCCAGGCAAGTGCAAGACTGTTTATTGTTTTTATTAGGTAGAAGAAGATGGTATTGTCAAAACATAAGATCAATAAAAAAACTGTAGGTGATCATTGCTGTATTGTTCTGATGTTCCTTAATGTTTCCAGAGTGAGGTCAACTGGGGAAACAGTGAAGCAACAAAAAAGATTTAGGTAGTTAGGAAAAATGAGGGGAGTAATGAAATTCTATTCATTTGACAGCTATGAGTGGAATATGAATAATGAGTAAATGCATTTGCACTGTATGCTGTAATAATCTAAATACCATAATGAGGTCTCCTGTTAATAGAAAATATTGGAAAATATTAAAAGCATCTTATTGTCATAAAAATGAGTGATTTCAATTCATTTTCACGTATTTGTAGTACTACTATGTTAGTCACTATAAAAATGATAGTTTTTTTTTTTTAATTTTGTTGCTTGTTTTTCCTTTTCTGTTTGCTTGATAAGGAAACCATTGTTCATATTTACTAATCATAAAATGTTTTAGATTTTTTAAAAAGGAAAATGGTGGAAAACAAAGAAAAATTCCACCTGCAGTATTAGTATTAATTGTTTTGCTAGTATGAGCATACAGTAATGTTTTAATAGTATTACCATGTCATTTTTTATTTGGATCACACTGCAAACTTGGATGCCATTTCAATGAAGAACATTTCAAGTATCCTTTTCTACATAAAATGTTGAAAAAGAATTACTGATGCAGGCTCTGAAATCAGGTATTAAAGAGGTGTGGAGACAAGATGAAATGCTAGAGATATGCAATTATGAGGGCTATCAAAACACTGGTGTGTGGATCAGTACAGTAAATGAGTACAATTATTGGTAAGTGATATGATAGACTGAACAAACAAAAAAGGCTAGAATGGAGAAGGCAATCCTAGCAAAACTCACTTTGTACGAATTATGAAAGGGTTCTAATGGGGTTCTGATATGCAGCTCAGATATTGACTGGAGAAGCGTTACAACTCATGACTGGGCTCTGTAATTGCTAAATTTGATCACCAGTATGGTTCATCACTGAGTAAGTACTAATACCAGAAAATGGTGCTTTTCTAGATTTGGTTTAAGAAGTGCTAAGAACATGCTGAAGAATCTAGTAGTAAAAATTAAATTTCATTGACTGGTTGATAGTTTGTTTTATGCTATATAGTATTAATGAAAATTTTGGTGTGTAACCAAGACCTTTGATTGCAAAGGAATTAATATGAATTAAGTAAACCTTCCAGTTAAATTTACTAATCTGAAATTTACTAATCACCTTTGAATAAAACTTCTAACCAATCAAATGGCAAGCAATTCACAATGATCACATCGTACTCCACACTGTGCCATCACTGCATGTAGCCTCTTGGAATTAAACCTCCTGATTTTTGCTGATGCCTCATAAAACTGAAATTCCAGAATGGGTCACGTTTTAGCCCTTTTCAACTTGTGTTGAAGTCAGCAGCTCTCTGGACCACTGTTGGCTAATGTGAATGTTGATCATCAATAATATGGAAAAACAGAATAAAAGATTGCGTGGGGAATGAAGATGAGAAGAAAAGAATAAAAATGCAAGTTGTAACAATAGTGAAAGCCTCTGTATTTATAAAGTTATTCAGTATCCCCCTTTACTTCTTGGTTTGTATTGCCTGCCCCTGTTTCATTGCATGTGACCATATGTTTAACAATTAACTCAGTACAGATTTTTTTGTGCAATTTTTATTGCCCTTATGTCAATCCTAGACTGTATTTTGCATAAAATTAGTCCAAAAATCAGTGGAAAAAGAAATTATAATTTTAATTGCAAATTTAAATGCTATGATCAATATTCCAAACATGCTGAGCTATAATATCAGAAGCCTTACTAAGAATAACATTTACATGCAGCCATTCCATTCTGACAGGTTTTCTGCCTAAATACTCTGCCCAATAAGAAAAAGAAGACAAACAGTGAAAAATCTCGTTCTGGCAACACACTGTGTGATCAGGAGAACAATATAGAAATCAAAGATGTCCCTGAGGGATATGTATGCCTGAGTCAGTTCAAAACCCTTTAAACTGATCTTTCAAAAGAACATGATGCTTTTATTTGTTCTGTTTTGCAGCAGTATGCTGATTAATGCTTGTGCAAATTTTCAGAAAACTAGTCTGGCATGGGGATTTGCTTTCTTTCACCCCTTCTGCTCCCTCTTTTTTTTTTGGGGGGGGGGGGAGGGGTTGGGGGAGGAGCAAGCTCACAAAGGTAACTAAAGACTCACAAGCTAACTAAGCCTAGATCAGGCTTAAAGATGACACAGAAAGTCATTGCAAAGGGATACAACAAATATCTAGGCCTCTGCTATTGGCTAATGTTGGGGGAAGGCAGAAGTGTACAGCTGTATCAGAGCTCTATATTTACAAAGAATTCATTGTAACTCGTTTTTCACTGGCACAGGAGATTTAGAGATCTGGAAGGAATCTCTGGGGACATCAAATCTTCCCTAATAATGTGGACAACTGTGTCATAGATTACCATCCCTTAATTCTTCAAGGAATACTGTAAAAGGAATTGCATATTAGATAGTAGAGAAAAAAAAAAGGTTTTTGAATATTAACCTTAGTCTCTGCTGACCAGGGTGTTACAAGTACCATGGTGATGATCTTGTATAAAAATTCTTTACTGAGCAGTAAACACCTAGCAGAAGGGTGAGAATAGTGATTTCAAATTTTCTTCACACAAAATCCTCGATTTAGTTCAAAATATCATAGATATTTTTAGCTGAAAACTTGCTTTAGCGAAGGACTGATGCCACAGCCTGGAAACTTGCTGCTTCACTTTTTTTGCCCTGATCATTTCAGTGTAAGCAACAAGGTTCACAAAACAATTTATTATATCACAGCAGGAGGCCACATATGTCTAAAATACATATTGCATTGCCTCCAGAATCCTAGAAGACTGGCTTTCCTTAGAATATTTACCTGCCTTGGATGGAGTCTTAAGTTTTCAGGTAGTTTTAGAGAAAAAAAAAAAAAAAACAACACAACTGCAGTCTAATATCTCTTATAATGAAGTCCTCTAAGAACTCATAGTGAGTCACATAAAAGGGGAACAGAGTAAAGTGTCATATTGTTAAAAAACTAACAAAAATGCATACCAGGAAAACCTAGTAGGAAAAAAGTGGATAATATTTTAGTTGGCAGAGAAAATAGGTACAACAAAGGGGAAACAGTTTCTAATTTACCCCTGGAGCACAGGAGGACTAACTATGTTCACTGATTACAGATCTCTATTCCCCAGTGGCGGCTGAAGCACATAGAAATTTGAGTCAAATATATAGTGCAGTTGTTGTGGGCATCCTAATGGAAGCAGTATGTCAACTCCCAAGGTGCCACAATCAAAGCCCACTGAGAGCCCACTGATCCAGAGGCAGTGACCATCTGAGAGGCTTAACCTTGTTGGATGTAAGTGGGCTGACTCTCTGGGATGAGGCTAAAACCAACTATGTTGGCTGAAGCTTACATCTGCATATGGAATTAAGCAGGAAAAAAAAGCCTTGTTGTGCTGTAAACCTTGCTTAGTGTAAGCAAGAAGCTGTTCAGGACCCAAACAGATAAGGTATGTTTCACTCTGCCCATCCACTTTTCTACCTCTGAGACTGATATTTTGCAAAACTTCTGCCAGTATGAGGATTGGCCCAGCTCTCCCCTCCCCTGTTCCTGGTTCTACTGGTTTCCTTGTAGTGTCAAGGACAGATTGAGTCTAAAGACATGGTTTCTCAAGACATGGTGAGACATGAGAAATTAAGAAGCTGTCATTTTGCCAGAGGCAAACTCTCACTGCATATTCCCATGTTCCCCTGTGCATCTGCTCTCCCACTGCCTGCCCTGTGCCTCCTGAAGGGACTTTTCTGTGAGTTAAGATACCTCACTGAAACAGAAGACTGCAAACCTAGTGAAATACTGGATGTTTTATGCCTTTTTAGTGAGTGATATTAATTTAGTAGAAGGTCTGACAGGTGCCAGAGGCAACAAAAATGGTTGAATGCTAAAATTATGTAGTCAGGAGAAGGGGAGGGCTGGGGAAGGGAGGAACAGGGCAGGAGGAATGAAAGAAAACTGCTTATGCAGGGATGTGTGGCCAGAGCCTAGGAATCACAAAAACACATATCCTGGGAAAAGCAGGAGGAAATTTCATATAATGGTCCTGGATCAGGCTGGTAAATCCTGTAAAGAGCTAAGTCACAACCAAAGGATCACTTTCAATTATGGACTGTGTGAGGAGCTGAAAACAGAGTAATATACATAGACATTGGGATGGAGCACTCCCAAGCTGGGTGGTGCAGTTGATACAACAGAATGAAAGGATGCCATCAAAAGGGACCTTGACATGGTAGAAAAGTGGGCCCATGTGAAGCTGATGAGGTTCAACAAGTCCAAATGCAAGGGGCTGCACCTGGGTTGGGGCAATCCCAGACAGGAGTACAGACTGGGAGAAGAACTCACTGAAAGCAACCCTGAGGAGAACAACTTGAAGGTACTGGTGGACAAAAAAGCTCCACATTAGCAAGCAGTGCGCATTTGCAGCCCAGGAGGCCAACTCCATCCTGGACTGCATCAACAGAGGAGTGGCCAGAAGGGTGAGGGAGGTGAGATTGTGTCCCTCTGTTCTGCCCTTGTGAAGACCCACCTGAAGAGCTACATCCAAGTCTGGGGTCCCCAGCACAAGAAGGATGTGGATTTGTTAGAGTGGGTCAAGAGGAGGTCCTTGAATATGTTCAGAGGGCTGCAGCACCTCTCCCATGAAGAAAGGCTGAGAGAGCTGGGTCTGTTCAGCCTGGAGAAGAGAAAGCTCCAGGGAAACCTCCTTGCAGCCTTTCAATACTTAAAGGGGGTTTATACAAAAGATGGAGAGCAACGTTTTACCTGGGCAGATAATGATAAAACAAGGGGGAATGATTTTAAACTGAAAGAGGGGAGATTTAGATTAGATGTTAGATGGAAATCCTTTATTGAGAGGGTGGTGAGGCACTGGAACAGGTTGCCCAGACAAGTTGTGGATACCCCATCCCTGGACGTGTTCAAGACCAGGTTGGATGGGGTTTTGAGCAACCTGGTTTTATGGTAGGTGTGCTTACCCATTCTAGAGATCTTGGAGCTTTAAGGTCCTTTCCAACACAAACCATTCTGTGATTCTTTGATTTTATGACTCTATGAAAGATCTCACTGACTGGTAGAGTCAGAAGGAGGCTATGGATTAAAAGGGCAACTAAACTTTGATACTGCTCTACACAGGCTACAGACCAGCAGGAATTGGGATTATCCAAATTAGGATAAAGAATTGGATATAGGCTGTGCCCACGTGGCTGTGTGGCATGCTGACCAGTGAGAATTAGTATCTGGAAATGTATTACACACCTTCCACTTGGGAAGAGCCAAGCAGGCCTATATTTTCTCTTTTTTTTTTTTTTTTTTTTTTTTGGGGGGGGGGGGGGGGATTCACCTTTAACTACTAGTTGTGTAAAGATCCTGACTGTCCTGACAAGACAGAGCAGACCCATAGGAGGTCTTAGCTTGTTGAATTTGAAGCTTGTTTTGGATTTCTCTGGTCAGGTGTACAATACAGTTATGAACATATATGAAGAGTTGTTTCAAAATGAGCTTGAAAATAAACTGATAAATTATGATGTTACACCAGTGCTCATTCACATATGGCTGTGTAGACATATTGGTATACTGAGTAAAGTTGTTGCTATGCCTTGGAAATGTGGTCATTCAAGCACAACTTTCTGTGCAAAGTTAGTGCCTGACTTCTGGCGTAGCTCTTCCTTTGACTTTGCCTTGAGTGAAGTTTGAGGTTTCTAATAGTCCAATTGACATTTAGCTGACACTTAGGACATTCCGTGTCCAGTTTCCCATGCTTAAGGATGTCTGAGACTTCCTTTCTATATTTTTATTTTGGGTGATTATTTCACCTTTACAATTAATTTTCAGAACTCCTCTTAAAGAAATAATTCATTCTCACTGTTATTTATGCATAGAATTAACCTAGGGGTTTGGCAGCCCTGCAAATACTTGTCAGACCTCAATAAGATGGCTGCCAGAGGAAGCAGGAGTCAGGGAAATGTCAATTTTAATTACAAACTTTATTTTCACATCAGTTCTCACTGTCTGTGTGATGAGGCTTTTTTGTTTTTGTTTTAACAGCCATAATGTGCCTGACAAAATGAGTGTCTCTGTCTTTTTAAAAACAATGGCTGCTTCTTAATGCGATGGGATTTTGCTTGATAATGACAGAGCACATTCTCCTGAAAGCCTGAGGGTACAGTTTAAGCATTTGGAAAAATGACCTTTTTTCTATTCAGAAACCAGCTAGCAGGCTTTGATGACTGAATTTTGTTCCCTCTGTGATACAGCACAGAATTCAAAAGCTGTTGCTTAGTTATCCCTGATAATTTCTTGATATCCCTGTTAACTATGGTTTCCTCTCCATTCTTCAAAACTGATCTTCAGAGCTACTCAGCCCTTGCATGCAAACAACCTCCAGTGGAATGATTTCAGAAAGCAGATGTCTTCTTGCTCGCTCGAAAATGCATCAGAACTTCAAGTGACACACTGACACAGAAAGGGGATAGACAACGTTACAGAGCAAAGCGTGTGAGCCATGTCCACTACATTATGTCAAGCCAATCTAGCAAGATTTTAATTCTCATATGGGAGAAAATGTAGTTAAAATGAACCTGAGATTTGGAGAGTAAATTCCCAGCTGAGTCTGGAATTCAAGTTTACACTCAGTAGGTTAGAAGTCCCACAGGCAAGCCTAAGAAAAGTGTCATGTTTCCCAAGTAACCTTTACAGCTGTTTGCCAAAGAAGAGCCATTTTCTTACACCTGCATGGCCCTGATTTTTGGTAAGGGTGGCCACAACAGCACCAGAAGCAAAGAGACTTAAACATTGGTGCTGAAAACAGGACATTAAACATAATTTCCTAGCTAGGGCTTTGCTCACATACTCTTCTGGCAAGATTTTGCTTCCAAAGCATTAAGAGAAGTCTACCTTTCTTTTCCCTGGGGCAAAACTACAAAGTTTTGTGAAAGTACAGACCTATGTATCTGGCTGGGAAAATATGTGTATAATTAGTTTGAATATGGACAGCTGAATTTGGATGTAGCTTGCCTTCTCTTTAAATATTCCCAATAATTTTGGTTGGTGGTGAAATAAGGAGCGTAGAAGAAAGAGTAAAAGGTCATTTTTCAGTGAATGTAGAATCTATCTCAGAAGAATCCTAAAATATTTCACAAATAGAAGATTTGAGCAGTCATTGCTGCACCGGGAGCTGTGTAGCTTTGCTGGTCCCCTCACTATGCCTGATGTCTTAAGTGACAGCTACAAGAGCAGTACACTACACAGCTGAAAGACCAAAGACTCAAATAAATCTTCATTTTCATGAACACTACACCATTCTTTCTTTTGTCTGTGAATTTTACCAGGAACTTCAAAAGTCTTCTATGAAGAGAACTCCAGAGTGTTTTTTTTTTTTTCCCTAAAGAAGATGAAGAAATGCTGTCACCTGGGCAGTTCGGTCAACCAAATCTGTTCAGCCTTCTTAGTTTGTAGGAAGGAATTCTGGTGAAAAAGAAAAAAAGAAAATCCACAAGCTTTTGTTTTCTTCTGGTGGGCATTTTCTTTCAGCTATTTAATTTAACTCAGAAATGTTATTTTTATAAAAGGATCCTCTGCATCTTATTTTTTTTTCCTGAAATCAGATTAACCTAGCACAGTGTTTAATAATGAATTCCACTCAGCATGCCAGTAGAACAGAAAAGTTCTTTTGTCTGATCTCAGACAAGTTCCCTAATAGGTAAAAATGAGATCCACGGGGCAGAATATGCTAATGTTTTGTGAAAAGAATTTATTAGAATTTTGGAAAGCTATTTGACTTATCTCATGCCACATTTACTGCAGTTTCATGATTATCAGCCCTTTTCAGCTTGTTGCATTAGAAATGCATGAGGTACTGAGAAAAACATTCACAGAACTTTTTTGCTTCATAATGTACTGTCCTCATAAAACTGTTACTGTACTTTGGCTTTGCACAGTGCTGCTCATCCTTATTAGGAGAACTGCAAAATATTTCAGTATGGGCTCTAAACCCTGTGTCCAATACTGTTAGGACTGTGAGGAAGCTGAGCTTTCCAGGTTGCATCAATCTTTACAGTAGCCTGAGACAACCCCCAAAAACTTATAGATTTTAACTCAGTCCTGTTCTGTTCAGTGACGTATTTTGCATGGTTGATTAGAAGATTACAAATGGGAGGGCTCCCTCAGGAGCTTTGTTCTGTGAGCAATAACTGAATCTTCAGTATCTGCTATAGTGATATGATGGATCAATAGCCAGTCTTATGATTGACACTTTTGTAAATCACATGAACATGAGGAGGTAAGCTACTAAAGCGGGATTAATGTCACCTAAATTTAAAGCTAGATGTGTAGTGTGAAAGCTAGTTGTATGGTCTAATTGCCTTGTCTTTTATTGATAGCTGAGAGACAAACACAGCTCCAGGGAGTGCTTCACCCTGCCTCTCTTAGGCAATGATGGCTTCAGAGTGTCTCTGTTCATAACTGGTCCTTTATGTAAGGATTTCTGAAGCCAGCTTTCTTCAGAACAGGACATGTAAAGTGGATTCTGAGTGGAAATATGATCAGAATTTGAACTAGTATTTTAGTCTGGATTTATGGGAATAACAAAGCCTATATATATTACATCATTCCCTGTTGGACATGGAATTCTGAATTCTTATTTTAAATTGCTTTTGTTTAGGAAGTGTTTTAAAAGACCCTTCCCATCAGTCCAAGTCCCATACCAAAGCCAGTGTCCACAAATACTCTGTCTTAAACTTCCATCTGCTTAGCATGCAGCACATGATTTCCTTTTTTTTTATTTATTTAATTCTTTTCCTTTTCCTTTTTATTTTTATTTATTTATTTATTTTTTATTTCCTGCAGCTTTTATCCTTTCTATAAGTAGAAGGATAAACTGGACCATCCTAGAAAGTAGCTGTGTAAACACTAAACTTATTAGGCCATCTCTTATACCCATTATGTTTTTCAAGCCATTAGAAACTTGATGGAGCCATATGCATCTTTAAGAACATAAGACTAGAGGAGACCATACCTACTTATCACTTTTAAATATCTTCTTTTACACATCCTGTAAGGAAAGAGTTGTTTTTTTCCTCCCTGGTATGGGGGAAAACATCTTGACCTTTTAGCACAATACAAAATTAATTGAAATGATTGAGTTAATACTGAATTAGAGTCAATAAACTTGATGCAGAAAGTACTGGTTGAGATTTTCTGAAGTAAGCAGTCATTCAGGAAGATTGACCAACTGTTGCTAAAATTTATTTATTTGTTTATTTATTTATTTGATTTGAAAATCTATGGATTACTCAGTAAACCATACTTGAAAATTAATAGATGAGACAGGACAGGCGGGTGAAAGAAAAAGAAACTAAAAGGAACTGAAAATGAAATAAGGGAATAGATCAAAAACATTCATTATTTATTCAGATCAATAATTATTTGTGCACATAAAATCATTTTCAACTGTGCTAATAAAGCTGATACTGCTTTCTTACTCACTGAAGCCTGAAGCAATCACTTTGCTCAAATGTAGTCAAAACTTCCTGTACAGTTTACCTTCATGGTAACTTTATTTCTGTGCAACAGAATAGAGAAGATGTGTTAGGATTCTTTTCCCTTTGCAGGTTTTTGTATTTAATTGAAGCTAGAACTTAGTTGTGGACTTCTGCAAGCTGTTCAAAAGAAAAGAACAGTCTATGTGTTGATTCAGGGTGGAAGTTAATGAACAGAAAGGTCACTTGTTTAAGACAGTTACTGTAGACTTAAAAATGAGGTGATGAATCTTAATTTCATCTCTATCTGCTCGTTGCTTCCTGAGAGAGCACTGAACCATCTTTTAATATTTGAATAAATGGTCAGAAGTTTGAAAATTCCAAAGTAATATTTACTGTTGAAGGAAACCAATGGTCTCATTAGTTTCAAATCTCTCTGGGACCAAAAGGTGTAACATTCACAACTCTAATTTATTTTATTTACCCATTTCCCACCAGTAGCTTCTTGGTTGCTGGGACTACAAAAAAAAAGGTGCTTCAGTGGTTTAAGTGGCCATTAGTCTAGAGTTTTGGAACCTTTCATAGCCCAGACACTGACACATATCTTTATTAATGATCCCAATCATTACTGTCTAACCCTATAAATTCAAGATTTGTTAAGTGATTCCTGAAGTGAAATGTGGGGTGACCAAGTTTCCTGTGCAATATCTGAAGAAATTAGTAGCAGGGATGTTGAAGATATGACAAAATAAGAACATGAAGAAGACAGGGAGTGCAGCAGAGTGAACTCTTATGATTGGAAAAATTAGATATTCTTTTGGGAACATCTCCTTTCCAGAATCTTGAGAGGGCACTCATGCCGTAACAGGATTCTTAGAAACAAGAATATTGAAAATAAAAGATTGAACCAGTATTTAGTCAGCCTGGACTGTCTCTGAAGCCCACAAGTTGGATGTTCCCACTTTTGGAAACTGGGGATCTTGATTCTTATACCTTCTTCAAGAACTGCTTATTAATTGTGTCCATGAACTATTAAACATTTTGGTGAGAGCCTTACAAATCACAAATAGTGGAACAACAGATAGGAGAGAAGAAACATATGTCAATCAAAATAAAGATTGGTTTAATATTGTAGAAATGTTTGATGATCTGGGACATTCTTGCAGATAGAATATTGATTTTTCTAATACGAGCATTTCTACATCCAATGTATTGTTGATTTCAAGGATGGCTGAAATGACATTCAGAAACTTTGCTAGCAATATGTACTGGAAATGAAATCAGGAATTCCCACTGATTTCTTGGATGGGCCAGGAAGATGATGTTTGTTTGTTTGTTTGTTTGTTTATTTATTTATTTATTTTTAGGAAAAAGGAATGGCTAGAGGTGAGTACTTACCTGTGACGTGTTGGGAGTGGACCACAGCTGAAGAATGTCAATGATACAGACATATTTAAAGATTATTAATGTGACCTTCTCAAATCCTAGTAGCCAAAACTAGCTGCTGCATCTGTATGAAGAAATATTTTACTTTTCCATAAAGACTGCTCTTAGATTGCATTTTTATTTCTTATGATTGCTTTGTGTCATACTTTGTTGCATTTTTCTAAAATGCAGATTATAAGTAGTGATGGAAGATGACTAAATTTAGGTTCATTTAGATCTACAGTTTTTAGTATAAGTTGTAAACACTGAGAACATTTGGATGATGTTTTAGTTGTGATGCATTCCAAAATAAGAGGACTCTTGAGTTCTGTGGTTTTGTTGCTCTGGGTTTTTATTTAAGGCTTCTTGGAAACTGCAAAATTATTTCTAATTATGGGACAGAGGAGCCTTGATGAACTAACTTTGAGTAGTGCTTGCGTAATCATAGATATAGAGGCTAGACAACAGTAAAATGTGTTTATCGATACATGTTAACATAGGTATATATATATATGTATCTTTACAAAGGCCTGAATAAATAGAGAATTATAACTCATTAGGCAGTGTGATTTCTCCTTTACATTGTTAATAATAATAGTTCTGAAGTTCCCAATTACAGTTCATATATTTGCAGTATCAGAAATAGACAAAAGTGCTTGTCTGCTGCCTTTTCCATTGACAGCCATTTTTTGTCTCCCCTGATGCTCTGTGGAAAAAAATCAGCTGGTTGCACAAAGTCCTCAAGAAAACCAGATCCAGCATAATGATTAATGCAAAATATGGAAGGTTATGGGTCCTGCAGATGTGGCCATTCAGCAAAGAGAAATAGAACATTAGCTTCATAGTAAACAAAAAACTGTGAAAGAGAGGGACAAATAACCGCATTTCTGAAGGTATTTAATAATTAAATGCTGAAGGAATTAGTCAGCTGTAGTCTGGATACCATTACCTCAAAGTTCATGTAAAGAAAAAGCATCAAACACAACTATCTTGAGACTGAGGTATGCAGTGTAAATTTATCTGGTGACTCCTTCCTTGTGATATGTGTGGATTAGAGAGATATGCCTTTTCTCAGTACTCCAGTATAGTACACACTGTAGTGACTGCAGTGCTATATAAGCCATTGTATTTGACTTCATTTATTTCTTTCCAGGCTGCACATCTTTCTATAAAGAAAACACTTACCTTAGTACAATAACCCACAGATGGCTAGGATTACATAGTATTTCTTACCCAGTCCTGAAGGAACAGAAGTTCTTGCCATGGTAGTGGTTTGAAACACTTGTTGCTCACATCTGATTCTAGATGAATTAAAATGGCAAAGCCACTGGGGACTAGTTCCTAGCAGATGACAAAGACAAAAGAAAGAGGGAAAATACATTTAGAACTGACATTTTCCTTAATGACTGCCTCTTTGAACTTTTCTTGAAAGCAGCTCCTATTACTGCCAGGGGCTGATCTTTTCCAGGAGTCTGTTTCAAAACTCAGCCATATTTTGCAGCTGTTTTCAAGCAGTAAAACCACAGGGCCTAAATATATAGACATACACTGATGCACATCCACGTAAGGGATAACAATGAACAAATAATGTTAATGACTCTGTTCCACTTCTCTCCTTCTCACAGTAGGTATTTGGGTTCACTGAGAAGATAGCACATGTTCTTATTTCTGATGCCAGACTGGAGAATTTTTCCTATTCATGTTTGCTCCAGGGTCCTCCAATCCCATATAATATTTATGGGAAGCTTCTGTAAAAATAGTTCTCTATATAGTGGCATTTGCTCATATCAGTCACCTCTTTATGCTCTGTCCATATTACCTTATTGTAGCACATCAGTCAAAATTCTCATAAACACTTTTGTGTACCTGAGCTTTCCACAGTAACAGTCTATATTCTTGGGTATCCAATGTTTTAGTGATTTTTGACTTTTTAATCCAAAAGCCATAGGAAAAAAAAATCAGGAAAAGGATGTTTTAATTAGGAAGGACTGAATGCTTATCCCAGTGGATTCAGAAAAAAACAACTTTGAGGAAACTGAACTTCCTCTGCTTTTCCCAGATCAGTATAGCCTCATCTTTCAGTAGATCGAACATTTCTAAGGCATCATTTTATTTTATTTTATTTTATTTTATTTTATTTTATTTTATTTTATTTTATTTTATTTTATTTTATTTTATTTTATATTTTATTTTTTTAACTCCATTGCAACACAAAAATTGTTATTCTTGTCCTATCTGAGAATCATGGGGAGACACCTTCCCCAGATGTTCACTATGGAAAGTGAATAGTTAGGCACTTGTTACATGCCACTCTTTTTTTACCCAGGAACAATTGTTCAGCATTTATACTGGACTTTCTGGAAGTATCTTGCCTTCATTAAAGAAGACAATGATTAAACCGAGGAACTTGAGCAAATTGAATCTTACATATGAAATTGCCGAAGTGTGCAAAAGCATTAGTGTATGAACACTATCTGCAAAACTCAATTGAAAATCACGTCAGGACATCTCTTTTTGTTGCAGTTTGCCTCCCCGACAATATATTTGTAATAATATAAAGATGTCTTTATAAAGATGTCTTCTCCATTATTTTTGTACCTCTCTTTTGGGGCTTGAATCCCATGGGCCACATGCCAGACAGTGGTCTCAATGAAACTACAGTGAGAAAATTATATGGCTTCTATTTGCAGGAAGGACTAAAACATGTGAAGGTTTCAAAGGCTCAATAAGGTAATGAGTTACAGGAAAATATCTGAAGTTTGGAAAGATTTAAATTAATGGCCAAGAAATTTTTTGCTGTGATTTGATTTGAATGATCTCATCTGACTTCTTATCTCAAACCCATGGTGACTCTTACATTACCCTTAACCCTTTTTATGCAGCAAATCCATTAGCTCAGCTGCATGATTACAGTGTCTGGCCCATGCTCATTTTTCAACCATAAATGCAGCTGCTGGATTTTGGCTTAGAAAAGGACATTGCAGAAAAACTCAGAAATGGGAACAGAACTCAGCATTTACTCATTTAAGTATTTGGAAGAAAACTGGGCAAAAGTGGAATGGCTTTGTAAGAATAACTTTATTTAGTATGATCTCCTGTGCTATTTGCTTGGCATGTACACAGTAGTGGGTCCTTCTGAAAGATGGTAAAAGGTATGGCTTTAAAACTTCTGTAAAGCAGTAACTGTACATTATTAAACTGAAGCTGATTTTCATTCAGCACTCTCATCTAAATTTGCTTTTAGTACCAAATGATATTACGATTAAGATTTTTAGAATATGGAATAATATTCTTAAGGTTAAGTGCCAAAGTTCTGCTCAAGATCCATTTTTAAACGTCTGAATTGTTTTCTCACTTGATGATCTTGATTTCCAGTTTCCTTCCCTTCTCTTTTCCTTCTTCTTCCCCTGATCCAGTTGTAATGTATTATCATTTGGATTCTGCTTCCATAATAGATGACTTAAAATCTGTTTTTATTTTATTTTTTTTTTTTTTCATTTAGCTAGTCACACCCACTGATGTTCTTGATGCAAGTTTCCAAATTTTTTTAAAACTATTTATTTTGTTCTGCAAAGTATGGGGAAGTAGGCTGTGTGATTTTTATTTATTTTTTTTAACCCTAATGTAATCTGATGTGTCATTTATTTATGTCCAACGAGATTCCTTTAGGATGAGAAGAGCTGCAGAGTTTTGGTAGTATCAACTTGAGAGTCATAAAGAGGAGATCCATTTCTCATATTATCAGGAGGTCTTTAGATAGCCTGAAGGAAGAGGGAGGCCTTGTGCTTAAAAGAGAATGAAATTCTTGTATTTTTGTATTCATCATTTCCCTTCTTGTGCTCTGAAACTGTGTGAAAAAATAATACAGAAAAAGTTTTCCACCCTGCAATATTTCTTAAAACCTTTTCAGGTAGGCTTTATCTTAATTCTAAAGCTGGACTGCTCAAAATGTCAGTGTCTGCTGTCTGCAAAGTAAGACTCACATCTATATCCATTTTAATTCTGAAAAAGAGAAACAAGATAAATATTGTCTTTATTGCATATTGCAACACAAAATGTTCTGAGTGGGAGGTGGGTGAGACAAGGACACACACTATGGTATCTGAGAGAAGGAAATTCTTGTCTTTCTGAGGAAACCAGCTGATCCACTTTTGTCTGAAGCAGGACATACCAGAATTCAATCAATGGTACAAAATATGACATTGCCATTTAATCAAGAAAGTAACACGCTCATCCTTAGTCAATGGTTATCTGGATGCTCTCTTATCTCAATGCTTGTGGGGAGAACAACACAGATTAGACAACAAAGTCACTGAAATTATCTTGGTCCAAATTCTATAGACCAGATAAGGAAAACTTAATACTGTCATCTACATCGGTGCTTTAAATTCTTCATACCTACCTACAATCTGTAGGATATTGTGTCTGGTATTCATCTTGAGATGGCAGTCACTTAAATGTCAGTACCTACACTGTAAAGTAGATGTCTAAGTTGCTCTTATTGTCAGTGAGATTTAGGAAAAAAATGAAGTTTTAGAGCTGTGTAGGTTACCCTGGGTAAACATCAACACTTTGTTACCTGAATAGTTCCTGAGACTCAAGACTTGCTGAACTCCTGTTAACTCCCTTCTGACTATAATGAGAGATTGGATACCCAGGTCATTTGTAATCATTTATGTTTTGTCTAATAATTAATAAAATACCACTTTTGACTCAGTTCACTTGCCCAAACAAAGTTTTCTAGGGCTGTTTGAGTCCTACATTGTCTGAGACACCAAGACATGATTGCGAGATATGACACAGAACCTACAAGACCCTAGAACCCTTTAGGATCCGGAGAGCAGGTATCTTCTGAAAGATATTCAGGATTTTCCCTTATAGTAATAGACATCTTTATCTGAGCAATTACATCATGCTCTTTAGATCTACATTTCTATAAAAAGTAGTATAACCATTTTTTGTAACATTTTAAACCTCCCAGTATAATTTTTTCCTCATAGAACACTTCAGATTGATTTATCATCAGTTATTAAATGCTGCTTAGGAATTGGTAAAAGAAAGTGGTAAAGGGTAAAGTGGTAAATTAGGAAGGCAAGTAGAAAGAAAAAGATAAGGTAAACAAAAAGAAAAGAGCATCTCCAACAAGAAGAAGAGAGTAACCCATCTCTGTTACTTTCTTGTTATATTTGAAAGGATTAATTAAATGTGTATCACAGATTCATGGAATTACCAAAATTTCTCTACAGTTTGCCTACGAAGATGGGGCAAGCAGAAATAATATTTGAAGGTTGTTGGGTAAGGGTCTTTTTTCACACCTGTCTGATAAACAGATTGCAAGGAGGTATATCATTAAAAGGGTTAAATTGTTTATCAAGCATATGTCCAGTGCACACCCTTTCCTCACACTTTGTTCTTTGAAATAATCCTATTAAAAGGAGAAAATTTATTACATACTTATCTTCCCAGATTTTATCAATATTGAAACCTTTTAAACTGAATATGTGATGAAATAAACCCTACTCACCAGTGTGGTAAAATATAATAGACATCAAAGCAGCTAAAAGACCTCCTAAATCAATGTAGCAGCTCTGCAGCAATTTCCAGAACAGAAGGTGAAAATTCCCTTAATATTTGATAAATGAAGGAAAATGTATAGAAGCAGATTTATAAGACACCACATTTACACTCTTAAAAGACCTTCATTATGTCATTAACACCACAGTGATAAAAAGCACTTCCATCATTCATCAACCACACTGTGTCTGTCCTGCAGTTAAACAGATGGAATCGTCCCTGATCCAAATTCCCAAAACTTTTAGAGTACACTTAGTTTCATTTTCTTGCCCTAGGCAAATACATTTAACAACCCATCATAGCCAAGTTGGCCTGGTCTTCTAGTTGAATGTTAAGAATAAAAAACAGATTGAAAGTGACCTTTGTTATCTCTCCTCCTTGAGATATTGAAGCCTATCATATAACATGCAAAAGAATATAAAGTCAGGGTATTTATTCTTTCAAGGACATTCATTTCTGATTACCTTCTGGCATTTTATGTACAACTTGCCAGAGTTGGTAAATAATCAAATTCACTTCTATTTTGTGATTAATTATTTCATTATTTCTATCGTTTATATTCTAGTTACTGATATGTATAGATCCATGCACACATTTATTTGGAGTTGCATATCAGAGCCACCAACCACTGATTGAGCCATTCTTTCAACAATTTTGGTAGTTGTATTACTTCAGAGTTTACAAGTCCTGACTTGTCAAGAATATATATTGTACTGCAACATGCGGAACAAGGGGATACTTTCTAAAGAAAGAAGACTGAGTCAACAAGCAAACAAAACCAAAACTCAAAAGGCTAAGCTGAAGGGTTTTTTGTTTTTATTTTTAATTCTTTTTTTCTATTGCCTCTTCAAATAATTAAATTCTCACAACTGTACCTCTGTGCTGCGTAATGACTTATCTTTATCCTCTGGATACTGAGTTTCTATCAGCTGCCATTTAACAAACTGTCTTGTTACCACCAAACACTAAAAAAAAAAAACAAAAACCTAAACCGTAGATGAAGTTAGTTCCAGGTGCTCCCAGACATCTCAGATTCTCAAATTATGCAGCAAAAAAAGCCTTACCATTCATCATTCATATTCTAAGCAAAAGGGGATGGGGACAAGAAAAGTCACAGACAGCTCAAATGCAAATGAGACTGGAAGTACAGGACAGGTTTTACAGCTCTCAGTTTTTCAGAGTAGTTAGCTAGGATGTAACAGCCCATACACAGCAACTTGCTCATCTTGCATCATGTCTATGAAGTGTAAGTCTCCATATCTCTAACAGGCACCCTAGTGATCAGGCTTTTGGCTTACTAGAGGAGTAAATCTCCAGTCTCTTACCTCAAGGTAAGAGAATTTAGAAACAAATGCTTGCATATTCTTCAACAGAGCTTTAACTCTTCCCAGGTAAGATCTCTGCACCAGTATATAAAACTGATTATTATTATTATTCAATAAACCCTTGATTATTTGCTTAGATTTCTAAACTAAATGTTCAAACAAGGAGTCTGAACTTGGGCATTTTCACACAGTAAATCAGACATTTATCTGGGAAACCAAAATTGATCCACTGTTCACTAGGTCTTTATGAATCACATATTAATTCCTTTTGTCTCTTTTCCTAAATGGGCAAAAAACCACAAGGCTGATGAGACAGAGGAAAGTGCTTGTTCTTCCTCTAATCTGTGTTAAACATTATACTTGAAATGGCTGTTTAATAGGATGTCCATTAATGGTACAGATGTTTTCATCTTGTGGTTGGAATAACAATTTGATATTAAAATTCTTGGAGACTTGTAGGTCCTTCTGATGGACAGATGTCCCTTGCTGCCTTTTTCTCTTTGGGGAATTTTTTCACCTTCTTTTTCAAGGGACATGATTCTCTGTTGATTTATCTCTATTTTAGGGTTCCTTATCTCTCTCACTTCTTCTGTTTCTGCTTTCAGAACCTCTCTCTCTTTCCTTCAGGGGCCTATTTCTCTTTGTTCTGTCTCTCATTTTCTGTGTCTGACACGTCTTCTCCCGCCTCTTTAAACGAGCAGTGTGATAGATGGAACATGACTGGGGAAAAAAGAAACTTTCAGTTTTTAAAGTGAATGGAAAGGTGACCTGCAAATAGCTGAGCAAAATAGTGCATAAAGTTCATTTTTATTTGCTGAATATTCTTCACAGAAAGAGACAGTACACTTAGAGACTGAACAGAAGATAGTTCAACCATTATCTGCTCCCTAGTCCATCCTGTTACATTTGTGCTGTTTCTCTCAGTATCTGCTAATGGAGGCCGTATTCAAACCATGGGAACATTTTTCCTTTATTTTCAAAAAGTTTTGTGTCCTCAAGCTAATTAGCTTTTCTTATTTCTCAGTAATATAGGACTCAAGAAATAAACCAAGGGATCTGATTCTTTCACATTTCACATTTCTGTTCTCCTAATAATATTTGCAGCACCTTTTTTAAGTCTATGTTTTAAAACTCCAGTCTGCTTTTGGAAAATATTAATAATTTTTAACTATTTTAGGCAAAATTTATACAGAAAGATTGAATCAAAACATTTTTTGTACCTGGATGGAAAAAGAAAATAAAATGCTTTTTTAACTAGATCTGCTGTTAGAAGTTGGAAGTTACTGCAAACTCTCAAAAAATTTCTCTCTTTGTCAATAATACGTATGTGTCATTATTAGTTTTCCATACAATGTTTTAGGCGAGGAGGGCTTGGGAATGACATCTCAATACCCTGGAATGTAGGAGTACGAGGCCTTGGCTGCTGATACAACAGCACAAGCTTTGGAAGCTTTGAGATGGAAACTAAAGACAAAGGGCAGCAGGCTGTTCCTGTGGAGGCAGGAGGTAACCTTTCACAAGAGCTGTACTTCCCAAACTTTTGAGCTTCTTGTTCCATAGCTGTGATTTTGGAAACCTCAGTGCAGAAGTCATTGTTTCAGAGCTGACCTGGAGTTGCATGCCATGAAAATACCACAATCTTTATTCTGAAAAACATTCCACAATACCATTTTGTCAGATTGAAGTCATGTGGGGGCTATTCCCATGGTGGAGCTGTTCAGGAGCATCCAGAAATCACTCATGAGATCTGACTGGAAACTTGGAAACTGCTTCTAATAAAATCATATATATATTTTGTCAGAACATCTGATGAACAATTTTTATTTATTTATTTATTTTCCAACAAAGCATATCAATCTTTATTAAAGGGGTGGTCTCTTTCTTTTTTGTTTTTATTTTTTATTTTTTTTTTAAAGTAATTCTCTGGAAATTTTCATAAAGCTCTATTACAAACTGCAAATTCATTTTGCATATGCTACCTCAGAGTCACCAACTGGCATGGTAAATAAGTAACTATTTATAATATGAAGCAATCTGAGAGCGTTCCCCAGCAGTTAACACATGGAAGACATGAATATGCATGAACCATTTGCAGGTTGTTATGTTGCACATTTTCATTCTGAAACAATTATAAAAATATTATTAGAGAGATGTTAAATGTTTCAGAAAAGCATTTGGCATAGTTGTTTTTGCAGTGTTGTATATTCTTGTGTTTTGCTGTTCTGTATATGTATTTTTTAAACAATAAAATTGTATTGAGCAAAAATGTTACTAGTAATAATAAGTTGATTCAACTTAAACTCCATCTGGCTTTATCCATTTAAAGCCTTGCTCAAGAAATCAATGCCTGTGTTTTCATAAGACATCTCTGAAGGTTTGAACATGGCCTGTTCTGGCCTTCACTGGATATACTTAAGGTGAAATGTGCCCAGTTCAGCAAGAGGACTGAGTAGGGCAGGTTGAAAAGAACAGAAGTCATAAACTTTGGCTTGTCCCTAGTCCCAAACAGCAATCTGAGCTGCCCATCTTGCAGAGATGTTAGCATCAGTTGCAAGAACAAGGCAGTAGATGTAGCGACTTCCTTTGCTGAATACTAGAAGAGATGGTGCAAGGTAGATGGTGTAAGGTTTCTCAGCAGTTTGAATTTGGATTTTTTTTTTTCCCATGTCTATGAAACAACAGAAGTAGAGGCCAGCATGCTCTGCTAAAGGTGAAATGGCTATGGATATTTTGTTGCCCTGACACAAGCTGCCTTCTCTGTATGTGCCTAGTACCAACCATGGCATTGTGCCCAATATCCTGACCTAGGCAAGGGGCTAGGTAGATGCCTTATTCATTGTTGTCTTTCAAACAGATTCCCTCTCCTTCCCCCTCACTTCCCAAAAGCCTTCTCAAAGCATGTTTTTCCAAGACATGCAGATACTCTTACTGTGGTCCTCATAACCTTGCAGTAGTTCCTTTATTGCGTCAGTGAGACGGGGCTCACTGAAACCCTCTCTGTATGAGTGACTGAGACTAAGGGTTGGGCTGAATAACTGAAAGGTCTAAAAGGCAGATTGTTATTATTTTTACTAGTTTGTGTCTTACTGGTTAATTTTCTTATGTTCCCCAGACCAAATCTATTTCTTTGTTATAACAGTCTAGCATATTTTGTAATTCCTGTCCTTGTGTTATCAAACACTGTTTTGCAGTATATAAATCCCGTCACTGCTGCTGAGAAACCATCTCAAAATCTCTCTTCAGATCATCAGATACATTCTCTTAATCTCTGTTTAAAATTCTCTTGTTTGTTTGCCTCCTTACATATGAAGAGACACCTGAGAAAGGTGTCTCCTCATTGCCTATTTACAATAGACAGTCACATCCCTCTTCATCGTCAATTCGATAAGATAGTGGCAAGGAAAGCAAGTAAGTCTTTCATTCCCAATTATCCTTTTTTTTGCCCCTGTTGTGATTATCCTTCTTAATTAAAACAAAACAAAACAAAACAAAAAACAAAATGCTGACACTGACCTAAGCTGTGCATTATTTGTTCATTGACACTTCACCACAATCACATACAGCAGAATGAATAATTTCTTACCAATACAGTAATAAATAAAAATAAAAAAAAAACCTATGATTATATTAGTTGGCTTTTTTTTTTTTTTTTTTTTTTCCCCAGCTTCCTGTTCTAATTAACAGACTCCCAGGATATAGTGATAATATTCTTAGTAGATATACATGACTTGGCATTTCACGTGTCTTTACTTGGTTCCATTTCTGTTATCCCAGACTTTTTATTCCTACTTTTTGTGCCAGGGTCAATGATGAAAACATCAAGTAAAACTAGTTCCAAGGTGGATCCTGGAAAAATGTGTCTAAAGTGTGCTTCCAGACAGGAAGCCATTCCTATTGCATGATCCATTTCCATATATCTTTTAAGAGGATATTTTTGGAACTGACAGCTTTCTAGGAATCTCAGCATA
This sequence comes from Anas acuta, assembly GCF_963932015.1. NCBI lineage: Eukaryota > Metazoa > Chordata > Aves > Anseriformes > Anatidae > Anas > Anas acuta. The sequence continues at coordinate 5,245,953 of NC_088982.1, read as the reverse complement.
TTCTGTTTCTCTAAAAATTCTTCATGTGGCCCATTATATGAAATGCTTTACTCAGGTCCAAAGAGATGAGATCCTGAGAACTGCTTGTCTGCAGAAAATCATTTCTGTTACAAGAATAAAAGTACACTGAATTAGCTTGGCTTACTCTAAGTTTGGTAAATTCATATTAAATTCTATCCAAGAATCCATTTAGCTTCATGTTTTTCATTAATTTTTTCACTCGAAAATGTGTTCTACAACCTTAAACATATTATTGAGGTCAGCTTAATTGGCCTATAATGGTTGGTTCTCCCCTGCATTGTTTTTTTTTTTTTTTAATGTAAAAACACTCTGCTTGCTAATCTATAGTCAGTGTCATGGATTTGTTATAGATTTGTTATAGATATATATAATATATATATATATTATATATAATATATATATATATATTAATATATAGATAATCTATTTGTTATAGATTTTATCTGGCAGTCATATCTGTCAATTATATCACATTTTAAGATGTAGTCAACTCAGGGAACTTCTAGTTTCACTTACATCTTTAAAATCTGTTCCAAATTTTCAGTCTCTTCAGCCATTCTACCTCTAACCCCAGAGTTCAACTTTTGTCATTCCTAGCCCTGAAAGATGGTGTTTTGATCATCAGCTTCATTTTTATATAATTCGTCTATGTATTTGTACAGCTTGAACTGATTTATTTTCTTCAGAAGCTACCCAAAAGCAAACCTACCTTCTCAAACTCAACTATTCAGGCTTTTTTAACTCTTAAATTGCTTCAGAATAAAATATTCTGGGAAATGATATCCTGGATTAAGGCAATATTCCTACTCTAGTCTGCCAATTTAGTAATCAAACTACTTCTCTCCATGACTGTTGTCAAGAAGGAAAACCAGGCAGCCTAAATTAAATATTCATGGTGAGGAAAAGTGTGAAGCTATCCCAGTATGATCTTGTCCACAGCACGTTAAAACACTCAGTAATTCACTGCAGACAAATCTAAAATAGACATCCATGCGAGAAAAAATATGATATATACATTCAATTAATTGCTAGGTATTACCTAGGAGAACACAGAAAATATATTGACTTCAGTTGCAACAGAGCAAATTGCTTCCTTATCTGGATGTGGAGATCTTTGCTCCAATTTAGAATTCAAGCTAGATGCATAGCAGTCCTTAAAAATGTAATGTTATATCTAGTATAGATAAAGGCTAGTAATAAACATTCTACTCCTTCTTTCTTAATTACTGGTAAACCACCAGCCACCACTGTACAGTAACTTTAAGTTCCTTCAAAGAACATTTTTTTTCTTATATCAAATGACCTCCCTAGAGTTTTTCAAATAATAAATCATAGAGATTTACAGCACTTGCCCAGAACTTCCTTGAACATGGAGGCTGTGGCTTTAATTATGGCCATGATTTATCAACTGACAAATCTCACTCAGGCTTTAACTTCTTGGTATGTCAAGACAGAAAATGGTCACTTTTGGAGATGGGCTGATGCTTTTCAGTATCACAGGCAAAATAGCATTCCACTACCCATGAATAAAGGACAGAGACCAGCATAAGCAATGGAAACAGGAGGATAAAAAGGAAACGGGCAAAGCTTTGACTGTGTCTCATAGCTCTGGGCATCCAAACAGACCAGTGAAAGCACAAATGCTCAGCGTGCTGCAATTAGTTCAACACCCCTGGTTCCTTTGGGAGCCAAGGTGATGCTGGGGAAGGAAAATGTTATTGTCTCAGATCTGTGCCCAGAATGGAATTGGGACTTGACTAGTGCATCCCGGGAGCTCAGTGGTCCCACCACTTTACTGATATCCTTGAAGCTCTCTGAGAAGTGTAAAGAATACTTCTATGTGTGTAAAAGAAGAAATTCTATTTAAAATGCGTTTCAAAAATTAGATAATTTAGTAAGCCTTCCAGATATGCAAACTGCAGTAAAAACTGTGAGTACCACAGTGAGGCAGAAAGGAGTAATAAGGACTTTAGCTTCCCCTTTACCAGTGACTGGTGTGCAGCATACATCACTCTAGCTGTTAGATCAGGAAGCATTTTAGCATTTTACCCTGGTATTTCTTCATACTTACACAAATGTTCCCTCATCCTCATCATAAGTGCTAAGACAGGTATGGAGAATATTTCATATTCTGATTCTGGAAGACACTTCAAAAAATTTATTTTTTTTTTTTTTTTCCCATCTATATTTCTGTAAGCTTCTTTTCCCCTCTTCTGTTTTCCTTGTAAAACTATGAGATTCCTCCTAATTTTTTGACAGACTCTCCTAAACAGATGGAGAATTCTCTGGGATAGTATTTGCTTCTAACTGTATGCCTGACTTGGGTCTATTATTTGCTAGCAATAGTAATCAAAGATAAAAATGTGAATACCAATTTGTTTTTTGCTGCTGAAAAAGGTGAGCTGATATTGGGGAAATACTAGCAGAATTAGTTTTTTAAGGAGAAATTGGCATGAAATTAACACAAAACCTATGTACCAGTAAGAACTAGCGCTTCAAAATCATTTTGCTATGGTTTTTGTCCTAATAATTTGCATAGAAATACCTGAAAAGTATTTAACAGCAATGAAGTGACATTATTTTCTTAAGAAAATAGGTTTTTTGAATCCCAGTTATGGAAATAAAAAATACAACCTCACATCCAAAGCTATAGAGAAGAACATACTGTAATTTTAGTATGTTATGAAGAAGATGAACAACACCTTCAACAACACAACAAAAATCATTTCCCTGCATTTACCCCCGTTGCTTAAATCATGTAAGCGGCCAAAAGTGTATTTTGTTGCATCCTTGATGCTTCCTTCTATATCAAAAACTTACAGTGAAATGGATGCAACTTGTGTTTTCAATTCATAGAACTTCGGTCACATGACTTAATCTGGGACTAGACTGCAAATCAGTCATATTTTTGTGGTGTATTTTTGTAGAATGAAGTTTTAGCTTACTTCTCTCACTTAAAAAACTGCTGAATCTTCATCCTGATATTCCTTTTAAAAGTAATTAGGTCTAATGCTTTGCAAAGAGCCACTTAATCCACGAATGAGTGAAAATATTAATGCCAGTCCAAACAATCTGAATTACCTGCTTTTTGCTGGTAAATATTCAGCACAAAACAGAATACTTTTCTGTTTTTCTTTCCCAGTAAGGTTATTTTGTAATTCCTTAATGGTCAGCCATCCAAAAAAGCAATAGAAAGAGTTGTCTTAAAGAACTAAAGGACCAACAGAAGTATAATTTAGGGAATTATACAAAACAATTTGCCTGGAAAAATGCCCATTTGTATTTGATCTACTTTAGGTTCTCATAGGTTTTCTTACAGACAGTCTCAAAAATCTGATTCTAAATGAAGCTTGCTAATTTTCAAATGTAACAGTAATCATAATCCATTGTAGATGTGAGTGAAAAAAGGGCTTCTGACTAAGTCATGATGCAGGAAAATTATGGCCAGCAAGAAGAGGTGTGGACTTGATTTGGTTTTAACTGAAGAGTTGTTGGCATGAAGAAGGATTAAATGGCTACTATTTTACTTCAAGTGAAAAGTTTCATCTGTAAATTCTTTAACCCTTTTAACTTTCCTTTTAATTTTCCAACTGAAAATTTAAAATGTCATTTGAATTAGAAAATTAAAGAATTTTCATTGGATAATATGGCAACCACTACATGCCACAAATCTATTAGTCTTAAGAATGTATATGTATGGTATGGTATGAACATGACATTATGAAAATTGCATGAAAATGTAAACTACAATTTAGAGGGAATTTAAGTTTCTGAACCTCCAGATCTTTCCTCAAAAAATCCCTCTTGGCTAATTCAGTACCTGACAGAAGGTAACTATTCGGCTCAGAAATTCAAGCACCTGATTGTGGACCATCTGTGTGCTCTAGGTGTTTATGATCCTGCTCCGATCACTAGGGATTTAGTCAACACATTCAGTGCAGTCCAGAGAATTACCTGGTAGGCCATAAATTTGTGTCTGTTCTACAGTAAGCCAGACAGCTCTCTTAATTCCACTGTGTGTGCTCAATTCAGTAGCCTAAATTAGGGCCATTTGATATGTTGTGGTCTGAGGCATCTGCATAGGGTATTTCTACTAGAAATGCAGTGGGATCCAGAGAATACTCATATTTATAGCATCTCAGATGGAGTACTTGTTTTAAGGCTTCTAAATCAGCACTAGAGGGTGACGTATGGGTAATGAAATTGCTCCTCATTACTGTCTCCATTAATGTGAACTTAGATACTCAGCTCATACATTTCTGATGTCTTCAGATGAGATGAATAATGCCCAAAGTGACTATAGGTTTGCTATACCCAATTAGGTACCTACAGTTCAGATAAACTGACTCCAGGAAGCCTTATTGTCTTCCTTAGTAATATTTCTCCTACCTAAAGCCATTTAGGATGAATAAACTAGGTGACACAGTCAGCCTAAATTAGCTGTTTAGGCATGGTTTGTAGAACCATCTGAGATGCCTTAAAGAATCCTACCTGGTCTCAAGGTTTCCCATAGATTCTTCTATAGATGTTGGCCATGGCCTTGTGTCTTGAAAAAGCCTGCTGAAAGAGAATACAGTAGAATCATTCTTTTATATTACGTTACTACTTATGTTTCTTCCTGCCTTGAAGGGATTCAGACCTGCCTTCTCCAGTTCTTCGATAACATTCATAATGAAGCTAACAAGTAAATGTTAAAAAAAAAAAAAAAAAAAAAAGGAAATAAGGGCTACAGTGGAGACTTTGTTTTTTGTTGAGCTGAGTCACTGTGCAGCTAAATGAGGTTGATAGGGCTGAGGGAGATGGGGAAATATACACACACACACAAAACAAACAAACAAACAAAAAAACAGAGCTCAACTCTGGAGGCCTTGTTGGATAAGGAAACTGGACAGGAGGTTCTGCATCTTTGGATGTATCATGTTTTTCTTATTTGATAACTTCCCACTTTATGCAACATACAAACAAAACAAAAGGAGGGGAGGGACTTATCTTCTCCATTTTTCCCCAGAAATCAGGGATTTCTGTTCCTATACGGAAAAAAAAAAAAAAAAAAAGTTGATGTAACAGATACAGACACACATAACCACGGAATACAAACACTGACATACACACACATCTGTTCATATGTGAACTGAAAATCCTGGATTGTGGTACAGTGTGCTGACAGGAAAAAACTAACAAACAAACAAACAAAAAACACACCATAGAAACTCAAATGTTCCTGTTGCAAAAACTGGATGTGGTCTCCCTGCTAGCTCTCTGCCATCAGAATGCCACAAAGGCAGCAAGCTGGTTGTCTGATCTCTTTTACAAGCTGCTGGGATGGTTGATAATGTTTGAAAGCTGTTGTTTTTTTCTTTTTCATGGTGAAATGTATGTCCTGCACAGAGTGCTTCCTATGCCAAAGAGATATAAAATATGCAAACATAACCCTTCAAAGAGCACATACAGATCTGCCTGCTTTTAGCATTTTTTGAGCTCTGTCGCAGCACCTTGTGCATTCTGCTTCACCCATGATGCATAACAAGACTCCATATTAACCATTGCTTTCTTTTGGAGCTGGTTTAAGCTACTTTAAAACATCCATCATGACACTTACATCCTCACCTTTAATGCTATCATGAAAGAGTTTCACATTGAAAATCTTCTCTGTCATATCCAGTTTGCATGTAGTCTTTTTGACAGAAATCAGACCAAGAGGTGCCACAGATTTCTAGGCTTTCATCTCAGGCCCTGCTAATACATTCTGCTACAGTCCAGTAAAGCTTTCTTTTGGTGTCTCCATCACTTTAGCCCACAGCAGAACTGAAGAATTGCATTTCATTTTGCTCCTTTCTGCATTTCTCTAAGTTTCTCAGGGAAAAAATGCTGCAGAAGGCAATCAAGATTTAGCCTTTATATTGTTTTGCCTTTGTTATTTGCCATCGATAAAAGCTTTCATTATTTTTACAGGTTCATATTCACCCTGATAGAGAGCAGTAGTAACTCGATTACTCACAACGGTGAACTTGACAAATTACTTTGTTAAAACAATCTTTCCTCCTACTGTTTTTTAAGCATTAGGCTTTGGCTACAACCTACCACACAGATATTTATTTCCATTGGTAAAATGTTTACCTTTTTGTTTAGTTCTTATAAAATCCAGAGTTTAAAACATTGAAAAAAAATAATTAAAAAAAAAAGAAATCAGGACTTCTTTCTTTTTGTCTTTCTTCTTCATATATGTACACATCCAGATATGCAAGCACAGCATATCTCGCTAAAATAACGATTTGTCATAACTTTAGCCCTGTATTCACAAGACAGGCTTGATAAAGTCAAGACTGATTGAAGACGTTGTCTTTGAGAGCTACCTGCTTCTTGAGTGAAGGTAAGCTAACAATTATTTTCCTATACAGTAAAAAAAAAACAAAAAACAAAAAACCTTTTTTTTATTATTATTATTTTTTCTTCTTTACACTGGGATGAGAACTAGACTTTACAAGACTTTTAGACTTTTTTTTTTTTTTTTCCCAAATGAAAAGCAGTCTGTGAATAACTCCTAAACAGATTTGAGAAACTGAGAAATGTGAAATGCAGGTTTAAGCACCTGATTTCTTTTTGTTCACACTGTCCTCTCCCTTGTGCTCCAGGTGATTACTATGGACATTTATTAATAGTTCTTTATGTCTCTCCTTCCAAATTTCCTATCTATTCAAAGACTTTCTTCTATGGCATGATCAGGGCATTCCTGGAGACATGAGACATGCAAGTCCAGGTCTCCAGTCTGCTCAATTTTCAGACTGCATTTTCAACATCTTAGGAAGCCCTCTTTCTGGTTTTCCTCAGAAAACCTGCAATGGTGCCCTGGTTTTGGCTGGAAAAGGGTTAATTTTCTTCATAGTAGCTGGTATGGTGCTATCTTTTGGATTTGTGATGAAAATAATGCTGATAAGAGCCAATGTTTTAGTTAGCAGTGCTTACAGAGCCAAGGGCTTTCCTGCTTCCTTTGCAGCCCTCCCAGTGAGGAGGCTGGGGTGCACCAGGGCCTGGGACAGTTGACCAAAAGGGACCAAATTCCATACCATGTGGCATCTTGCTCAGCAATAAAAGCTGAGGGGGAAAGAAGGAGGAAAGGATCAGATATTTGGGATTATAATATTTGTCTTCCCAAGTAACCACTGCACATAAAGCGGTTAATTTTATGGGCTGTAATTACATTGCCTGCTGGTAGGAAGTAGTGAATGAATTCTTTATTGTGCATTGCTTGTGTTTTTGATTTACCTCTTGAACTGTCTTTATCTCAATGCGTGAGTTTTATCACTTTTACTTTTCCTATTCTCTCCTCCATCCCACTGGTGCAGAGTGAGTGAGTGGTTGTTTGTTGCTGGGGTTAAATCACAACAATTAAAAAAAAAAAATACAGAAAAATGTGTAAATTCCAGGAATTCTTTTTACACAAAAATAAGTGTTTTGTTGAAAGTTTCATTTTTTTTTTTCTTGTGAAGAAATCAGTGTTTTTTTGAAAACCTCTTGAGTTTAATGAGGTATCCAAGCAGATAAACAGAAACATAAGTTTTTCTTGCCATTTTCCAACAGTATTATAATCCATCATGTCACCAAGAACTGTAAGTGACCAGAGAACAGAAGTTAAAGATGGAGTCCTATGATTTATTTATTTTGATTTTTTTATAAGCCATAATAGTAAAGAGCCTAAGTAAAGTGTTTGCTTTTTTTTTTTTTTTCCTCTTCCCCTCCCTCCCTCCCCCCCAGGGAAAAAAAATCCATGCATGGAAAAAAAGCTAAAATAAACCAACAAAGGAAGATACAGCCCTTTCAGTTCTGACTGAAAATGCCAATGATCTGATCCAGTAACAGATATATGAAAAGAATTCATCGATTTTTCTTTCTGGACTGCAGCCATACACATGATCCCCCATAACAACACCTTTCAGACCCATTAACCATCACTCTGTCTTAAAAAGCGTCAATTTAGTGAGAGACCTATGGAAAAATCTATCAATATGAACTAAGAATTTTAAATATAAAATGCTAATCCAGTCCTTAGATGTATAAAAATATATTAAATCCAGATGTGGAAGTAATCTTTCTTTTGGGTCTAATGTTAACAGGAACTAAAGGTCTCAGTCTGCATTAGTGAAGATCGTCTATAAATGCTGGAGTGAACTTTTTCATCTATAGTTTTAAAAATACTGAAGAAATTAGTTTATAATTGAAGGCTGGCATCTCTTTGAGGTATGTATTATGGTAACTGAATAAGGATAGAATCATAAGATTTTCATATATACAGATTAAGTAATAGTAAACCACAATGGTTTAGGATTTAAATTAAACATATTTATCAATAGAGAACAAAAAGAAAACAGTTCCCAGAATGAAACTCTATAAAAGCTTTCTGAGATTCCAGAATCAGAATTGCTGTGATTCCTTCAAAGAAGATGAGAATATATTGTCAAATATGACAATATTTGTTTCTGAAAAAAAAATATATGTCTTTTAGGGAGAGAAATGCTCAGACTGCTTTAGAACAGCAGTTTCTTCTGAGCTTGGAAGTCATGAATCTGTGAATTAATTGCTTTCAGCGTATTTATGGCAGCTACAAATCAATATTAATGGGACAGTTTCAGCTAAATTTCATGTTTCAAGCTTTCAACCTATTACCTGAAGGGGTCAGCAAGGTACTTAGTTTTCTGTCTGCTCTTTGTAATTTCCCTTATTGTTTCACAGACACTACCACAATCCTGTTTCTAATACAGCCCTAAAGTGATATTGTTCATGTTTAGCCAGGGAATTTCAGTCCCAGAAGATTCTTTAGAGCTCATTGGTACAGATAACATATTCACCTAATGTCTTTGTAACCTGTCTTCCCTTCTGGCACCACCTATGTTGTTGATACTAATTTGTATGTTTCTATGATTCTATAGTCTGTTTGCTGCACATGTCAACAGCAATATTCTCTTTTCCTTTAGAAGGTGAAAGGGAGGGGAAGGTATTATTTAAACTGAAGAAGCATGTTCACCCGATCTATTAGAACTGTCCCCAGACAAAAGCAACTGAATAGAACAGAACAGAACAGAACAGAACAGGTTTAAAGGAACCTCAAAGATCATCAAAGTCAAACTGCCTGATCACTTCAGGGCTAAACAAATGTTAAAGTATATTATCAATGGCATTATCCAAATGCCTCTTGAATGCTGACAGGCACTTATATGGTCTTTAAAAATGGGTATTCATTTCCATGCTGGAGGAGGGAGGTTCTGGAAGTTGAAGTTGTTTCCACGTTTTAAAGTGGAATAATAGGAACGGTGGAAATAAAGTGGAAATAATAGGAACAAATGTCAGAACTTTATTTTAAGGAAGAATTCAACATGCTTACGAAATGTGCTGTGCTTCGTGGCACCAGCAATACAAAGAAGCATGTCTAAACATATCAGGAAGTTGCTTACAACCTTGTATCCCTGGCTGGAAGGCCCAGAGGCATGCAGAGTCTCTCCTGGAATTTGTAGGAACACTTGCCCCTTGAAGCTGATGAGGCACGGATGATTGCAGAACCACAATAAATAGCTAATGATCCTGAGGATCTTCAGGATTTTTTGACTGAGATTGAAGAGAATGGAGGACTGGAGGGCTGCCGTTCTCACCTAGACATGAGGACAGGAGGTGTCATGAGCAGAAAGCTTGATTTTTATGTCACCAGACAAAAACAATCAAACAAAAAAGACTAAATTTCAAACACCTGCCTTTTAATTTTATCACCTTACAGTTATACTTATTTTCACTAATATGTGGCCTATGCCTTCATGTACATGTAGCTATGAAAACTATCTTACAATTAACAATATGAAGTCATCTTAAATGATCCAAGAGTTTTCATTATTCATAATGTATTTTACTTTTGAAGTAGACATTTGGAAAGGGTTTAATTTTCGATGGCATTCTCTGGTAACTCCATTCAATTATTCCCAAACTGAAACTTTTATTAGTATTTTGCCTAAAGTGAGAAGTTATTTAATGTCTTTGATGGAAGTGGTGCAGAGTAAAGACATTTGAAATTACTTAGTAGGTAATATCCATAGGAAAAAAACTGTGTGAGATCTCTATTCCTAGCTCTTCCTATTGCTTATTCCATATGGATACACACTCCAGATGTTACTAAAGAAGAAAAACATATCTTACAGGCTTATTTTCCCCAGTGATAAGGTTTTGCCTGACTGTGTAATGTCATTCCCTCCCTCTCTGTATATTTTACTAGAATGGATATAACTCCTGCTGAAAGATTTCTTTGTCACCTGATTGGGAATTTAGCATGGGATTTATTTTCTGATGGAAAATACACTTCCAGCAAATTATATACCAATCTAGAAAGATCTTCTCATGTCTTCTGTTTCTGCCACCAGAGGAAAAATATAAAATTGACAATTTTCTTCCAGACAGGCAGCTTAAAAGATAAGCTTTTGATTAAAACGAAAAAGTCCTGAAATGGACTTTTTTTTTTTTAAAATCTCATTTCAGGGAAGACATTTCAACTAGAAGTAAAAAATAATTAAAAATAGGATTTTTATTTTATTTATTTGTTTATTTATTTTTTTTCAGAGAAGGAATTTTCATTTTTTTTTTCCATCTTTTCCAGTGACTCCAGTGAACTTATTATTTAACTTGAAAGCACATTAAACACCGGAAATGATGCTAGTGTACATAATATCACCAGTAAAAAAGGTTCACTGCTGAGATTCTGTTCATTAAGTGTTCAATATATCAACAGTAGCATGGTATGATCTCATTAGAAAAGGTACAGAAGCTGAGACATTAATGCATAAGGAGAGTATATTCCTGTACCTGAGGTATGAATCAGGATTTAGTTCCTGCCTCTGCTTTGTGAATTAATTTTGCTGCTGAACAATTCAATTAGAAGTATTTCTAAATAAGCTGATTAAAGGCCTCTAAGTATCACAATAATTAACAAGTAGTCCTGCGGACATCAGAACTAATGTAACCTGCTTTACTGTGTATTTCCATCTTTTGCTTAACTCACTAGTTAACCAAATAGTACTAAAGTGCCTACTTAAAATATTTGATCTTATGACTTCCCTTTACTGAGTTTCTGGTTTTTAGTGACTTTTGAAATTCTTACCGTTACTTGAAATAAAGTTGAAACCAGACACTGTACGCAGAAGTAATTAAGAGTAGTAAATTAAGACTAGTAAAAAATAAATAAAAAATAAAGGTTGCATACAGGCTTTAATTTGATAGGCAAACATTCTGTGTCAGTCCTTGCTGGGTACTCAGACTATGACATCATTGCTCAATAAATTTGCACTCAAGCTTAAACCTCATGACCAGTTCTGCAGTTTCCCCTGTAGAGGAGCAGATGGAGTGTATAGGCAAGCTCATGAAGACTCGTTATCCTTAAAAAAAGTAAGGCAGAACTGTCACCCACTGTTTGCATAATTCTTCATTAGAAGACCTGGATCAGTGAGAATGGGTTTAAGCTGATGTCTGTCCTTACACTTCCCTGTCCACAAAAACACATGATATCTTGAGGGAAGGTTCACCATTCTTCCTGAAAACAAGGCAGGGAGGAATGCAGCATTTCATACCAGAGGCAAACAAGCAAAAATGTGTGTGTTGTGGCCCTTTAAATAAGTACATAGTGTAAAAATACCAGGATTCACTCCTTGACTTTTTTTTTTTTTTTTGTCCTCAAACAATATAGTATAAAATAATTGTTCTAAAGAAGCATTAGACAAAAAGTCTGAGAGTGTAGATTTCAGTCAGCAGCTTTCTGAGCTGCTGAATGACCCTAGTTTCCACAACCTGGCTTTCTTCCATTTGTGGATGCATAGTACCAGGTCTACCATGAAATCAGTCATGGTCTGATGAAGGGGGGGAGATCTAATGAATTTTACTGAAGTGCCTCCTCTGGAGATGAGATACTCAGTCCAGGGTCCACATTTCTTTCATGAAGGTTAAATACCAACAGCAGCCACAGCTCACTGGAAAAAAAAAAAAAAAGGTGAGAAAATAAAAGGGCACAAAAGGCAAACCCAAGTCAAAGTTCTGTAACTACTAGCATGTCAAACAAGCTGTTTAATAAATTTATGAAGCCTTGAATTAAGGTTGAGTGAGGTTAACTGACATTTTGACAGTACTAAGCATCATACAAAATGCTCCCCAAGAGATGGAAGGAACATGAGTTGAATCTAAATTCAGGACTGAATAAAAACTTGGGAAAAGCTTTGGGATATGGCCACAGGTACTGTAGAGTAAGTGCTGCTCTCCAAAGACTACAAGTTAAAAAGATAGCAGTCAGATAACCTATTATCCTTTCTGCTGCTTCTTCAGTGGTAGAAGATGGAACATTTGTTGATTTTATAATCCCATTTATCAAAAACCTCAAACGTGTGCTTAACACTTTAAGCACATGCATAGGTCAATTTACCAAAAGTAAGCATGTGGTCAGGTTCTATGCTGAGCCAGGCACAATGCTGCAAATGGACTTATTTATCAGATCAGTATTGCAAACAAGCACACTGACAGTTTTTACCCCACTTGTACACTATATGGATTGGTAACATAATACCATTTCTCCCCTTTGGAGCCTTAGAATATAAAGCCGTGAATCAGTCCTATATTTGTTTCTTTCTCCATGCTTTGGAGTTACTGCTGTTTGTAAGAATATTGACTAGGTTCTTCAAGCAAGTGGCTGTATCAACAGCAATCTTTCAAGTCCTGATTCTTCTGTCTGAAATGGCTTGTTAGGGGAAATTCTTACTTTAAATTGGCACAAAATCATCTTAGAGGAAAGTTCTGAGTTTTACTGAGTTTTACTGTTTAAATCGCACATGAACTGTTTTGCCTCACTGCACAAAAAAAAAAAAAGAAAAAAAAGCTGTCATCTCATATTGAATACATCCCCCAGATGAAAGAGAGGAAGACTGAAAATAGACAGTGAAGTCTTTATATAGATTTGGCATGGGAGCAAAGCTGTTTCACCAAAGTATTACAAAGAAATTTCTACTGTTTTCTTGTTTATGCCACACACAACCCAAAAGTAAAGCCAAGTATTACTGACAGAGGAAAATATGATCATGATTAAGAATATACTGTTTCATATTCAGAAAAAGAAAGGAGAAAAAAAACTTCTTATGATGGAATTCCAATGAGAGGATCCAACAACTTCACAAGAGCAGAACTCAGATGCAGTATTTTAAAGGAAGAAACAGCATAAAGGATTGGTGACCTTGATTTTGAATTAAGTTTAAAGAAAGTTAAATTCATTGAAAATAGTTACAGTCCTCTCATCACACTGTCTGTGGAATACCTTTTCAATTTAAAATATCATTTCCAGTAAATTTACAGTAATTTTGAGTTTTGAGTTACATACAATTTTGTTAACATCTACTATTGGTCTGAACTAAATTGTAGAGAGCGTAGATGGGACAGCAATTCATCTGAAAGTATGGAAATGTCTGGATCCCCTAGGTGTTCACCCACCACTTCAGAATGGTGGTTTGTTGTTTTTTTCTGGTCTAAAGGTGATAGAGTTTCTTTCCCTTTGAGAGTTTCTTTTGTGTTATTTCCCTGCTTTTTATTTGTTGATTTTGGCAAAAAGCAAAAGACATAGCCAGTCTCTTCAGGAATGCATAACAAATCTTGATATTTTTTGTTACTGCAAAAGCTATTTTCTGTAATTTTTTGTGATGGCCTCTGCAAGAACATGTCTTCTGACAGAAGTTTCAGCAATGGATTTTAAAGAGCTCTGGGTACAGTCTCAGTCCCATTAAAATGAATGGCAAACTCTTACTATTGTTCTGAGGGCTAGCATTGAAGCTGTTGTGTTTATTTTTGCCCAGTCTTTTACAGTGAAGTCTGAAAACATTAATTTCTCCCTCTTTTTCTTTCCCCTTCTGTTTGGGAGCACAAGGGAATGTATTTAGTAATCTCTTACACTGAACTCAGAGTTGATTCTTCTGTCTTGTCTGTAAGCAGTCCTACAGACAATACAAAACAGGTAGAAAGTTCTCTCATTCTCCCACCAGTAGCACTTTTTACCTTTTGTCATTTATATTACACTGCAGTGGCAAGTGAGGGCACAAAGCATGACACATTTGTCTGAATGGAGGAAATAAAATCTCATTGCAGTCCAATGTTCTGCTTCTGGTTTAGTTGTAGAGGTTGCAATTGTGACCAACTTCAAAATGTCATGGGAAAGCACACTGTAAATTGGGCATATTAATTCCTCTCTTTAAAGGATCAATCTAAGACATATGTGAGGACTTTGCTACCTACAATATTCTTATACTTACATTTGGGAAAAATAATTTGCATGTTCACTTTTTTTTTTTTTTTTCCTCTAAGGTTCAGAAACAGCCTTTCAGAGGTCAATGCTGAGGAAGATTTTGCTTTTACATGATACACAGTACTGTATCGTGTCATAATAGCTCACAACCTATGCCATCACACATTTTTAATCCCAGCAGAATCTGAACATTTTTACTTCAATATAGGTTCCAAGAGAACCTCTCCCTAGATAAAACAGCTGTTTTAGTAATTTTTTATAGTGGCAGAAAAGCACCAGCTTCCTGTCCCCATCCCCACCTTCCCCTTTATTTTTTTAAATTTAATGCAGCACAAAGGCAATCATGCTTTTAGCAAAGAACACACCCAAAAATCAGGCATAGGTACAAAACAAATTCTCTAAAACTATCCAATAGTGCTGCATCCTTGAACCAGTTTGCCAGCATTGATTAATTAATCCTTGTGACATTGAAGTTAGTTACTGTGAACCAAGACAAATTAATTGCCTGAAACTGTGCTGAGAATGTTGTTTCTTTACGTTGTTGTTTGTTAGGTGTGTCTTCAAATGTCAGGGGGAGTCATTACCATTGGGACTGCATAAGTAACCTTTTCTGGTACAGGATAAAGGAAACGGAGGCTATAAAGACAGTCAAGTCCTCCACTGAGCTGACTAATGCATTGCTTCCTTATTTCTCATAACTATAAGACAACCTTCTAGGAAATTATTTCACATGTGAATTCTAAATCTTTACATAGCTCATAAACAGAAAATCTCCTTGTTTTCCTCTCTGTGAGACTGAATACATTTGATCCTGATTCCATCCTGATTCCAACAACAACAAACTAACAGATTCCAAAGCAAAAAAATAAAAACAATTTCTAAACCAAAGGGACAGATTTCTTTAAAATAATTATACATTTTCTTTATAGTCTCTGTTTTCAATACAAAAAATTTATAAAATCAAGTTCTTCCAGTAAAACATGATGGTTTTGACAAATCATTATTTTTAGGCAGAAAAGAATTATTCAAGCCTATGCCCAGAATTCTAGTGTCCAGCAGGCTCTGATGCATTTTTTGAAACCCAACTATCTGTACCCAAATAATCCCCACAAGAATAAAATTCAAGAACTAGAAGTAATCAGGCTGATGGCGTGAATGTCCAGAACATTCAAAAGTCCTTTCCAATAGTTTCTCTTCCTTCCTCAGAGTGATGTTGGCATATTATCTGACATCACTCCCATGACATCAACTGCCTTATGTTTTCAATCCCTATGTTTAATGCTTGGTATGTTAAGGCTTGGCATTCTCCACAGATTTTCAGATTTAGGCCTTACACACTTCCCTCAAGGTCTGTATTAGGTGTAGGTTGGTGTATTCCTGCTCTAAGGAACCTGCAGGGGGGGTTGGACACGGTGATCTTTTGAGGTCCCTTCCAACCCCTTCAATTCGGTGATTCTGTGATTAGGGGCATATTGTATTTTCTTTGCACAATTGACAAAGGCACCTGCAAAGGCTAACTCTTATTTAGGGCAACCAATTCACGCTTTTCATATCTGTCTTGGGACAAAAGGAATGTAGGGAGGAGTATGCATTCAAGTTAGTGTAAGGAGTCTGGACCACTGTCACTAAGGAGAATCAGAGCGTTTATCCTTCCTTTACAATGCTTTTGGAGAAGAGAAATCAAAAGTAAATCCCTTCAGCCAAATCTCGACTTTTAGGGCTGTCTCAATATGATTTTTCTTTTCTTTTTTTTTTTTTTTTTTCTCTCCTGGCACTTTGGAAAGCAATCATCATTGTCACAGAGCAGCCAGTAAATAAAGGAAAAGTGTGAAGCTGCACTTGAAAGTATCTTGGGAGAGGGTGAAATTAAATAAAGCAGAGTTCAGCCCAGGAAAATAATTTGAAGATATCTTTGCACTCTTCTTAGAAGAGATGGGAGAAGAAAATAATGTATTGTATTCTTTTCCTGTGTTACAAATAAGATGCATATGCTCTTGAGAAGAAACAAGTATGAATATATCTGATAGATGATATAGTTAGAAAAAAAATGTATCAAGATGAAATTTAAATAATGATCCGTATGCCCACTGGTGATAGAAACAGATGTCTTATAGTGAGCATGGACTATCTGCCTGTATGGGGCAAAAAATATTTTAATTTGGTGAGAGTAAGAGATGCTTCAGAGTAACAGATAAGAAGTACTTGGCTGTGGGATGAAGGGAAGGATACAGTTCCTCTGCATAAAAAATGCAACAAAATATTTTATTCTTGTTTGGTGCAATCAATTGACTTTTTTTTTTTTTTTTTCCTTTGTAGCTGTTATATATTTAAAAGTTGTTTTTTTTTTTTTTTTTTTTTTTTTTTTCTGCTTTAAAATATTTAAACAATATTTGAATGTCTGGCATTGTGTCTTCTTTCAGTACAATAATCTTCTGTTACAGCCTATATGATTTCCTAACAAAATCCTCCATGGCCTACAGAAGGCATTTTATTTATGGGTTGAACGCATTAAGTGTTGCCTTACACACAAGAGTAGGCCTCAGATATTTTTGTCAATGTATCTGCCTTTGCCTCGAAGTCCAACAGATGGAACTATGTATACTAATAAATAAATAAATGTTATGCCTACTGAGGAATAAATCCCATATATAGTTCCTAGTCTGAATAGTATGATGCAAACTCTGTGTATGTATCTCACTCACACACTTTGACGTTTATTTTTTTTTCTCAATACTTGGCCATTGGTCATGTCCGTATGAGTCAGGAACAGCCAGACAAAAGCCCATCTAAGTCCCCCATTTGCTTCCTTTCTGTCATGCTGGAACTTTGCAAATTATTCTAAACCAGTGGGAAGTCCCCAAGCATTCTAATGATGAACTGGTGGCCTTTTAAACTGCTGAGCATGTTAGATCCGTGGGATGATGTGGGATGACATATGCCCTGTAAGCCAGGTTCCAGCTGGGCAGGAGGCTGTGCTTCTACATCTCGTGTCTAGGTGGCTGAAGCACTGAAAGGAGATAAATCTAAAATGTTGGCATCACTGTCTATGTGAATGATTATTGTTCAAGTAACCAACCAGCTTCCAGTAGGTTATTTGCAAGAGTATTATTTAGTGCTTGGCACTTGTGTGAGAGCCCTTTATTTTGTACTCCCTGGTACCTGGGCCCAAACACAAACCATTTTCTTTCCTAAAATAGACAGCAACTCTGGTCTAGTGTTCTCCGTAGAGCTAATGCAGATAGCATCACTTCATCTTGGGTCTTTCTAAACTGCATAATGCATGTTTACTTTCTACAAATATGTTTTGTCAATGAAAACTACAGAATGGTAGCTCTCACTCAAAAAAAATGTGAGATTATTTTTATACACTGTTTCCATTTCTAATGTCTTTCAAAATGTTTTAAGATTAAATAATGAAAGGAATGTCTGACTGCTAAAGAGAAAAGAGAGAGGGACCATATTAAATGCAATATTCAAATCTCTTCTATAGTATTCACATACTGCTTCTGAAATAAAACTTGGACGTGTTGTTTCTCTCCTTCCTCCTACCCACCTGTTTCTCTCTTTCCTCCTACCCTACCCTTCCTTACAAATAACAGAAAAATTCTCTGTCAGAATCCCAAGGGCAATAAGGGACAGGTAGCAATGTTAAAATTGATGGCTTAATTAACTGCTATAATTTATTGAGTATAGGCAAAACAATATAATGAATAACTGTGGGACTTTCAAGGTGTCACTTAAATACAGAATGATTGAAATACACTAGAATTTTACTACTTCTTTCCAATGCAAACAATTAAGAATGATTTTATGTATATAAATAGGAGAATGAAAAAATTTACCTATTTCTTCTCCAAACATTTCCCTCATAATATTCTTCATCTTTATATCAATATTCAGTGTTGATTATATATTCAAAGGTACATGTATGAATCACGAAACTCTTGCAATAATAGTATGACCTTTAGGGCTTGAGCAAAAATAAATTAAAAGACCACATCTTACTTCCAAAAGGATTATGATCATGGTCTTACTTCTTAGATGTTTTTTATATGAAACAACATTAAAAAAGTCCACAAGGAGAGCTCAACAATGCTTCTATGCAAAGTATCTCAAGTATATAACAAGCACTGAATATTTCTGTGAAATGTTTTGGTAAATAAATAATTTTCCAGTTTGTTGAAACACCTTACAAAAATACTGTTACCTGAATTTACAGATGAGGTGGCAGGAGCAGAAAGATAAGTTCAATATCACATAGCAAGTTGGGCTGAAAAAAAAAAAAAGGAGCCAGGGAACTTGATATTCTGTATTTCTGACAGTCATATACATTTGGACAAACCACACCAAACTCGAACAGAAGAGGTATTGAAAAAGAGTGCTTGAGTCTTTTCTTATCTTACAAAATAAAAAAAAAAAAAAAAAGAAAAAAAAAGGGGGGGGGGGTGGTATGCTTTTAGAGGAGTCAGTGGTGAAATTGACAGATTCTTGTTATGAAAATGTCAGTATTCAGTCAATCAGTTTCTTCCAAAAAGCTTTTAAAACTCAAAAGGGTAGTGTACTTAAGGGACTTCTTCTGTTTGACAGCAGAAGCACTTTGCAGCCCCCCATCCCAACCAATGTAAATAGTCATTGCTAGTGCTGGATGGCTCTGTATTAAGCTAGCTGTACGTCTCTGCTGGAGTAGTCAGCTTTTGCCCAGACTTGCTTTGATTTTCTTGGAGCTTTCTTTTACTTTTTTAGCTTTAACAACAACTGTCTGTTGGCTACTATCTGATTGCATTTTTGTTGTCGTTGTTTAACTTTGTGCACATGAACATCCTATTCCTCCTGCTGAAGACCCCAGAACAGTGGCAACTCACTGCAGACCTTCACCTCCACCCCACACTCAAACCACTGGACTCAGAGATGCTGATACTCTGAGTCCCTCTTGTGAGTCCCTCACGGTTTTTTTTGTTTGTTTGTTTGTTTTAATGAGGTATTATTCCACAAAGAAATGAAGAAATGGATAGACTTTAGTTTTAGATCTTGCTGATATTGTGCATCTCTAGTAAGTCAACTCTCTTGGCATATTTAGCAGATAGTCAACAGCCCTAGAAAAATCAATGCACATTTTTGATTGTTAATAGATTATTTAACTAAATAAACTAGTTATTTATTTACAGCCCTCCTCTCCCTTGAAGTCTCAACATTTAGGGCCTGAAACAATAATGAATAAAAACCATCTAAATTTAACAGTGAATTTAAATAGAAGCAGGACTATTGTCATGAAGAACAAATAGAACATGAAGGGGTCATGTTCTAGTGGGTTTGTACCTACACTGTGGATATGAAAGAAGGATGGTGAACAGGGCATCAGGGAGTGTAGGCTGGGAGGATGGTACTTTTCTCTGTCAGACATAACCCAGTGAGTACACCATTACTGTCAGTTTTCTGACATCCATTTGGCAGCTATGATCTGTATCCCCCTGTGATCTGGATTTCTTGTGGGTACAGTTAACTGCTTTTACATTTTCATTTCAATTATCTCCAAATGTACAAGTGTGCAAATAGACAAGTCCTACATACATGTATATCACAACACTCATTTGAATAGAATCTAACCTCAGAGAGCTAAATACAGACATCTTCACCTGAGCTATTTATCCAGGGATGCCCTAATAACCAGTGGAGAGGAGCTGGCCCCAGAGAGCACAATCCATCTGATTTATTTCAGACATCCACTTTAGAGTGAGGTGAGCCATGCCCTACAAATTTTGCTTCTCTTCACTGCCTATAAAGTGAATTTCAACAACTGACTCAAGTGGAAGCCATTACACCTTAAAGCAGAGGAATGGTTGTACTGGAACAGGTTAAAATACCTTCTGACCCAGTGACTTAAAGTAGATGTTTAGGAAAGCATAAATATAGCTCAAGAATATATTGTTTTTTCTCCTGGTGCTCGCCCAGTATTCAGGTATTTTCTCTTCAAGGCTTTCCTGAGCTGGAGGTAGTTTCTACCTGTTTAAAAACTGGGAATGGAGGAACTTGTCCAGTTTCTTCTAAACATATATCACTCTATGGCTTACCTATCTATCTATCTATCTATCTATCTATCTATCTATCTATTTATTTTCAAAAAGACTCATCCAAGCCTAGCCATCTAAAAGGCACCTGGTCCAAACTAGTAGTACAAGACTTATCTGTACAAGAGATTAAGTAATTAAGTACAGGAAATCTGTACAAGAGATTAAGTAATATTCTGCTCTGCTGTGTAATATTGAGCTGTAGTTTTGATAAGTGTTCTTTTACTGGGATGAACTCTGCTCCCTTTTTTTCTCTGCTGTTGTGTTCAAGTTATCATACTGTAGTAAATCAAAATTATGAAGGTATTATCCTATTATTCTAGTTTTATATATATATATATATACACACATATATATATGTATATGTAAAGTGAAACACTTGATGCTGAACAATCTATATCTATAGGCAACAGGGAAGCAGAGGTTTCCTGCACAGGCATGATCTTGTTCCATTGACACACTTTTGCTAAGTTTAAGACCTTCATGTGTGTAAAAGGAGCAATAAGTTACTATTGTCTTACTGTAGCAAAGCTTTGCTTATTTTTGACAATCAGATAAGCACCCTCAGACAAATGTCATACAATAAATAATTTAGTTTCAAATTGTTTAACAATATTCAAAATGAGTACAAAAACAGCTTGCATGCTAAGATAAAAATGCAACTGTACATTTAAGTAAAATGCAGGTAAGAGAGATACTTTTATACTGATGGACAGTGAAAAGCTAACATGGTTATTTCATACAATTGTTTTCTTTTAGATACATAACAGGAGGGAGAAATTGAAGGAAAAAAAAAAAGTAAAAAAGTCACTTCTTCCCATCCTTTTCTCTGAAGATGTTGTAAATCCATATTGAAATTTTAATGGGTATGGGAAAATGGAAAAGGGTACATCATGGCTCTATAAAGATATATTGTAAAGAAATTATTAAAAGAGAAAGAAATAAGAATGAAGAAGAGTAAAAAAAAAATGTAAGAATTTGAGATGCACAAATTTTATTAGATCTGATAAAAAAAATCAGTTTGGAGTTCAGATGGGAGCTTTACGCTACTATGCTAACCTATTCACCTTAGCAGTGAGCTGAGATACGTTGTGATATACTGTGGCTGCATTATGTGTTCAGAGGAATCAGTAGTACTTAAGCATCCAGAAGACAAAATCTGAGCCAAAGTTACTATGGGACTTTGGGGAAACAAGCTGTGGAAAGAAAAACACTTTTTCCAGTGTCTGTAACTGTATCCAATTAAAGAAGTGCCATTGTGGAAGTTACACCAGATTGTAATGGAATTCAATTATACACATCTCATGAGGAGATGATTGCACGGCAATGACAAAATTTGTAGAAAGCATGGTATGTGGTTGAGCTAGAGCAGAACTCCAGAGTAGCTCACAGCTCCTTCCCATATCCACACTTTCATAGAAATTAGCATCTTCTTCCTTGCTAGTACCCAAATCTTCACTATGTCATTATCCAATTTTTCCACAGTCTCAAATACGACTTTTTAAACAAAACTAAAATGAATGAATTTACTTACTAGTTTGATACCTATTTTCTTGATCCTATCCACTATTTATTAGAGAAGACAAAACAAAAAGTAAAATGATTACTTTATCATGATATGCACCTTAAATGGCACAGAATATTTACTCCATCTCTTCATTAGTTTAACAGATTCTATTTACAGTGTGTATTCAGTGGAAGCAACTTTATATTCCCTAAAAGTTCTCATGTTTTATGATCTCTGCCTGGTCTACTACTACATCTGTCAGAGTAATGGCATAAGTGGAAAGATATCATCTCCCTCCATATGGTAGATTTGTTTTTACATTTTTGTTTTACATTTGCCATCATTTTTTTTCCACACTGGTTTCCACTTAAAAAAAAAAAAAAAAAAAAAAAAAGCAAACAAACAAACAAATGGCTTCCAACTGCATTGAAGTTTCATGAAGTCAATTTGAAATGTCAGGCTTCCCTCAGTCCCCAGCCTGGCAGTCCTCTACCCTCCCTATGGGCTGGGAAATGTTAGAAGGCAGGCAGACACTGAATTCAGATGGCTGCATGAAGTCCTTAACAACCTCCAACAGGCTTTGAAAGTGAAATGGCATGGAAGAAGAGCGATGAAATATCCATCAAAGGTCATGATAAAATCTTGATCAGATGCACCTTACAACTCTGGCCAATTGGAAGGTACGTAGAGGCACAGTATGTTCAAAATGCAAGGAGGAGATGGAGGTAGAACAATCTAAATAGTTGTATTCTGCAATCAGTGGAATTTGTACTTTTAAATCAACATAACATTGATTACTTGTTAGTTTGTTTGTTTTTTCTTGTTTATTTCTTTGTTTTCTGTGTAGTTTATTTGTGTGTGTGTGTGCGTGTGTGTTTGTTGTTGCCATCATTATTTTCCTAAAAAAACAGGTATGAGATGAATTTAAAAAGAATCTAAAATGAATTTATAAGTTGTATAATTTGACTTCTTGTTCTGTCAGGGAGTGTAGTGATAGGACAAGGAGTAATGTCTTTAAACCAAAACAGACATATTAGGAAGAAATTATTTACTCAGAGGGTGGTGAGGCACTGAACATGCTGCTGTGGATGCCTCATCCCTGGAGGTGTTCAAGGCCAGGTTGGATGGGGTTTTGGGCAGCTTGAGCTGCTGGGAGGTGTCTCTGCCCATGACAGGGGGCTGGAATCAGATGATCTTTAAGGTCCTTTCCAATCCAAGCCATTCTGTGATTCTTAGTTGCTGTCTGGTGAGCTTCTTTGAGAACTCATCTTAATCTGTAGTATGAGGAAACACTGCTGTAGCATGTTGGTCTTCATGCATTGCTTTTTCCCCATCTCTAACAGATCCAGATGACTTGAGCCATTAGTTGTAGTTCAAAATCCAATCCATTAGTGTAGGCTATAAATTTGTTTAGCTCTAGCTGTAAGTCCTTGGAACACTTTTTAGTCTGGTAGATGTAACACATGCAACTCTGTTTTCTAAATACATGATTACGTTTTAGTTATTTAAAACAATTCAGCATTAGTGTAAAGGCAGTGCATATACTTAGGTCATCTTTGAATTATCTTTAAATTTCTTCTGAATCTTCTAATTTAAGTTTATCTTGTTATACTAACTTGATGCTTTCATTTGGATGTTTGCTTCTTATGGCTTTATCATTTTCTTTTTAGAAAGGCATACCTAGAAGAAAACCATGTCATTAATTTCATGCAATTAGCTGTCATCACTTGCTTGGACTAATGTCTCAGCCTTTCTGCAATCAGCTCTTTTTGTTTGTTATCCAAGGTTGGTTCTGTGCTAGCTTTTAAATAGATGTCGAGGTGTAGTTATAGTCTTCAACTTTTTTTTTCAATCCACTAAGCCTTCAGTGTGGCATAACCCCAAGAGTCTTTGTACTATTTACTGTGCAATACTACACATAAAAAAAATATTGCAGAGAGAGTAGGAATTATCTGGGATAAGAAATAATAAGCTTAAGTTCATTGCACCAAGGAATACTGCAGTTTAAAAGGAATTTTTGCTAATGACAAATACAGTGAAACACTGGTGTAAATTGCCTAGAGAGATTGAGACTCCCCTAGCTTGAGCTTTACAGAACAGGTTAAACTACAGTCTGACAAACATGCCATGGGTATATTTGATCCAGCCCTGGGTAAAGGAATGACCTTTTCAGGAGCCTGTTTTCTGAGTCTGTGAAAAGGGCTTGAAGATACTTGGAGAGTGCTGGCTTGATGGGAATTGAGCCTGCTCAGGAGGCTTACAGCACACCCTGGGATCAAACTCCTTGTTCAAAGAAGTTTTACAGTTAACTAGAAAATCTCATTAAGGTGATGTCTGTAGCCTCCTATGCCCTGGCATACTTCTCAACCCTGTAGATCAGAGGCAAGTGCTGATTTATGATTTCAAGTCACAGATTTTTTTCTAATTGCTCATCAGGGAACATCTGCCTCACAGCTTGAATGTAACTGAATATCACGAAGTCTGGATTAAAGAACACTCTTCCTCCCTCCCTTTCTGCAAGACAAGAGGCACTTGGCTTCTGTTATCATTTGTGTTCAGTGATTTGCTGTCTTCATTTTATTTAGTAGTATTTCTACTGATATAAAAATGGCCATAGTTATTTATTTTTATTAGAAGAAAAAGGGTCACAGAATCATTATGGATGGAAGAAAGAGGAAGATCTACTGCCAGAGAAATAGACACAAATTTTGGGCTCCATGTCAAATAAGTGAAGCACAATGGACAGAGAATGTGGGCAAGATCTGATGAAATTGCAAGTTAGTGCTGGAAGGAACCAAATTGACCAGCTAAAGAGAAAACTGTGGTTTTGTTGTTGTTGTTTCCCTAGCCACTAGCACAGAAAAGGTGCAGAAGATACATGTATATTACAATCTTATCCCATCTCCCAAAGGGAGGGTAGTATGGAAAAAAAAAAAAAAAAAGGTAAATAATTTTTGTCAATTTTCTTCAGTAACAGAATATAATGGCTTTATCTAAGAAATCTCAGAATCGCTATGCATATTCACTAGCATAGCAAATAGGTGCAAATTTAATGAATATAACCAAAGACCAGGCTTTCCTTCCTCCCCCTCCCCCCTCTTCTCCACTTCTCTCCCTTTTCCTTTTCTATCCCCTCCTTTCCTTATAGGACTGTGATGGACCTGAGGTGGCTAACAGAATGAAGGAGTAACAACATATCTATGTTGTAAAAGGCTACATTCTGTCACTTATCAGAAAATTTCCAAAAGCCCTGCTTAGTTGGTCTATTGGATAATTTCTTACATAGTGATTTAGATTATCAATGCCTGTTCATTAAGTACACATATTGATAATAACATCTGAATGCATATGTCCAGACACAGGCTCTGTATAGAATAAGGTGAAGCTGGAGTCAACTGGCTTTACAAAAGGAAGATTTTTATTTTATTTTATTTTAATCTTGTAATTTTTATTTCATAACTGCTTCATAGGTGCAATATCCTGGATTCACCAAGGAGATTAACGGTAGGAATACTTGACTGAATATTACAAGCTTGGTACTGTCTGACATAGATGAATCTGCTTTGCTGTTGCAGAATCACAGACTTTTATGCGGTCCAAGCATCAGATGGAAACAGACTCAGAGTCGCAGTTATATTTGTAGTCAGCCTTGTCTGTCTGGTCCCAAGATTAATGTAATGCCCTATGCACAACTTGTATCCACATCTTTATGAGCAGTGTAACTTCACCTTGAATTTGGGCTTCTGACATGGTCACTTCCGTAACTAAAACCAGTTTCTCCAGGCAAGGAAAGCTCCACCTGAGTGAGTCAGTGCAGGCTCCTTTCACAGTAGAAGGAAACAGGTGCTTCCAGTACCAGATATCAGGATTTTCTCAAATAAAATGGACCCTGTCTCTTTGGAGATTCCCAAAAGAATCTAGGGTTACAACCTCACACAGAGCTGCTTGGGGTTGAGAAAGGTGAATACGCATTCCATGCCACTGCAAGGACAGATAGGATTAAGGTAGTAATCCGTAATGCCTTTACATTTCCACCAGCAATACCAACTAGATTTCTGCATATCCAGCTTGTGACTTTTCCAGAAAGGAAGAACTGTGGATGATAAACAAGTCTAGCCTCAACACCAGCGTCCTGTGGAGTTGAAGCCTCAAGTGAACCTTCAGTGTAATTAATTTTTTATTGTTGAAAACATTTATCTTAGTTGAATGGGAGTTTTCAGTACTTACAGGGTGAATACTATACTCTGAATAAAATTTATGTTCTTTTACACTCTTATTGCTTTTGGTGAGATATTCACAGCTCAGAAACAACTTCTCCATTCTTTGTACTAACCTTAGTCACTGCTTCAACTGATGTCAGAACAATCTCTCCAGTCTGATCAGATTGGCTTTTCTGTTTATATACTACAATTTTCTGATTTCGTGACTATCACGTGTTTAAACTGGACAGCATCGTGGCACAAGGGACTTCAGTATTTAAGTTTACAATCCATTCGTTTCACTCACTGCAAGATTTCCTTTTTCTCTGAGAAGGTTTAAAGTCTGTTTCAGTCCATTTTTGTGCTTACTGCAGTCACGGTCATGCTGCTGGTTTAGTCACTTCACGTAGCATCACACCTAGGAGTGTTAGAAAAAGTTGCATTATCTAGCTCTTCAAATTACCCATAAGCGTAAGGTGTTATTTTTTAGTGCTTTTTTTTTTTTTTTTTTTTTTTTCCTTCTGCATAAACATCTCATTATTTAATACCCTTAATAGCCCTGATGTCTGAAGTTGTCCTCACTGAAATTTCATTTTAACTTTCCTCTAATTTTCTTTTGATGTTGTATGTCTTCTGCAGAGCTAACATTTTTTAACACTGTTAATTGTGTTTTGTGCCTTGGAAAAGAAACAAGTTCTTGATCATCCTCGTTAGGTTTTTTATCTGGCATGTAAGCCCTTTGGTTGTTCTATTAGGATGGAAGTCATCAAAGCTAGATGTACGTTACCACAGTGATATGATTACCTAGTTAATTGCAGACAAGCCCCTGGAGATTATTTACTGTTGTGTTCTAGTTATTTCTAAGGACACTATTCCTCTCCTCTTCAAGCTTTGCATGTAGTACATATAACAAATACGTCTTTTAAACCTGTGCAATAAATATTAATTTCTCAATAACATTGATGTAATCCAAACATAGGCCTAAATTTTATCTCTCATCCACATATATTGTAATTTATACTTTCATAGAAAGCTATGATTTTTCATTAATACTTAATTCAGTAAGAGCATATACACATAGCAATTGTGGTTTAATCTTGTGTTACATCTGATTAAAGCTCATTAGCACAATTCTTTACAGATCAAATCCCACGCATTCTGCTTGCTATCATGATGTCTCCAAAGCAACCTTGGCTAACTCTAGCCATTGAGGGATGTCACTGGATAAGTTACTGACACCATACAGATGTTTCACATTTTATGACCAGTAAGATCTGCTGTATTCCACCATCCTCAAAAAGAAAAGAAAAAAAAAATCTCTTTTAAATTGATGCTGGAATTCCCAATAGAAAAGATACTCCAATGGCATCAAATGGAAAACAATTCATTTCTGTTTTTTTGGGTACACTTTATTATGTGCTTTACAATTGTATAGCTTGAGGATTTTTCCCAAATTCACCATTAATTCTGCTGTGACTGTGTTTTGAAACAAACTTGAGGTATTAACCATTGGAAGTTACAGTCATCTAAGACATCCTTAATGACCTCAGAAAACCAAGTCTTGTGTAAGAGGAATAATACCTTCCCAAGAAACTCTGTCATTCTGTCGTCGAAGCCATTGTCCTTTAATAGAATGCTTTTCAGCTAGAGTTGGTTATTTTATTTGGTTCAACTAAGAGGTGTTAGAGTTTGGGTCATTGAAAGCAACAGCTCTTCTGACCATGCTCATCTGCCAGCTGAGCAGCTTTTTATAAAATGATTTTTTCCCTCTGAAGATATCAGTCACAAAGCCTAGATGTGTTGGAGTGTACTGATTTTGCTGAAACTGTGTTGACATGATTCTGTAGTGCAAACTGGGATGAAAATCAAAACGAGGTCCAAATGAGAGAGTCATGTAAAAATAACCTAATAGACCTAATAGTCTGAATACCTTCTTGGAATGTGTGAGATCTAGATTCAAATCCCAGGCTGTGTGAGATGGAACAAGTATCTGAACTTTTTTTTTCCTTACTGGTGCTACAGGCAATGTGATTCTGTAATTTATGAACTGCCTGGGCTGGTGTGCCAAATATTAACAATAGAAAATTATATAACCAAATGAAAAAGCTGATTTTACCACCCTTTCAACTATCATTTAAGAAAGAAAGGGCCTTTAAAACAGTCAAACTACGGAAAGTTGACAGTGCTCAGGGAATACTGGTAAGAATGACAAATAATTTACTAGGCTCAACTCCTGATAAATGGTGTATGCTTGTTCTGTTTGACCAAAATGTAGCTGTGATATGAGTGGTTATGGCATCTTGCTGCCTTGTGAGAAGCATTACACAGCTTCAAGTTTTATTTAACTCAAGCAGATGCTCTGTACTGTATACAGCTTTGTGTTTTATAAGCACTAACCCTCATTCTGTCTTTATTCTGCAGCTATCTGATTTCAGCTGCTTTCAATAGTAACAAGAAACAATTCCCAAATAAAAGTGGGAAAAAAAAAGAAGAAGAAATAAAAGGAAGTCCAAATGATCTAGCTACTGACTTTTAAAGAACTCTATTTTGACCTTTAAAATAATGTGAATAGAATAGCATTAGTAGAAGGTCACACAGTAATAAACATACAAACACTACAATTCTGGAAAGTCAGGGACTGTGCAGTGAAGTTTCCCATAACAGACTTCCCTCTGCATCACTATCTGTCAACCATGAGAGGAGGAAGAGATGGATTTCCAGGCCAGGAGAATTGAAGGGAGAAGTAACCTTTGTTGGAAGTGAAAGTGAGCAGTGCAAAACTTGTCTTTCTGAAGGGAATTTCCTGCAGTGAGCAAGCTGCCTTCTTAGAGCATTATGTCCTCCCTTCTAGGGAAGAGATGCGGAGGACTTGAGCTTACACCATCCCTCACTATCCTCTAATCCATCACCACAGTTTTCAAGTAACCCAAATATTTCAGTATATTTATCCTCAAAAAGAAATTTAGTGATAGTCAATTATCTCTGTGTCATTATCTCCATAATAATGAATGTCTTGGGAACCCAAAGTCCAGAAAGGCAAAGAATCTCAAATTAATATGAATGCCGCAAAATTAGATGATACAATCAAATTCAAACTATCATTTACTTTTTAAGTTTTTCAGCATTGCTGATTTTGATCATCAAAATTAAAGCTTGTGAAAGTTACTCAATTTCCATAGCATTATAAGCTTGTTCTTTCTGCAAGTCCTATTCATTGAAAACTACAAATGGACACACAGAAAGTGCCCAAAGCTGAGTTGGAAAAACAGTAAGCAGTAGCCCTTTGTTTTTTTTCATATGCCTATTTATTTTAAAAATATATTTCCACATTTCTGGTTGCTCCTCTAGTTAACTAAACAGACAGAATTTTAAATTTCCAATTGGATACCTCCCAAACTTGACAACTTCTTTTCCATGAGTGTTATAGCCATACCTGTTGCAGCTACCTTTGCTTATGCTGCATGTGGGGAAGTGCTACAGGAGGTTCAGGAACTTTCTATGGGAGTTGTCACTGTGGAGCACTTACCAAATAATTCAGTGGAGTAGAATCTCTAACAAAGATTATAATATAGATAAATATAGATAAATATAGTAATTATTAATTTATTCATCTTTTTATGACTGTCAAGAAAAAAAAAACATCATTGTTTTTCCTAATCAGAAAAATTGAAACTAATTTGATTGCCTTGAAGTTGTGCATGTGCATAGAAACTGCTTGGCTTAAATAATCAATCAACTTTTATGAACATGTTCAATGCCCTTTTTATTCTGAAGAATCTAGTGATGTGTAAAAACTATATTCCAACTGAAGATTGCCTTGTAAACCATTAATTACTTTCTTACAAGTCCAGGTACAACTGCTTATTTGAAAAGGGAAGTACTTTACTGTAACACTAAACAATGTAACTGCAACACTATTTAGAAGAAAAGGCTTATTTTTTATTATTTATTTATTTATTTATTTATTTTCTGTCCAGGCACATACATGGCCCTTCAGAAGAATTATGAACAGTTTACACCTATTCATATATTACATTTGGAAACAAATCTTAGTGATTTTGATTCACATTCTTCGCAGCCTTTCTTTCTGTTAAACAGTAAATATTCAGAGTGCTTAGCATCAGAAAAATGAGAAGCTTTTTTGACCTGTGTTCTATAATGGCATTGAAACAGCAGGTTTCATGTGTCACCTGCTCTTTTCTCTTCTCTCACATTTATACCTGTTAATTGCTCTAGTACAACGCTGTTTAAATGTACTTTCATTTTACATACAGCACAAGACTTTTCTTGCAACCTTCACCCTGTGACTACTTTGCCCTTACCAGACCACTCCCACAGGGCAGTGGTCAGTGGTGCAAAGTCAAGCTGGACACTGGTAACAAGCAGAGTATCCTAGGAGTCAGTACTAGGTCCAATCACATTTAATATTTTTATGAATGATGGGGGTAGAGTGTACCCTCAGTAAATTTGAAGATGACATCAAACTGGGGGCATGGCTGACTCACCAGAGGGCCTCACAGCCATCTGGAGGGTCTTGATGGACTGGAGAAGCGGGCTGACAAAAGTCTTGTGAGGTTCCACAAGTAGAAGTGCAGCGTCCTGCACCTGGGAAGGAACAACCCCAGGCACCAGTACATACTGGGGGCCACCCAGCTGGAAAGCAGCTTTGCAAAAAGAACCAGGGAGTCTTGGTGGACTCCAAGTTGAACATAAGTCAGCAGTGTGCCCTTGCTGCCATGAAAGCTAATAGTATTCACGGCTGTATTAGGCAAACTATCACTAGCAGGTCAAGAGATGTGATCCTTCTCTGCTGCTCAGCACTGGTGAGGCTGCACCTGGATTACTGTGTCCCGTTCTGGGTCCCCCAGTACAAGAGAGCCACTGACATACTGTAAAACTCCAGTGGAGGGCCACCAAAATGATCAAGGCAGTGGTGTGGCCTTACCTCAATTACTGTGTACAGTTTTGGGTATCAAAATATAAGGGTACAAAACTAATAAAGAGCGCCAGAAGGGCTGTGAAGACGGCTGGTGGACAGCAGGTTAACCATGAGCCAGCAATGTGTCCTTGTGGTCAAGAAGGCCTATGGTGCATTTAGAAGAGTATTGCCAGCAGGTCAAGGGAGGTAATCCTCCCCCTCTACTCAGCATGGAGTAGGCCACTCCTGGAGTATTTTGTCCAGTTCTGGGCTCCCCAGTATGAGAGGACCATAGAGCTACTGGAGTGAGTCCAGTGGAGGGCTACAAAGATAATGAGGGAACTGGAGCTTCTGTCATACAAGGACAGGCTGAGAGAACTGGGCCTGTTTAGCTCGGAGAAGACTGAGAGATGAACTTACCAATGTGCACAAATACCTGAAGAAAGAGGATGGGGACAGACTCTTCAGTGGTGCCCAGTGACAGGATGAGAGGCAGTGGGCACAAACTGAAGCACAAGTTCGGGCTGAATATGAGGGGGCGCTTCCTTACTGTGATGGTGACAGAGCACTGGAACAGGTTGCTCAGAGAGGCTGTGGAGTCTTCTCTGGAAATATTCAAAACCCACCTGGATGTGATCCTGTGCAGTGTGCTGTCAGTGACTCTGCTTGACAGGGAGTTGGACTAGATGATCGCCAGAGGTCTCTTCCAACTTCAACCACTCTGTGATTCTGTGCTGCTGTGATCTGTTCTCTCTAGTGACCTGTGATGGAACCTAATGTAAGGCATGAAGCTGCATCAGAGGAGGGTCAGGCTGAATGTTAGAGAAAGGTTCCTCACTGAGAGGGCAGTCAAGCACTGGAGAAGGCTTCCCAGGAATGTACAAAAGCTAGTACAAAACTAATTGGTTAGTTGGTGTTGGTCTTTTTTGTTTGATGTGTCAATTCTGCATCTATCACCTCGTTTTCCTCCTGTGTTCCTTTCATTTAGGAGAACACAAGATGCTTCCTAGAATTCACCCAACCTCACTAATACAAAAAACACAAGATTTCTATTTCTGTAAAAGGGCTCTTCAAGTAAAGCTGTTGAAAAGCTACCACCTGTTGGGCCTTACCCATCCAGCTATTCAGAGATGGGTAAACCCAAATTAACTTTCTGGGTAGACAAAACAGAGGAAGTGAGAATAGGGCTGATGTCAAGTCTTTTAAAGATGGGTATAAGTGTTTTTCTAATAGGATCCATCCTGGATGAATTCCAGTTGAATCTACAGTAGAAGATAGTTTGTAGAAAATTGTTGTGCAGTCAAGCAAGAAATTACAGTTGGAGAGAATTGTTTTCCTATCCTTTAGACCAACTTCTCTTAAAATATTTAAGTTCCCTATTTCTGAACAATTGTGGAATCCAATTGATTTTATTATCACACATAAAAAAATACTCTGGAGTTTCTCATCTGGCACCATTGGCAGAAGCAAGCAAACAGAATTAATATTTCTCACATGGAACACCACACAAATGATTGTATTCCAAACTGGGTGATTACGATAATGATTCACATGCAATATTTGCATGAAATGGCAGTAATGGAAGCAACTACTAACACTCTGAGCTATCAGCTATCCATAAGCATTTAGAAACCAGAGCTTATTTTCTTTTCAGTCTCTACAATTGCCTTTTCTTAAAATATAACCCGGAGGGTGCCTCCTACTTCAATACTCGTGCTGCACTGATTCAAGTTTCTTTGTTTCTCTCCTAAACTTTGAGCCTGCAATAGGCTTCCTACATTTGCTATTATTTATATTACCGCCCTACATTTACTGTATCTTGCTTTATCTTGTTTGTTGGGAATTATTATTTTTTTTTTAACACTTATTTTCCATGGCCAAAGCTGCCCTATAACCTCATATAAAAACTTACTTTGCCCCTTCCTTGCCCTTTTCTGTTGTTGCTGCTTCTCTTGGAAGAAAAGAAAGCTTTCCGTGCTCAGGTCAGGTAAAAGAGTGAATGATGGTGGTGGATGTCCATGCTCAAGTCTTTCCCTCATCTGCAAAGCCTCTGATTTGGGGTGGCAGTTTTTCTGTCCACTCCTAACACCCAACTTTGCTGTGAACACCCCACAGACAGCAGCTGTATGGTATTGTGGCCAGATACAATTTTAAAAGGGACATTAAGACAGACCTCAGGTCTTTCTATGCCAAGCAAGAGGTAGTACTATGCAAAGGAGAGATGCTGGGACAGCCTTTGGCCATTGGCACTCAAGCAGATCTTCAGGGAAACAGGCTATCAAAAGACAGCTACAGATAGTTGTGTCCCTAATACCTGTTTTGCCATTACCCATATACAAATATGAGTAGAGAACTGGCCCATGAGGCAAAACCTGCTATCCTTTTTTTTTTTTTTTTGAGAAATCATAAGATACATGAGGTGACTTCCAATATAAAGCCTATGACAAAATATGCATTTAAGATGGTGTTGTGGTTTAACTCTGGCAGGCTGCTGAGCACCACACAGCCACTCGCTCACTCTTCCCAGGTGGGATGGGGGAGAGAATCAGAAAAATTGTGAGAAGTTTTTCTCATGGGCTGAGAAAAAGACAGTTCACTAGGTAAAGCAAAAGCCACACACACAAGCAAAGCAAAACAAGAAATTAGTTGACTACTTCCCATCAGCAGGCAGATGTTCAGCCAGTTCCAGGAAAGCAGGGCTCATCACACATAACGGTCTCTTGGGAAGACAAACACAGTCACTTTAAATGTCATTCCTCCTCCTTTACCCTAGCTTTTACTGCTGAGTGTGACACCATATGTTATGGGATATCCCTTTGGTCAGTATGGGTCAGCTGTCCTGGCTGTGTTCCCATCTAGCTTGTGGTGCACCATCAGCCTGCTCACTGGCAAGGCCGCACAAGAAGTAGAGAAGTCTTTGGCTGTGTGTAAGCACTGCTCTGAAACAAGTAAAAACATTGGTGTGTTATCACCACTATTTTAATCACAAATCCAAAAGATAGCATCATATTAGCATCTATGAAGAAATTTAACTATCCCAGCCAAAACCACGACAGATGGGTTTACAGAATCACAGAAACACAGAATGGTTGAGGTTGGAAGGGATCTCTGGAGGTCCTCTGGTCCCACCTCCCTGCTCAAGCAGTACCACCTAGAGCAAGGTGCCTAAGACCATGTCCAGATGGCTTGTGAAAATCTTCAAGGAGAGAGACTTCACAGCCTCTCTGGGCAACCTGTGCCAGGGCTCTGCCACCTGCCCAGCACGGAAGTGATTCCTGATGATCAGAGAGAATTTCCTGTGCTCCAGTTTTTGCCCAGGGCCTCTTATCCTGGCGCTGGGCAGCACTGAAAAGACCCTGTCTTCTGTGCACCCTACATTGAGGTATTTATAGACATTGATAAGATCCCCCCTGAGTCTCTTTATCTCCAGGCTGAGCAGTCCCATCTCTCTCAGACTCTCCTCATAGAAGAGATACTCCAGTCCCTTGATCATCCTGGTGGTCCTCCACATGATTATTTCCAACATTTCTGCATCTCAGAAGAGGGAAATAAATAAAAAACAAACAAACAAAACAAACAAACAAAACAAACGAACAAACAAAAAAAAACACATACTCATGTAACGCAATGCCATGGAAGACTGGGGCTTTTCATCCTGTGTGTGTAAATACTTGGAAATCTGTGAAGAGGAAAATAATCATTCTGAAGTTTAGTCACTTGTAAGGTTACAGAAAAACAACTTTAAAAAGAGAAAGAAAGTGCTTGAGGAATGATTGGCATGAGAGGAGCAGAAAGAGCTTAAAGAAATATATGCATTTGTGTGTACATGTGCATTTGTATGTATATATGTATCCCATTTAATTTATTAATGTAAATATTACCTTTGAACAGATTTATATAATCATAGAAGGGTTTAGGTTAGAAAGGACCTTAATGTCCGTCCATTTCAAACCCTCCTGCCATGTCAGGAACACCTTCCACCAGCCCAGGCTGCCCAAAACCCCATCCACCCTGACCTCAAACTCTTCCAAGGATGGGGCATCCACAGCTTCTGTGGGCAAACTGTTCAGTGCCTCACCACTGTCACTGTAAAATATATCACCCTGGAGGAGTTATAGGTGCTGCATACAAGAGGTGTCACCCGTGATGAAAAGCTAATGATACAGTGGATGAATGACTGTATAGTGCTTATCAGAATGATAGAATTGTAAAAATAAAGCTGGTCTGTAGACCAGTAAGAGACAAACTGAATTGTTAAAGCAGTTTAGAATCTGTCCCAGTTAAGAGGTTTCTCAATTAACTTTTTCCCTCACTTGCCTTCAGCATTTGAAAGAGATATCTTTTTGTTTTTTACTTTTACAAAAGAAATTCATGCTCCACCCCTTCACCCCCCACCAACTGCAATTCAGAGAAGAGAATTAGGGCATAAATTCAAGAGGAAGCTCCAGTCAGACTTTAGGAAGAGACCTTCTCACACTGCAGGTGAGGAAACATACGTGGAAGTAAGAAGGCCATCTAACCACGCTGAAGAGGATCCAACCCTTCTTAGCGTCCATGACTAAAGATTAACCTTCCCTCCACATTATCACAGAAGAATTCAACTGTCTCTAAGATACTTTCTAAAGCTCCTTAAGGTCCAGTCCAGTGTACTGTCTCATCAGCGCAGGAGGTTTTGCATTGCTGTGTCTAAGCTCATGCCTGGATTTAGCACCTGGACTCTTTATTCCTGATCTGCTCTGTGACCTTTACTTATTTCTCCCCATCTGTTTTTGCCTTCATTTGCCAATGCAATTTTAAGACTTCTGAAGCTTAATTTGTGTTTGCCAAGGATATCACACAGCAGAGCTCTGATCGAATCTTGTGCTTCTAGAAGTTTATTTCTTTTTTCATTATTTGCATTGTAGAAGAAGAGTGTCTGAACTCTTAAGAGTTACTGAAACAAAACAAAACAAAACAACAACGACAAAACTTTTTTTATATATTTAAAGTGGAATGGTCATTATTTTTCCATTTTTTATTTATTTATTTTTTTCCTGTCCAGGTACCAGCATAGCCCTTTATGGATAGTGGCTGTGTATTTGTGCATCTTTTTTTCTCGATATGGTAAGGACACACTAGGCTGGCTAACTAGGCTGGCCTTAGCCTCTTAGACTTGTTCATCGATGTACACGTGTCTGTGACGGCTCCTCTAGAGATTAACTGCTGATCTCAATGATATCCTACATAAGTATAGGTAAATATTAATAATAAACTAATATAGGTAAATATTAATTATATAGTGTAGGTAAATATTAATAATCAACTCTTTCTATCCAATTTTGCCTCTGAGTACTATCTGGCCTCATTCCTTCTTTGGAATTGTTGGAGCAGAACTCAGCTCCATGCTGGAGACACCTGATTTAAATGCAAGTTAGGTGTGCGAGCAGGTCTTATACTCAGTGGAGTCTTAAATCAGTACAATCAAATAAAACCAGCAAGCTATTCAGCTCATCCCGAAGTAAATGTACTTCAGTTGCCTACAAGTGGGTGGCATTTGAGATCATTGTGTCAGTCCAGCCTGGACTCTGACAGCCAGCCTGGGTCTCTGAAAGTCCCTATCTGGGTGTCAGAACGAACATCTGATGAGGTTTTGGACACCCCTGTGGAAGCACCTGAATCAACTCCACTCCTTTTTCTACTCTGTCAGCAAAGGCATGATTTTGCACTGAGGTATAACTGTGAGATTTTGCACTGAGAAATAACTGCAGAAAACAAAAGGACAAGTGTAAAATTTGTCTTGGTGCAATATTCTCTCATGAAGTTTCTTTCCTCTTTTTACACTATTTCTTGAGACAGTATTTGCTGATAATAGTGTTTCCTTTTTTTTTCCTTCCCCCTTTTTTTTTTTTTTTTTTTAATTATTTAACATTAATGACCACCATAACTAAGAGTGATTGTTTACTTTGTTGTCGTTGTTGTTTTTTCATGGAACTGTAAACATTAAGCATTTCAGTAAGATTTCTCGATGATAAATAAGAGCTGGCTATCAAGACTGTTTGATGTACAGCACTGCAGTGGCAAATTAAAACCAGAAAACCACAAAAAAAAAATCAACCTTTAACAAAAAAGAAAGAAAAAAAAAAAACAACTTGCCCTTTATTGGAAAATAAACTGAGCAGAGACAAAATAAAAGAGCTTCTTCCTTCTATGTTGGGAGAGACTTGATTAAAAGAGGTGATAAAGTGGTGCCTAATAATGAAAAGGAAAGGAAGAGTTTATTGGATTTGTACTACTCACATAAAAACATATTATACAGTCAAAATATGGTTGTTGGCTGAAGATATAACATAACACACAGAGAATTTAATCTATTTTTCAAGAAACAAGAGAGTTCTTCAGCCTTGAAACTCACTTTTTTAAATCTCGGTCAAAGCAAGATCTTCTGGATTATTTCTTACTATTTACTGATTGCAAAGAAGCAATTACTAGTGTAAGTGACGCAAATTACTGTCTAGACAAACAGGAGCTTTTCCTTTACCACAGACAAACAAGCAAAAATCCTGACTTCAGAAAATACTGAGATTCAGGTTGAGATCTCACGTTTATGCTTCAGGAGGATAAAATGCAGAACACTGAGTATCAGTTTTCATCTGCATAGCACTTATCAGACACAGTCTTTCTAAGTGAATTGTGCTAAAGAGCATACCCATTAAGAAGTACAGGTCACCAAGTAGAGTACGTACAGCCAAGCATTTGTAAGCTATCCTTAGTAAAGACATTCACCATATAATGTCTGTAGGCAATCTCTTCTCCTGGCAGGCTTTGCATGATGGGTTGACTCCCTTTCTAACTGTTGGGCAGTTCCATGTACTATACATATACGGTGCATACAGTACAATATCCTGGAATAGTAAACTTAATTGTAGGTCAAGACAGAGTATCCAGTGGAACACTGGACTACAACAAAAAAGTTTCCTTTACTTTTAGGTCTAAAGTAAGCTTCTTCCATGCCAGGGACATGCCTGTGTCTACATTCAGGAGATACTAGTCCAAGCTGATCTCCAGAACTTGAAATTGAAGTAGCACAAAGTCATGCTGTTCAGTAGCACAAAGTCATGCTGCTTCCTTACCAGGAAATTAGCCAGTGGCCTGAAAAATGAAAGGACCACCCAACACAGCTCTTGCAGGGATTTAATAAGAATGATTAATTTCTTCTTTATTTCACATTTAGCTTAATCAAAAGTAATTCCTTCATTTAGACAAAATTTAAGACTAATAACTAAGTAAAATAATTCAGACCCACAATTTCATTACTAAAAGCCGAGGCCAGCAACCCTTACATAATTTATATCACCTTTTCTTCATTTGTAATTGTCCAGAAAGAGAAATGCTATAACTCAGATCAGAATTATTTAGTCCATCTGTGGGTCTGTTTTGACTGAGTTTGAATTCAAACTAGAAGCTTCTCATTTGAATTCCTACTCTGTTCTAAAAATTACTGTGTAAAATCTGTGTCTTACTTGAAGACGAGCTTCTGGTCCTTTGGGGATCCTGGTGGATGAAAAGCTTGATGTGAGCCAGCAATGGTCGCTTACAGCCCAGAAAGACAGCTGTATCCTGGGCTGCATCAAAAGAAGTGTGGGCAGATGGTCAAGGGAGGTGATTGTCCCCCTCTGCTCCACTCTTGTGAGACCCCACCTGCAGTCCTGCATCCAGCTCTGGGGTCTCCAGCACAAGAAAGACATGGACCTGTTGGAGCAGGTCCAGAGGAAGGCCACAAGGATAGGCAGAGGGATGGAGCACCTCTCCTATAGAGATAGGCTGAAGGAGCTGACGTTGTTCAGCCTAGGGAAGAGAAGGGTCTGAGAACACCTTTTTGCAGTCTTCTAAAACATAAAGGGGAACTTCAGGAAAGATGGAGTGGGACCCCTCATCAGGGAGTGTAGCGATAGGGTAATGGTCTTAAACTAAAAGAGGGTAGATTTAGATTAGGCATAAGAAAAAACAATTTACTGTGAGACTGCTGAGGCACTGGAACAGGTTGCCCAGAGAAGCTGTGGATGTGCCATCCCTGAAGGTGTTCAAGGCCAGTTTGGATGGAGCTTTAGGCAACCTGGTCTAGTGGGAAGTGTCACAGGGGACCTGAGGGCAGGAATTGGATGATCTTTAAGGTCCCTTCCAACCCAAACCACTCTATGGTCTTTATGATTCAAAAAAAACAAAAACAAAAACAAAAACAAAAACAAAAACTGTGACAACACTGATATTTATTTATTATTTTTGGTATAGGGTTTTTCACTGAATCACTACATCTAACTAGCTCACTATATGTTGATTTATTGTTTGCTTTCTTCTGTTAATTTGTATCTGTGATTTTGTTTAAGAAATCTGCTATGGACCTCAAGTATATGAGTATACATTTTTCCTGTTTTTAGGGCCAGTACCCTTTAGCATTTCTGTCATAGGATCTGTCTTCTTAAGAATGGATCCTCTTTCAAGAGGTTACAGTCATGAGTGTGACCTATTTAAAATATATGCAGAAGTTTTTGCCCAGTCAAGGTAAAACAGTGGATTAGAAAGAAGTACTTATGAGTAAAGTAATTCATATACTTTGTGCTTAATTCTTGTAACATCTGTCCAAACCAATTTCGGATTTATTAGTTCTGTTTTCCTCTTACATTTCTTTCTCCTTTTCTTTAGAGAAGGCTGTTAAAATCTTTCTCCCACTACTATTCAACAAAAAAATCCAGCTGTAATGTAGGGTCCAGACATATGCTTCCTTAAAAGAAATGGTCCTTTTTGTTAATTACATCAAGAAAAAAATAAAAATTTGTCACTTATTGTGGGGAAAGAATATGTACATTCTATTTCCTAATGTGTATGTATAGGGTCAAAATAAACTGCTATGTACTCGATACCATACTAATATTTCAATGTATCTTTTACTACTCTGGCAGACGAAAGACAATCTGAACAGAAAAACAAAACAAAACGAAACATTTTGCATTCTAAATTTTCATTTCAAAGAATTTATTGAAATACAGTCATAAATATGTATCAAATCGGAAACGGGTCATCTGTAAGATTCGAGGAACCCTCACAGTAAGAACACATTGAGTTACCTTGTAATATATAAAATACAGGTAAATGTAATAAGAGGTAGCAATTCAGAAAGATAAAAATAAAAAGACATCAAAAGCTTAAGCCTCTTGAGAAGACTTTAAAACTAACAAAAGATCTCCTCTAGAACATAACAAAAATAAAAATAGATGCTGTAGTTGCTGGATAAAAATAGTGTAGCTTTAATGCCTTCTTCAAACAGATGGCTCTAAAAACTTGAGATGACAAATTATGATTTGTTCAGCCCAAAAAGAAGTCTTTCCAAAGACACTGTGAATTGTGGTAACACTGTTAGAGATGACCTTGAGATGGGTTTAGATGTCTTCAGATGAAAACTCTTTTTATGAATTGAAAACAGATATTAAGAATCAATTAAAATATGGAAAATGAAATTAGGTATTTGAATTACGGCTAACCTCAGAATGTTACTAAGAGTTGATTTCTTGGCATGTGAACAACAAGAAAGGTAGGGGAAAGATAGGGAGAAAAAGGAAAAAAAAAAAAAACGAAAAGTCTTTACTGCATTTTACTTCTTTCCATGTAATGTGTACAACAATGGCTAACCAGATGGCCATATGAAGATTCAGCATTCCCCATAGGAAGAAGCTCTAGTCAACCAGGGAAAGGATTTAAATTTTATTTTTTAATGCTGGTTTGGCACTTTCATTTCAAATACAGAGGCAGAGGAAGGGATGTATTACCCATCCATAGTTACTTGTATTTTCAGACGTTGTGGTACTTAAAAGTGCTAACCATTTGATGTAGAGGAGTAAGAAAAACATATAAAATATATAAACCAATTTTGAAGGTTTTCAGGAATGGATTTTCCACACAAAATGAGCTTTTAAAAGGCTGTTAGATAGAAACATTGACCAGCCAAATGCTTAATACTCCCTAACACCTGTGCATTGTTAATGGCCTCACCTTGTTCACAGATGCAAACAGAACACTGAAAAGCAGCCACCTTTCCTTAAGCACCTGTAAGAATTATGGATGTGATTC
This sequence comes from Anas acuta, assembly GCF_963932015.1. Classification (NCBI taxonomy): domain Eukaryota; kingdom Metazoa; phylum Chordata; class Aves; order Anseriformes; family Anatidae; genus Anas; species Anas acuta. The sequence goes on along the minus strand of NC_088982.1, from coordinate 5,204,843 downwards.
ACTTCTGTGTTGCTCTAGACTTTGCTGCAAACCCAGGTGGATATTATAGCTGTATGAGACTGGAATAATTCAGTGATTAAGGTGGCCTGTTATCTGCAATTTAGTAAGTAAAGAAAATACTTTCATGTCTCTGTTTCATAAAAAAACACACATGCATTATTAAGCTTTACTGTGTATGGATTTTCGTATTTTCAATGTTTCAAATTAAACAAGCTTCAAAAACAGTTTTATATGTAAACAGCTTAATGTTTCTATAGCAACTATCTTTTTTTTTTCTTTCCTTTTTTTTTTTCTTCCCCCCAAAAAAGCTCTACAAGCATTAATTATTATTAATCATATTTAATATTTTTGTGCCTAAGGAATCAACTAATTCCACTGTGTCCACAACTTAACAAAATTAATTATGGAGCCTGTGCCAGGGTGAGAGCCAGGAAGTCTTTAACTAAATGGAAACTGTGTATTAGACCTGAATTCTTTTTTAGGGGCAGAGGGTAAAGGGGAATAGAGAGGAGTTTAACAAGGCTAGGGAATGATTTAGCTCCTGTATTCCACCAGACAACAAGAGTCTCTTCCCCTCCCACTACAGAGAGCTTTGCTACTATGTCACCATGAGCAAACACGGCAGCACCTTTCCTTTTGCTCTCTCTGAGCTCAGGATATGTCTCTTGTTCACATGGAGTATGGGAAAGGAATCATCTGCTGTGCTACATTGCACAGGCCTGAATTTAATCACAAATGTAGAGACAAGTTAAGAATGAGAAGAATAAGGTCCATCAGACAGGAGAAATGAATTTATGAGGCAAGAATAGGGACAGAACTGGAGCAAACCATCACTCAGTACACAAAATCCTGAATTTTTTTCCTTATCAACATACCATTTGCCTCTCCTTGGCTGTAAGATTTGACTCCCCTTTCTGAGATACATCTAGAAGATAACATGATGACCTTTTTCCATTTGTCCATACCACTAAATGGAATGAAAAAGGCGTCATGATAAAAAATGGATCACCAGTGGGAAAAAATGCATGGTCCAGTACATTACAGATGTCCCTGTTCTTATTCAAGAATAACTTGGAAGATTGCCCTGAAATCTAGATATCCAGAGTTAAAAGCAGAGACACTCTCTGCAAACACATACTTTGCTTTTTCTATTATAAGAACATGTGGAGAAATAATTATCATAAGCAACTGCTTGTTAGTGGCAGGCACCCAGCTGCCACTAAAAACAAAAAAAAAAAAATGGAGACAATGTATTTTCAGAACATAAAAACGGCTGTACTGAGGAGTCAGGCACAAGTCCTGTCTTTGGATCTGTATCCTATGTCTGACGGTGATCAAAATCAGATGCCGAAGGAAAGGTATAACAGGGAAATGTGATACTGTTCTGACTCTGCTAAATGTTTTACTATCTGAGAGTAAATTCTCTGGAAGTTTTAAATATCTCTCTGATCAGAGCTCAAGGAAGGTGGCAGCCTCACATGGCCACTACAGTTGTTTGAACAGCCTGGTCTTCAAAATCCTTGCACTACTCTTTCAGTCAAATCTTTTGAGAAAAGATATCCATGTGATCCATTTAAATGTGCTCTCTGTAAGGGCAGCTACATAAAAGCAAGATTCCTGTGTGCAAACTGATATGTGAATGAGTATTCAGTATATGTTTTTTCAAAGGGCAATTTGTTCTAACTGGCCCAAGATTAGTGAATTTATTTTCTGAATAAATGTCTAGTCAAGTATTGAGGAGAAATGGCACCCTTTCAGATGGTTTATTAGTGGGGGGTGAACTTGTACAGCCTAATATCAAAACCACTCTAACTTTACTGTCTAGCCTATCTTTTATTTAATATAGACTTAAAGGAATGGGACATAAAGGTTGGGAGCTGAATTATGCCCGGTCACTAAGTCTGCTTAGTAAAGGGGGCAAGGGTATGACATAGGTCAACTCCTGTGAGTCCACCAACTCCTATATTTGCCGTGTGCTTGATGTTCAGGTGAAAAAGTAGCTGTTGGCGGCAGCCAAAATTTGTCTGGTTATAAAACAAGGCACTGACATTCTGCTCACTTTGTCCTCGATAATACCAGTGGGATAAAGCAGTGAAGTTCAAGGAAGGCGATGTGATGTACAGGAGTCAACTGAAGTTTCATCACTAACTTAAATGGTGTCTGAATTTCACCCCGCGCTCTCTGCAGGACTCATGTCTGCATCTACTCCTTATGCCAATGAAAATCTTGGCATACAAATTTCAGGCTCTTGTTAACTATACCTGAGTCTGAATCTGGCAAAAGAAAACCTGGAATCCAGGGTGCAGCAGAACTCTGCTCCCCTCTCCAGACACGTTGCCACACTGTCCGACATGTGTCATGGTATTTGGTATGCTCAATGTGCTGCTCCTGCCTGTCCAAGCCCCAGACACAACTTGAGTATGTGCCTGTGCATAACTATACAACACAAATTGACAAATTGCTCTGCTGTTGAAAGATTTAAGGAGTTCTGTGATTTATGCAATTGGGGAGAGGGAATTATATTGAAGTTAGAAATCAGTAAGCACAGTTTATATACTTAGTTTGCTTTGTTTCATGCATTAAATAAATGGAGCTGTACAGTAATCGTGGCCTTTGTAGTTTAAGTGACATTTCTTTGCATCAGGTAAATACCTGTCTTTTCCTGTTGTTTCAACAAGTATATATAGGAGGTTTTGCAAAGGAGAAGGAATTGGCAACTGGAAGCTATAGCATCCTCTGTGCTCCCTCTGGTCACTGACAACACAGCTGGTGATCCTAAAAGAGGTCTGACTCAGCTTCTCTGCTCACTCTCAAATCTCATTGGTGGTATTATAAATTTGTCACAGGGTATGATTTCTTGTATCCTTACCCAAAGCTCGTTAATCACTTGCCTATTTGCTGAATGAGCTTTACTTGTTGTCAGAGTGGTGTCACTGGTCAAACTCACAGACAGGAGACAGAGCAAGTGAAATTCAGCCAAATATGGAGAAAAGCACTACATTTTAAGAAAAAGAAGTCAAATGTGCAAAGATAAATGGAAAAATGGAGGCAGGCAATGTCATTACAGGAAAAAAATCTGCTGAGGCTGCAACATTCAATTCTTAAAATTAACTTGGGTAGACAACATTGCATTGCATGCTGTTCTAACCCAAGTCTTTATCCATGCACAAAAATGAGGAATGATTTTCAGAGAAGAGCTTCCACTAGCACTCACTGGGTCTGTGTTCACCTCTCCCTTTGTGCAGTGTGGTATTTCCCCTGCTACATGACCTGCATGTTAGGCCACGTCTCCTTCTGATTTACACGTCAGCATTGCATTTCATCAGTAAAAATGCTGAGAATTCTGCAATGCAGAATTTCCATCTTAATGTTGTATTTTCAGATCTTTGTTTCATACAGCCAGAACCAATAGCTTATTCCATTATGCACGGATTTTATTTATGTGCAATCCTAGCATTATTTGCTGTGCCAAACTACCAGCTTAAAAACAAAAACAAGTAATAGCATAGGCTAGGAGAAACTGATCTACAAAAGAAAAACAACCCCCCAGCAGCAGCACAAAAGCAGATTTTTTTTTTTTTTTTTTGCATGAAGAGATTGTTATAAGAATGGAAAAACCCATTAAGCAGGAACACTGATATGAGCACAGCTTGACCATTCCAGAACCAGTTAGTGGGTGTGAGGGAGCAACAGGAATCACTGAAAGATTTATTTAATGGAGTTATTGTGATTTGTACCCACAGGAGTCCTACCCCCAAAACAACAAAACCTTTAATCTTCATGTTAGAAGTTGATTTTTGTTTTCTGAGTGTTGCATTTTCCCTCCTCTGCGCTACTCCCAGCATGCAAGTGGCAAAATCAGAAACTCAGTTGAATCCTGAATATGTGAAGGATGAGGTATGAAGTATTTGAAACATCTCTTCTATCTCAATAAATCTTCTAAATCTTCTAAAATTTCAATATTATCCTTTTTTTTTTTTTTTTTTTTTTTAATGACACATCTGAAAACTACTCTTTTGAGTAGTGTCAACTCGTTATTTGGCAAGCTAATCCCTTCCTAATAATTTGGGGATGTTATTTTATTTGCAAAAGAGTAATGTTTCATAAAAAAGAAAAATGAAAGAAAAGACTATTTCAGGAGACAAGGAAAGCTAAATCAGTTCTTGCTAAAACGTTCCAGCATGACTTTGAGAATTCTAATTTCAAGTTACTCTGTTGTTTTTGTGCTCACTTCACTGGCTTCTGGACACCAATGATTATCACAGAATCACAGAATGGGTGAGGTGGGAAGGGACCTCTGAAGATGATCCAATCCAATCCTTTTGCTGGGCAGGATCACCTAGAGCATATCACACAGGATGGCATCCAGGCAAGTTTTGAATATCACCAGAGAAGGAGACTCCACAGCCTCCTGTACTGGGGAGCCCAGAACTAGACACAGTACTCCAGTAATAATACAGTTCTGCTCCAGTACTCCGGTATAAATACCATTGTATCTCTGAATTTCTAGGAATTTCTGTTATATCAGCTACCAACAGATCAGATCCTTAGTTGGCGTGATTTGGCATTGTTCCATGGAAGCCAATGAAGCTAATCTGATTATACCAATTGAAGAACTGTTCATTTAGTATCCATGACTGATAAATACTGTTTAGTTAAACCACTGGGATTTGAACACAGCATGTTCTGGAGCTAAAAGCAACAACTTGGTCTAGAAAGTTACGATTAAACAAAAACTATCCAAGTGCAGCTATAAATGAAGCCTTTCTGTGAGATGCCTTAGGGTACCTGAGTCACCCATATGGAGCTGGCAACTACGAAAAATGATATACAACAGATATCCATGCATTTTGGGAGCAGCAGTTGGAGGCTACGCACAATCTCCTACAGAGTCCAAAATGGCATGAGATGTTGGTGTGTGAGCATCTGAATAAAGCCCTTAGTTAATTTGAACTTGAGTTAGGAGGAGAACTAAGATAAGCACAACAGTTACTACCTCAGACACTACCGTAGGTCAACCAAGATCCCCTGACTGCACTGTAGTCTTCTTGACTGTCACACCAGCTGAGGAAAGGGCCAAACACTTAGGGAACATCTGCAATGCAGAAGGGAACACAGTACATGGATGCTGAGGTTGGTGCTAACTCACTGCCATTGGTCCTTGTGGTAGCAGAAACGTGCCCATGATCAGAATACAAAACACTTCTTTTTCCTATCCATAGTTCAGTTAATTTGCATGTATTCAGAGTAGATTCAAAACTCCATGGTAACAGAAATCTATTTGTTGAGCCCACCAAATGTAATCTGTGTTAATATTATGCTTTCTCAACATCAAAAAACAATGCTTTCCTGCGTTTCAGTTATATTGTGTCAGGTGTTGTGTCTTAAAAAGTTTATTTCTTATACTTTTCTAAACTTATGTTAGTTTAAGCTGCCTTGAGCAGAGGGTGTTTTACAGTCTTCAAATTACATTTTTTTTTCTCATTTAGACATTGAGAGTACTGTTAAAATATAACATTTTAACATATAGTTGGTTATTGTTCATAAAGATTTAGTTTTATTCATGGAGTGTGTATTCAGATACACTTCAAGGAAAATTGTAATAATACTGTTTCTCATACAGCAATAATAGGAAGATGAAAATGGGATTGAAGTAGAAACAATCAAGCAGAACAAATATCTTTTGATGACTATATTCAGACATAAAGGAATGAGTTCAACTAACTGGCCGTCTTTAGGTTCAGTCCAAGTGTATTCAGAGAGAAGGCGTACACTTGATACAATTTCAGTAACTGCTAAATCACAGAATGGTTAAGGACCATGGAAAGGATCTCTGGAGGTCCTCTGGTCCCACCTCCCCGCTCAAGCAGGACCACCTAGAGCAAGGTGCCTAAGACCATGTTCAGATGATTTGTGAAAATCTCCAAAGAGGGAGACTTCACAACCTCTCTGGGCAACCTGTGCCAGGGCTCTGCCACCTGCCCAGCACAGTGATTCCTGATGGTCAGAGGAAGCCAGATGTGCTCCAGTTTGTGCCCAGGGCCTCTTCTCCTGGGCTGCAGCCCGTGGAGAGCCCCCACAGGAGCAGGCCCCAGGCTAGAGCTGCAGCCTGTGGAGAGGAGCCCACACAGGAGCAGGGAGCCTGGGGGGAGCCGCCACCCATGGGGGACCTGTGCTGGAGCAGTTTGCTCCTGGGGGATGGACCCCGTGGTACGGAGCCATGTGGGAGTAGTTCTTGAAGAGCTGCTGCCTGTGGGCAGGCCCCGCAGGCTCAGTTTGGGAAGGACAGCATCCCGTGGGATGGACCCTGTGTGGAGCAGGGGCAGAGAGGGACCGTGAAGGAGCGGCGGAGACAAAGTGTCAGGAACAGACCGCATCCCCCATTCCCCGTTCCCCTGCGCTGCTCATGGGGGAAGAGGGAAAAGAGGGTGGATTAGGGGAAGGTGCTTTTAGTTTGATTTTTAGTATCTTACTGCTCTAGTCCATTAGTAATAGGCAATAAATTATATTAGTCTCCCTATGCTGAGTCTGTTTTGCCTGTCATGATAATTGTGAGTGATCTTCCCGTCCTTATCTCCTTATCTCTTGAGCCCTTTTCCATTGTATTTTCTCCCCCTTTCCCTTTGAGGAGGGGGAGTAAGAGTGGTTGTGGTGGAGCTCAGCTGCCCAGATGAGTAAAACCAGCACACCTCCATTCAGGTATTTATAGATAGGGATGAAATCCCCTCTGAGCCTCCAATTCTCCATGCAGAGCAGTCCCAGCTCTCTCAGCCTCTCCTAGTCCCTTGATCATCTTGGTGGCTCTCTGCTGGACTCTTTCCAGTATGTCCATGTCTCTCTGTAAATAAAGTGATACACCAAATATGAAGCAAGTTAACATCTTTAATGCATGAGACCATTAATTAAAAACAGAGAAAAACAACAACAAAACCAACCAACCAACCAACCAAAAACAATGTTTAATATATGTTCTATGGCATTTCCCATCCTTTTGGGGTTTTACTTGATTTTTTTTATGTCACTTGTGCCATAAAATGCCATATTATTGATCTGATGTCAGGTCAATGGCATAAGACAGCTTTGGAATGGCAACTGGAGTAGAGGGATTGTTAAATTTAAACTGATGTATCTGTTTGCCTTTCTGTCACAGCAGTCCACGCTTCTTCAGCTCATCTAGCCATCTAACTGACTGGACCAAGCTGATTTCAGAAGGCAAAGCATCGATCAATATTTTTGGAATCAAACTATATTTTTCCTTTGAGGTCTTTGGTTTTGTTTCTCCCTGTCACACTTACTTCAAATCTAAATATCAGGTTATGAAGATATGTTATTTCACCTTAACATTGCCTTTGAGTGTAGAGGGTACGTATTGGTATTCTTGAGTTGTAGGTCTACTCACCAGCAAACTAAATAACTAAAGCTGCCGAGATTTCATTTGATTAAGGATTGAGTTACTTTTCTCCCTATTGTATCAGTTTGTAAGAAATTTTTCACATGAACATATTTTCTTGTGATCCTTGGGAACTGTTCTTCAAGGCATAATTCTCAGTTCTCTTCCAGTTTTTCTGTTCAGTGCCCCCCCTAATTTATTTTCTCAGACATGTTGGTTGGATTCATTCCCACCTAACTTTAGACACAGTGTGTTTTGGGGGAAGTCATCCTCAGAGGCCTTTCAAACCAACAACAGGGAAAAAGACGTTTGTTTCTGCTGACAATGCAGATGTCAGATGTCATATGCCCACACCTATTTCCAATATCTGGTGCTGTATGAGATGGCATACAGTACCTAATAAATCAGCCCGAAATACATGTATGACATAAGGCAAACATGAGGCTTGTATGTTCTGGTGCAACCTCCATCTCACACAGACTCCATGTGAGATTCTGTAAAATATCTCAGATGGTAGCATTTCCTAATAGGTGGGTAACTGAGTCAAATCTAAATAATTAGGGAATTATTTCCTTCATAATCTTTTGGTATCTATTTCAGGATAAAGACCTACTAAAATAGACTCTTAAAATATGTCAGATGAATTGCTTCCTATTTTTCTCCAATGATTAGAAAGGCAGTTTAATATGGCCCCAGAAAGTAGGCATCTGTTCTATATTTATATCTGTTCAAGAACCTGACCCCTCTTACCAGGTGAGGGTGCTCCTCACATGAGTTTTGCAAGTGTGCACATAGAGTTAGCTAAATTATTTTTTGTCAGTCAAATCTTGTGTCAGCCAATAATACAGCAGCTTAAAAGGCATTTCCTATTTCTCTTTTTCCTTCAAGTGTCATCACAGAAAAATGAGTAAAAAAAAAGTCTTTATTTTGACATTTTTAACTGAAGTATTTTCATTAGTATTTCAAAATGATTTTGTCTGAAAAGTATTGACATTAATTTTTAAAATATGTTGAAAGAAGAGAAAATATTTAACTTCCACTTGGAAAAAAAAACACAACTGTGTTCAAGCTTACTTTCCAGTTTGCTAAGAAAACAAATTTAAAAAATCATCAGATTAAATCACATTTTGCTTAATTTTTCAAAACAGCTAGTTTAAAAAAATATTATCAACACTTGCTATATTACCGATCCTCAAAAAAAAATTTTGCTCTTTTGTAAGCAGTGCCTGGTCTTTATAGTTAATCACAATCTCCTCTGAGATAGTCCACCTCATTACCTGTGGACATATTTCTTTCATCAAAACATTTGAACCGCCTAAGAACCAGCTTACGCTGTTAAAAAGCTACACTTATATATATATGTGTGTGTGTATATATATATATATATTTCAGATAAAATCCACCATATTGCAATGTTGAGTCTATTGTACTCTCTGGGGTACAGAAAACAGCGACCGGCCTTGGTGGGCGGTTGGACTTACAGTTCCTTGCTTCTGTGCAACTCTACTTGGTAGATCTTGTATTTAAAAATGTGATTGAGCTTCAGGTTTTCCCTCTAAATTGCTGTCAAATTGCCTAGAAAATGGACCAGAAATGTAGGTGAAGGATTATTCTTAGGAAACCTGGCTAGAAAGTTTCATTATGTCAAATGAAAAGCATGGAAATTCATGAGATGTTTGGGGTGTTGGTATTTGTCCAGAATGAGAACACTGAATCATCTCCTGAAATTAAATTGTTTTTGATTTCTTCATTTTCAAATGGAATAGAAAAACAAACAAACCAAACAAAAACATACACAAAACTCAAAATAAACAACAACAACAAACCTCTCCAAAATTGTACTGATTTTAGGTGTTTTGTTAATAACTCAAGGGGAGGAGGAAGAAAACAGCCACTTCCAGGCAGCAATAATTTTGAATATGTGCAGGGCCAATGCAAGAACCAGTTCTAACATGATTCTTCAGAGTACAAGGTTACTTTGTGCCAGCTGCTCCCTGCTAACTGTGGGCATGCATAACATATGAGAAAGCAATAAGCTACCTTGCACACCCCATAGAGTAAGACAGCAAATATTAATATTTACCAGGGAGCAGCTGGCACAGTAAGCCTCGCTCTGTCAGAGAGGCTGCTCTGCTCCCACATATGCACATTTGTCCTGTGCTATAGGTGATCCAGCAGTGACTTCCACTTCTTGGTGAGGGAATGGGTAGCAATTTGGACAATGATGGGCTGGTGGCATAGTAGTAAAGTGGAAGGATGGTATTATGGGGCTTGAGATAGGACCATGGAAGGAATCTGGACAAATTTTGGAAGAGAAATAGCTCTTCTCTGTACATATAATGGTCCTTTAATGTCCAGAGATGCAAATTTAAATTTCCAATCTTATTCTGGAATAAATACTTGATGGAGTACCAGAATTTACACTATGAGTATCAGAAAACTTCATCAGTCACCTCAACTGCATCCCAGTCCACAACCCAAACCCTACTGAGTTGATGCTTTACTGTCTCTGTTCCTGACATAGTTTTGTTCTAAATGGTAACTCCTTACCCAAGACACCTTTTCCAGTAAACTAGTTGTTAAGTAACCTGTTGTTAGAGGGAAATAATATATAGGAAATTGTGACTTGTAAAAACAGTGTTAAAATAATTTCTGTTGCTATTTCAGTAGAAACATGGGAATTGTTTCATCTAGTCCAAGCAAAGATCCGCCTACTCCAGTCCTGTCTCTGGCAGTAGACAGTCATGCATGTGTAGGAAAAAACGATCTCTTCATTTGCTGTGTTAAGTGCACAACAGGATTCATTCAGTTGCCCACATAAAGACATATATTGTTTCTTAAGATCACTACTTGGCCACAGATGTCACTACAGAAGGGACAAACACATGGGAGCATGGCTGAATCATATCTGTCAACCCTGAAGTCACCTTGGCATACTCTGTGGCAACTCAAATGCTCAGATTCCCTATGCATGGGAATGGAATGGAGACATCAAGCTCTTTTAACTCTGTTGATAAGATCTTCATTGACTGCAGTGAGGACCTTAAACATCTGGTTCAGATGTAGAACTCCACAGAGACTGGAGTCAGGTCAGATCAGATGAAACCCGTGTATGTGTGAACATTTCATTCATCACTCCTCAGTATTCTCTAGGGGTCTCATGGAGAAGCTGTGACACCATTCTTTTATGCCAGGGAACCTCGGAAGTCATCATCAGCTCTGACACACAATCGGGTTAGTGTGACTTAACGAGTTACAACTCATCAGCTGTACTGTGGTAATTGACCAAGTGTATGATCTTAACACAGAGAAAACATAAAATGCATTAACCCCAAGAGTTAGTGACAGAGGTTTTAGCTTGCGTGTCTTATTTTGCTCTTGTGAAAGGGCAAAAATGTGCACAGAGGTGAGCTGATAAGCAGCCACTCTGATATTAAGTGACAATAGCTCACTCCTACATCTGAACCATAACTCACGCTTTTAGGGGAGTACATTTGATTAAGTCTTTAAAATGAAAGCTGAAGGTCCGGCCCTGTGCATCTTCTTGACACAGAATTTCCTTTTGTGCACTATACTCTCAGGAATAAAAGAAACAAATTACATATTTGCAGGAATAAGGCTTTGAAGCACATTTTTGAAAGAAGGAAGTTCTAACTGCTTGGATTTTTTTTTCAGGAATTACACTTAAAAACAAACAATAACCTTCAGTTAAAACACGATACTTCCCTCTTATTTTTTTCCATGTAGAAGTGATCAGCTTGAGTAAAGCAAACATAAAGATTAAAGGCTAAGGAATCTACAGAAATGAACTCAATGCTTTTAGTATTTGAAGCTTATGGAAAGAAAAATACAGAGAATTTTAGGTCTTTTTGTACATTGTTTTACATATTTTTATTTATTTATTTATTCTTTTTCTTTTCTTTATCCCCTCTCTCTTTAAAGTTTGTTGAATAAAGAAGTCCTGCATTGTAGAACTGCGGGTTTTACATAACAGGAACCTGCATCTGATCCTGTTATTAAGTTTCACAGAAAGGGAGTGTGATTGCAGTTATTGTCTAAACATTAAAGTCAAAGGACAGGGTGTTTAGAGCAAGACTTGCCTATCACTGATCACTACTCATTTCAACCTTTTGACCATCATCTCATCTTTTTAAGCCTTTCAGATCAAACTGATCATGAGAACTTCTGTGATCTCTGGTGACCTTCCTTAGAAGCACAGGATGGTTTGGATTGAAAGGGACCTTTAAAAATCGTCTATTCCCCTTTCTATGGGTCTGACCATTATTTAGTCTGTCATTTTCTTTTAAGAAACCTGAAGAAAATCTGTGCTGTCAGAGCCAGTCGGAGGACAGAAAGACCATCTTTGGGGCTGTTAAAAAGGGAAGGAGATGTGCTTTCAAAAAGTGATTGGAAAATAGCACATGATTGTTACAACCTGTGCTTCCAAAATGGTATAATCAGAATTGTATCATTTAATGGTTTTCTAGGCTCAAGCTAGCACTGGTGCTGCTGCCATCCCATCCCACCCCATCTGCTTCCACACCAGTTCAAACACCCATCCATGCACATGGGCTGCAGCCAGGCTTTGTTGCTTTTACGGACCTGTCCTTTATTTATGTGTGCTCACCACTTCCTCTTACTGCTGTGGTCCCTTACACAGCTCTTGGGAATGTGACTCTCAGAGAGCCAGTCACTGTATGGCTGGCATTACCAATGTCCGCCTGCTTCACAGAACCAGTTCCCACTTGCAGTTTTTGGCAGCTGAGGCGTGTTGCAGCAGTAGGCTTCCTTGCCTGGCCTCATGCTATTTTACAGCATGCCAAAGCTGTACACAGGCTGAGATCTGATGGAGCAGAGAGAACTGCCAGAAGAGCAGCCTCTACTTTTAGTGTTTGCAGCAAAAGGGTTTAAAGCATAATGAACTGGCTATAGGAAATGGAAACAGAAAAGAGTAAAGTCCTTCGTAAGCAATATTTTTCAGTTATACAGACATTATTATTAGTGAAAGATAGGAGAGGTTCCAGAGCTCTCAGAAATTAGAGATGATCCGTCTTTCAGAAATCTTTCAAAAGTTTCCAGATTGAGTCTCATCAGATATGTGAGAATTGAAAGGACATATTATGCTGCAAAGAAAAAAAATGCATGAATTTCAACTGTTTTGCATGTGATAAGATAGTTTCATATTATGAGACCTGTAGGGTATACCTTGATAGATGGCTCTTGTGATGTGCATTGGCACTATCCTGATGACTACAGTCAATCTCAGATGCTTGTGAGGAAAACATAATAAAAGCTGTAGAAACAAGCTGACCAAGGGGAAATGTCCCTCCTCGTCCTTTGTAGGAAGAAGCTTGCTTGCAACCTGGAGTATGAGTTTAAATCCCTTTTAAACGCTTTAGATCCCTTATTATAGTCACTGACATTCAGTTTCTTTATTTTAGCTTGGGGAATTCTAATGTTTTTAAGTTTCTCAACAAAATGTTTTAAATAGACAGGAAAAATCAGGAGGGCAAAAAGCAATAATGAAGGGAGCATTTAAAGAACGTTCTTACTCATGGACTGTTTCTTACAGGTTTTAAGATCATAGAAATATTTCCCAATACTAACAATGCATACCATCTAAGATTTGCTTACAGCACCTTGCAAAAATCCACAGACCAACACAGAAGAATGTAGAACTACAGGAAAAATATGCTGCAATATTTAGAAAATGGCAATGCCTATATATTTAACTGAATGCTGGGAATAGTATATGTTTGCGTGAATTACTGCTAGATTTTGAGGTCTTCAGTGTGTCCGTGTGTGTTGAGATTACTTACATCTTTTCAGCCAAAATTTCTGAGTTATTGAACAATAAGCATTTATTGATTTTTTTATGGGAATATATGTATACAGATTATTACAGGCATGCATGTGTGTTTGTGTACCTACATTTTCTATACAAAAAAATTGTATTGGAAAACATACATTTTACCAGCAGTAATAGGGTTAAGCTTTAAAAATGGGCTATTTCCCTGCAGTGCCAGGAAGTCAAAGACAAAAGAGTAATGTTCCAGGTGGCACTATAAAATAAATAAATAATCAGGTTGCTCTAGGATTACAAAGGAATGAGACAGTTGAAAACCCATCAATATGAAAACAAAGACTGAAGTTACAGCCAAGAGTTGTTTCCTGGGTCTGTTAGTTCAACAGAGCAATACAATATGGAACAGAATATTCCAAATGGAATATCACACTCTTTTAAACATTATCTGTTGGTGCTTAACATCCTGTAATTTCTTTTTATAAGAAATGCCTGCACGAAAATGAACTATTAAAATACACCAACTGTTGACTGCAGTCTGTCTCTGCCAGACTGACACTAGTTTAGATGAGTTTATTTGGATATTATGTCAGTATGAAGCACTTGAATGAACCACATATAGAGAGGCTGATGCTTGTGAGAAATAGATTAATTGAAAATGTCAATTAAAACTAATTATTGAGTTACCAAATCTGAGCAAAGATGGGAAGAAAGAATTAAAAAGGGCGAATCTTTCCCTATCCTGTAGCTGAATTGTGAGAAGTAAATAAACACAGGAAAGCCTGGGCACACTCTGGGGTCCTGTATGAAGGTTTATTGTACATCAGAAAAGGCAACTGCATTTCTTTAAGGAATCAGTATTTCCTTCACTACCCAAATCATGTCTATACAGCATGCAGGTTTTGTTTGGACATATACGGAGAAGCTGAGCTGCTACGCTCAGTAATGCAAGATTCATGAGACCAGAGAGATAGGGTGTGGGGGGGGAAGCAGCTTGATTTTGTAGCCCAGTGATATAGTCATTCACTTGAGAGTTTAGTCTGTGTTCCTGATGTTCACATGTTTTATTCAAAGACTGTTTAATTCAGTTCTGGTAACAGAGTTTGACATTGCCAGCCCCAGAAAGGGAGGACTAGCCACAATGTTGCAGAGTTACGCTGTTTTTCTTTAATTTATTTATTTATTTGGTAGCACTGTGGTGCAGGGGGGATGAAATGTGTCTTTTTTTCCAGACTACTGTCTGTACAGGCAATTAATTCTGTGTTGATTAAAAATGTGCATTTAAATGTCTACTACTCAACTCAGTGTCCTGGGATTTCTAATCCCTGGGCCAGCACAGACAGGTGGTACCACCATCTCAGTAAGGCTTTCAGAAAAAGAGGGAGGCAGTCACTCCTGTGCCAAAGGGAGATCAATCCTCTTCCAAAAGGAGAATTAATGCCATGAGTCTAGGAAGGAGGTTCATACTGGGGATACTCTTGCCAGACCTCCGTGATTGTTAACTCAAAGCAATGCTAAATCCTCACTTAATCAGTAAGTGCTGTCCAACAATTGATATTAGTGCTAACTCTGTTCCTGGCTGTTAGGGACTTCAACCCTCTGTCCCAAACCTGTCTATAATGTTGGCCTCTCTGCACCATTTTCCATAAATCCTTATATGTGTTTGAGTTTTTGTCATCAGAATAACCAGTTACTCTCTGGGATAAGCCACCTTGAGTACTGTTGGCAGTTTTGGATGCGACAATATAAGGGCATAAAACTATTAGGGAGTGTCCAAAGGAGGGCTACAAAGATGGTGAAGGGTCTAGAGGGTAAGACATGTGAGGAGTGTCTGAGGTGCCTTGGTTTGTTCAGCCCAGAGCAGAGCAGGCCGAGGGGAGGCCTCATGGCAGCCTGCATCTCCCTCACGAGGAGAACGGAGGGGCAGGCGCTGAGCTCTGCTCTCTGGGGACAGCGACAGGACCTGAGGGAACAGCATGGAGCTGGGACAGGGGAGGGTCAGTCTGGGTGTCAGGGAAAGGTTCTGCACCCAGAGGTGGTTGGGAACTGGTACAGGCTCCCCAGGGCAGTGGTCATGGCACTGAGCTGCCAGAGTTCAAGAACTGTTTGGACAATGCTCTTAGACATCTGGTCTGATTTCTGTGTGGTTCTGTGTGGAGCCAGGACTTAGGACTCATTGATGCTTGTGCAGCCCTTCCAACTCAGGATATTTTATGACTCTCTTAAGTATTTTCAAATGTTACACTGAAGGTAACATCCTGATAGAATGCACCCCAGCAGTCCTTGTGAAATGTCATGCAAGAAGCCAAATAAAACTAAACCAAAACTCTGGTCTTTGTTGCTTTGACATATCTTGTGCACAGAACTAGCCAAGCTGGTGCTTCTTCACAGATCAGCTGTATCCAAGCACAGTCCCCCACTCATAGTTAATGCAGTGCCTAAATCTATCTTTTTTTTTTTTTTTTCTTCTTCTTGGCTACTGTTCTACTGTTCTGCTGGTGGTGCTATAGCGGTGCTGCACGATTCAGCAGCAGGAGCACAGGACTGATTTGAAACCTAGATGCAGCGCAGGATGTGTAAGCACACTGCAGTGAGGCAATTTATTTCCTTTGAGCTATTACAATTCTTGTCTTACCTTGTCTTCTTTTATACAAACTTTGCAGTCTTCATGTGAACAAATTCAAAGGCGTATATATTACTATTCAGTAATCAGCAGTCTGAATTAGACAATAAGAACAACAGAAACAAATTAGTTTTGTGAGTGTAAAATCCAAATGCGTTTTAGGCAGTAACTATATTATAGACTCCGTTAGTTCATTCCATTGTGGAAGTAAAAGTCACTTTGCAAATTGTTACAAAAATATTTCTCCATTTATCTGTCTGTCTGAGAAGCAGAACTGTGTAGTGACACTAACCTGTAATGGAACTTGAGTTTCTGTTTACCTTGTATCTTCCATCCCTACAAGGCACTCAGGTTATAAGGTACTGAGTCAGAGAAAAACTCAGCTGACATAAATTTACGTGGCTCCACTGACCTTCAGTGGTGTGGATGCAACCAAATCACACGTGGTAGATGAGCAGGACCCCTGGTGCTCTTGAATGACATGTGCCATTAGCTACCATAAAGCAACAAGAATGGATGCTTTATCTGGAATAAAAGTCAAACTCCAGAATCCACTAAATATAATAATAACAATAGTAATAATAATAATAGTAATAATATTTTTTTTTATTTTAAATTATAATAGTAATAATAATATTTTTAAGTATTATAAAAGAAATCAAATAAATAGAAAATAAACCTTTTCAATTTAGTATTAGAAAATAAACCTTTTTGATTTAATATTAGAAAATAATTGTTAGAAAATAGCAACTCAGGAAATAATCTTAGGAAGGAAGAAGCTCCCATTTTCTGAAGCTAGGTTTAAGGGGAAGCCTGTAAAGCCACCATCCTCACAGTATCAGCTCTGCAGACCCCGTAAAGGGATTGACTGACCAGGACTGACATTCCACTACTTAATGTTTCTTCCAATTGTATTTTCAAAGAAAGTTGAAAAACAGTAGGGTAGTATTATAAAGGGCTATTGTATTTTTAGGGGAGCAAATCTTATTTAACATATCTATGTAAATTTTCATATCAAAATAATGATACAAATAAGTAAATATCTTCTGTGTTTTTAAATGTTAGCTATGTTAGCAATAGCCAAAGAATAGGATTTCTTTAGGGCAATATTTATTCCTGTATATGGTACTTTGTGTCACCATCATGCTTTACCAGCTGTTATGATTAATAATATAAATTATTAGGAATTATTATCACTTGTTTTTCTTTGTTTCTATATCATCACACTGCCTTTTGCTCTATTTACTGTCAAAACAGCCTATCTCCTCTTTCCATTTTCCATTCTCATTGATCATGGTTTAGCTCTAATTATTTTGAATATATATTCTCAAACAAACTATCTATCCAGTTGGAGTTGTCATTCCCTTTTAATTTTGATTTTAGAATGGTGCCACTCTCAGCCATGCTGTGGGTCAGCTCTGATACACTGCAAATGACAACTACAAGTAAAGCCATCATGAGCCAACAGGGACACTATCAATGATTTAATTTAAAAACACAAAGAATTTAGTTGGCAGAAGGGATCCAGCTAATGGGAGACTGTAGACTTAAAAAAATAAAAATAAATAAAGTTAGTATCCGCCATAAGGAAGTAAACTAATTAAAACAGCAAACATGTCTGAAATGGAACAAATCACTTTGGACAGCCCAGCTAACAGTACAGTCTTATTCTATATACACAGTAGATGTTAAGAAACAAATTGGTATTTTGAAGTATGGCAGCAGAGAATTACAATTGAAAAATAGGAGAATAACATCAATATTATGCAATTACTGTGTGTCCGTGGTGGGGAAACCAGGCTCTGCAGAGAGTTAGGGGAGCCAAACTATACAAATGTAAAAAGTTTACAGATGTAACTTAATTCCTATGAAAAGCTGAAAGTTGAAAGGCACATGTACCAGAGCAACATGTACACACAGAACATCTAAGAACATAATGGTTCTCTATGAACTGTGTACAAAAAATAGGAAGGAATGGAAAAAGAAGTGGATCTATGACTGACAGGAATGTAACTTCCTCTGAGCTTCAGGAAGTAGTGTTTTTCCAAAGAATTTCTGTTCAAAGGGGGACAAAGTGATTCACATCCCTGTGCATATGAATGTTCTTCATCCACAAGAAGTCTATTCATTCCTATTTGCACTTACCCTTCATGAACACGAATTACATAACTTCTGAGAAAAATAAATAAATATATATTATAAATATGTTAAACTTCATACATGTTATGGATGTAGTATGATTCTTCCTTGTATACTGAGAAATCATTGTTTTTATGTGAATGATTCATATGCACAGTCTATCAGACATTGAATCAGCTATGAGCAGTCTCATATAAAATGATTGAAAATATTTTTTGATTGGTATACATTTGCATCTTACTTTTTAAGTTACTTTTGATATTTTTCTTCCTTATATGAGTCAAAAAATTGTGTTTGCTTGCTTGTTTGTTTTGTACTTATATTTTTAAATGAGAAAAAAATGTGGAGGGGGAAAAGATGAAGAGTAAATAGGCAAACAAAATGAGAGCCCAGAATAAGTGGGGAAAAATATACAAATGTTTTCAAAATCAGATATTTTGGGGCTGTTAAAAGATTATTTAAATTTAAAAAGTAGCTTTTTACATTAATTTACACTAGCTATGATTTCATGCAGTGATTACTCGAATGAGGGTGGAAAGGCCTTGCAGAGGGATCTGGATAGGTTGGAGAGCTGGGCGATCGCCAACCGCATGAAGTTCAATAAGAGCAAGTGCCGGGTCCTGCACCTGGGACGGGGAAACCCTGGCTGCACGTACAGACTGGGCGATGAGACGCTGGAGAGCAGCCTAGAAGAGAGGGATCTGGGGGTCGTGGTAGACAGCAAGTTGAATATGAGCCGGCAGTGTGCCCTGGCAGCCAGGAGGGCCAACCGTGTCCTGGGGTGCATCAAGCACGGCATCGCTAGTAGGTCGAGGGAGGTGATTGTCCCGCTCTACTCTGCGCTGGTGCGGCCTCACCTCGAGTACTGTGTGCAGTTCTGGGCACCACAGTATAAAAAGGACATGAAACTGTTGGAGAGTGTCCAGAGGAGGGCTACGAAGATGGTGAAAGGCCTGGAGGGGAAGACGTACGAGGAACGGCTGAGGGCACTGGGCCTGTTCAGCCTGGAGAAGAGGAGGCTGAGGGGAGACCTCATCGCAGTCTACAACTTCCTCGTAAGGGGGTGTCGAGAGGCAGGAGACCTTTTCTCCATTAACACCAGCGACAGGACCCGCGGGAATGGAGTTAAGCTGAGGCAGGGGAAGTTTAGGCTGGACATCAGGAAGGGGTTCTTCACAGAGAGAGTGGTTGCACACTGGAACAGGCTCCCCAGGGAAGTGGTCACTGCACCGAGCCTGACTGAATTTAAGAAGAGATTGGACTGTGCACTTAGTCACATGGTCTGAACTTGGGTAGACCTGTGCGGTGTCAAGAGTTGGACTTGATGATCCTTAAGGGTCCCTTCCAACTCAGGATATTCTATGATTCTATGATTCTATGGTTCTATAAAGAAAACCAACTACAGTGAGTGAAATAGGTGAATATGATATAGGTTTGATTGTCTTATTGCAACATAGCTATGTGAGGACCTATATGAATTTAATGAATTATATTCTCCATAAACACCAGTGACAGGACCCGCGGGAACGGGGTTAAGCTGAGGCAGGGGAAATTTAGGCTTGACATCAGGAGGGGGTTCTTCACAGAGAGGGTGGTTGCACACTGGAACAGGCTCCCCAGGGAAGTGGTCACTGCACCAAGCCTGTCTGAATTTAAGAAGAGATTGGACTGTGCACTTAGTCACATGGTCTGAACTTTTGGGTAGACCTGTGCAGTGTCAAGAGTTGGACTTGATGATCCTTAAGGGTCCCTTCCAACTCAGGATATTCTATGATTCTATGATTCTATGATTCTATGATTCTATGATTTCTTATTCCTGGTAACGATCCTGAATGGTAACAAAATCTCTACATGAGAACTATATGAAACTGAGAGGCACAGTTGGAATTACCCAGTGCTCCTGAGTGCCTGAGTCTATCTACCTGAGAGCTAGTTGGCTTCTTCTGAGTGTGAGCTGAAGACTGAGCCAATGTGCTGGCAGTGCAGATGACCAGAGAGTTTGCTTGTGGACATGAACTCAAACTGAGCTGAAGTGACAGTACAGATATAAACTTTTTCATCTGAAATTAAGAAAGCCTACATTTTCCTGTGCTACAGGTTGGCACACCTACATTGGCATATAAAAAATGTAATGAAATACCTTAGATGAAGTTCTGGCCTAAACACAAGTGAATATGATAATGAAAAATCCTCATTACAGATTAAAACAGAAAAGTCTGGTTTTAGAATTCAGAAAAGGAGAATAAATGGTTTGAAGGAGAAGAAATTGTTTTGCATTTCCTCAGTATGCACAAAAAGAGTCCATATAAGAATTGTTTAAGAGAAATGCTCTGCATCAAAATAAAGATAATTAAAGTTATGAGACCAGCCTTCCACAGCCACTGTTTGAACAATGCTAATATCTGGTAGGAATTTTGCCTCAAAAACAAAACAAAACAAAAAACCTGATCCTTATACAAGACTAAGAAAGAAGGAAGGATTCAAGATGAAGTCTTGACAAAAGGACTTAACTCTAGAAAGCAAGCAAAAATTCCAATTCCAAAGAAGATAGATGGGAAAGCCTAAAGAACTTGGCATTCATAGTCTTGTAGCAACAGAAGCATTCTGATTTTATTCATTTTTTTTTTTAACCCTTTAGGAAGCTTCTTTTTTTGCTTAGAGGTAAGATCCAGTTTTTATAATATGTCTTTATGTTTTCTGATTCTTCTTTGTGAATTAATTGAGTGTTAATCAACATTTAATTTTCCAGAAACAATTTTTGTGTACTTAAGACAATATATTTGCAATGCATCGTAACCTCGACAGTCTCAGCATTATAAATTATCTACATGGGTAAGTGTAGGCAAAACAACTTGGAAAAATCATACCTTTAGGTCTAGATCCTCAATATATTAACCAGGAGAGCTTCTTTTATGTCTAGTGGAACACTGGATATGAAACTCCTGCACACATCTCCCATTTTCTATGACTAGGCTTCAAAGGTTAAATCAGTGCTAAATTTAACACTGGTAATGAGATGTTACTTTATGCTTAACTCTAATTTATATACCTTCCAAATGGGAAGAAGGAGGATGGTAACAAAATCAACGAGGTTGTAAAAAAGACTAGAGGGTGTTTTCTCCTGCCTACCTTTACACCTGCTTACACACACTTTCTGTCAGACAAATAGTTTCTTCATGTTTATACCTTTTATAAATTTATCTCATGTGGATTTTGAGCCACTATACAGTTACTTTAATATAAAGCCTACAATTCTATTGAGATGTTTCAGAAAAATAAATATGTTCAATAATATCTTTTACAATAGACACATACGAATCACTCCCTGCTGAAGCTATAAAATGTCCCAGTAAATGTCACCACCAAAGCTGGCCAGGTGTGCTCAGCAGCTGAAAATCGGGCCTTGGGCAATACCTTTATTTGAGAAGCTCCCAAAGGAAGCATTTATCAGAAAAATGCCTTTT
The DNA here is from genome assembly GCF_963932015.1 of Anas acuta. Taxonomy (NCBI): domain Eukaryota; kingdom Metazoa; phylum Chordata; class Aves; order Anseriformes; family Anatidae; genus Anas; species Anas acuta. Next base: position 5,183,424 of record NC_088982.1, on the reverse strand, counting down.
CTTAATAGGAAAATAACTTCTTCATAAGCATTACTGTATTCTTTTACTGATCAAATAGATTCTTCCTTATATGACACACTAAAACTCAAGGATGACTGATAAAGTTAATGCAATAAATATGTATGTGGGGAGGGAAGAGGAAAGGCAGGTAGGGTGGAACAAGAACAGCTAGACAAAATTCAATTTCACAAATACATATATATATTGGTATATACACACATATACATATCACATAGAAATAGCAAATTGAACTAGTTTTGCATTTTGTGGAGACTACTGGGAAAAAGTCTTAACTGCATTAAGCATCAAAATAAAAGGGGGAGGTGGATATTTAATGGTGTTCAGTCTTGAGAAACTACAGGTCACACAACACCATCTTCTGGCAACATCATCTCCATAGAGCTTTTGTGCCTAAGGGACTAATCCAGACAATATTTATAACTAGAATATCTAAATGGGATAAAACTGTGACAGTGAACAATTTCTTTACTCCAAAGTTGAACAGACTGGACAGAGTAGATAAATCGTGAAGGAAGGCTTGATCAAAACAAGGAGAGAGGTACTCCATTTAGATACCCATTTGAACATTAGGGGCTGAGCCATTTTGACATAGATAATGTAGATGAATGGTTGATGACAATAAACCAATGACCTCTTTCTTATGTACAACTAATAAGGGTATTTCCTGCCATAGCAAAAATTACCACCATAATCAGTATAATCTATCCATTTAAGATCCCTGATCTGTCTTTTAGACTTGGCCACAGAAAATACTGTGTATTGGCTTTAAGCAGTTTTGAGGCTGCAGTAGCTTTAAAAAACAAAAATCACAGATGTGAACCTCTATTTGAATTAGCAAATTTCATGTATATTAGAAAATGCTTAGGTTAGATTGGTGTAGTTTTTGTTGGGTAGTGATTAGCCTTGTTTGAGCCTACAACCAAGCAGAATACATCTCTCAGACATTGAATTTTCAGTCTTTGTGGTTTTAAGAGGTGAATGAGATCCCGAAAATAGTTTGAATATTAAAAAGTGACAACAACAACAACAGATCTTTATATATGGCAACATATACAGACCCAAGCAAACAAACATAATGAGATGGATATTCTTCAAATAGCCAAATGTTTGCATGGTTGAAAATGCATATAATGGTAAATAAAAGAAAGCCTAGAAGTGAGCTCATAATTTGATCTCTGATTTTATTGAATTATTGAATAACTATTCAGCTGTTAACTCATTCACTTTTTCTTTTTTGCACTTCTCAAACTATCTCACAAACAATTCATTTAAGAACTTATAAAGGAAGCTTGGAAAGGTGTACGCCAGTCAATGCAATATTGCCTTGAGTCTGTTCCCTGCTCCCCTTTTGCTTAATAGCATAGATATAATCAACAAAACAAATGAGGAATATACTTAATTGGATAGATTTTTTTCTATTAAAGTATGAGAAATGTCACAGAGTATCTCTTTTTCTATCCCTGATTCATTTAACATGTCCCAGTGAAATTCCTGTAGCAGCGTCATTACAAAATATTTGTATCTTCTTTTATGGTTTAGATGTAATAAAACTAAATAAAACTTACTAAAAAATATCTCATAGAGATAAAGTGCTTTTGGTTTCTCAAGGGGATGGAAGAATGTTTTTATTGAGCTTGCAGAGAAACAATAAAAGAAAAATAGCACCGAGCTAAGGTAATCATGGCCTTTTCAAAGGGTGGTAAACTGTCTGTACTGAGAGTACAGTACATTTCAAATTGCTCTCCTCCTTCTTCTCTCTACATCTCCCCTATAGCCTCTGCTACTTTTTCCTTTAGCTAGATTATTTACTGATCATGACAGAGAATAACACATTTAACTTCTAATTATATAGGAAAAGTTTAAAAATCTTAATTTACTTTGTGTATTTGTCCCATGTTTATCCACTGAGATTTTAGAAACTCTGACATACGTTTTTATGTGAGTTTCAATGTACTATTCCTCAAGAAAAAAAGCTATAAATTACTTAAACAGGTGTTACCTGCCTTTGCAATATGCTAGCTGATCTTTGGAAAAATAAAATAAAATAATTTTTCCTTTAGTTCAGCATGAAAATGGAATTCTGCTTCTTAGGGCAATTATGTGGTGATTGCTAGCTTCTGTCTCATAGACACCTAACTTTAAGAGAACTCAAGTGGTCTTACAAAGGGAATAACCCAATTAAAAACAAACAAACAAACAAACAAAAAAAAACCACACAATTAATCTGTGAATGTTTGATTCATGCGTTAGTCTAGAAGATCCTAGAAATTAACAGTGAGTGGAAATTAACAGTGAATAAAAGCTCAACGTATGCATGCAGTGAGTGATCATTGCAGTCCTTCCCCTATGCCAATCTGCAAAGGTTTGCTACAGCGATCAAGAATACAGATGTGGCTCAACTGCATCAGCTAAAATCTGGTCCATGGGGCATCTGTTGTCTCTGAGAATGTGAATGGCAAGTGCAATTTCATCCATTATAAACATGAAATAAGACTCAGACCTCCCAGGGTGAATCAGGAGGCTGACACCTATTGGTAGCATTTCATCTACCCTTTGGAAAAGCAGGCTGAAACACTCAAGTAATGTGCTTACCTGGGGAGTAAGTGGACTGTCTGGGGAGATCTAAATTTTTGGAGAAATTCTGCTATAAAAGTCACTATGGAATAGTGACTTTAGTCAGTTTGGAATACTGGGCAGGAAATCTCCTCAAACAAATCACAGCTGACAGATTTCCAATACCCATTTCTCTGGTCAGGCCCAAAATAGCATCATCATGAAGTCCTAGTCCATCATTTGTCAAACACAGTATTTCTACGGTGGCTTATGTGATGTGGTTCAGATTACAAAATCACTAGTATGAATGTGAGCCAGAAGTTTGGTGCAGAACAGAAAATACCACACAAGAGAACTAGACAGAGAGAACCATTTACTTATTCCCGTCTCCATTCGAACTGCTTGTGGTTGAACACTGACTGACAAAAATTCCCCATGTAGCTTGTAAAGCTGAAGTGAGACTGGGGCATCACTTTAGCAAAGCAATTGTAATCTAAGACTAACATATCTACTAAAATACTAGCAACTATTGAATAGAAGAGAAAAATAAATTAACTTCTATCACGCTGTTTGCCAAGCCTCCATTTCAAATGTGTTTCTTTTTGTGCAATTTCTGAAAACCAACCCTTGATTTTCCATAATTTGAGCATAAAATTCTGGCAAACGTGCTGGCTTGCTTTCTTGATTAGAAATCTGTATCAGTGTCATTCTATGAATGTCCCAGAACATCACCCATGCAGATGTTAAAACATATATCAATAAAAATGGGAGGAACATTTTAATAGAATCTAAAAACAAACAAACAAACAAACAAACAAACAAAAAAACACAAAACCAACTAAGAGTAGAATGTGGGATATTCATGTTTCTGTTGTTGTTGTTGTTTTTCTTGCGTACATACTCAAAAAAACAAACAAACAAAAAAGATATTTTGCTGCAAGAAGAGGATATGTTATTGATCACCATGATCAGAGAGAACAAGTAACGGGCTTCATTTACATTAAACGTGACATGAGCCAGAATGAAGGCTGTTCTTATTTATCTATCAGTAGAAGATAAACAGCTCAGTCTTTGCAGTCATAGGGTTCAAATTCACAATTCTGTGGCCTACCATGGACAAACAACAAATTCTGTTGTGCAATAAAATAGGCATCTGCATACAGAAGAATGCAACCAATCTGTCCCATGGATCTAGGCAAGAGCAGGTATCTTACTTCTGTGAGTACACAGCTACCAGGACAGAAATCATCCATCTCTCATCTACCTCTTCATGAAGTAAGGAGAAAGAGGTCTGACAGAAGCCACTGGCTGATGTGTGACAAACAAAATATCTGTCAAAAAGTAGGTGAAGGTAATTCTGTTGTGGTGCAGGTGAAGGAGCAGATGACATGTCAAGCTGTCTTCTATTCTCTTACAAATTGAAGGAAAATTGAACTACGTTCTGGGTATATAATGAAGGGTTTACTTTACAGTTGTCTTTGTTACAAGCATGGACATTCTCTTATGAAGTTGTTCTCCCAGTCGTAATTAGAGAAAAACAAAAGAATCTAGCTGTAGGTTTATTATTACTATTCTTGTTGTTGTTGTTATTATTATACAAAGGAACAAGGCATTGTTTTGAAAAGTACTGAGCATAAAGCCAAATGTGAAACATACTGAGATTCCTTTCATAATATTCATGGGAAAGGAAAATACTTTAATTTCTGTAACCCAAGGATTTTACAAACGCACTGAAAGAAAATGCATGTAACATTTTTTTTTTTAATTGTGATGCATCAGGTCATCACACAGTGACGGTGAACAGGTACATCTGCTCTTTGGAGAAGGGAAGATGTTAATGAATTCCTTCATTCATGTTCTTTTCTCAGTCACCTACTTAGCATTCAGTGGAAAGCTATTGTTTTCTACATCTCAAGGAATAAAGGTAAACAGCAATTGCTTCTTAAAGAGACTTGAAGAAAATGTTGACATATCATTTCTTTGTGGGAAAGAGTAACAACAATAAAATGGCAATGAAAAGACTGACAGTTTTCTAAGGAGAGCCTTTCCATCTGTAACAACCTCACAATGGTGAGCCATCCAATAGCAATTCAGAGCCAAACTAGGCAACTTATTAAAAATTAATTTCAGTCTAGCTAAGACTGTAAAGGTACATATAAATCAGTCTTCCATGTTCATCATTTTTTTAGAAAGATTTCATTAGTTATTTGTTCTTTAAATTTGTAATGGTAGCACCATTGGGATAGAAATGGAGGCTAAGGCCATATGAAAATCCACATTCTGACTAACAGTATTTAAATAATGATCTCCTATATTCCTAAAAATGTTATCTGGGGACATTAAATCTCTTAGACAAACTTGCTTATGATCTGCAAGCCAATTGATTTTGGAAAAACAAAACAGGGTGGGGTGGACATGATGTATTCTCTAGGAAGTCTGTTTAGCTGAGCCAATTACTTTCTGAACAAAATTACGTGCTTTTCATTTCATTGGGACCATGTAGATGAACATAATTGCTCTTTTTCTATTGTCACAGTTTAATTATGTTCAAATTGCCCTCCAGAGAATGTGAGGAATTATGTCTCTTCAAAATTCAGGTTTTTATTAGATAGAAAATTAATAGAGTCACATGGAAAGTAGGTGAGTGAGATAAATTCCAACAGTAAGGTAGCTGCAAAACCAGGAGTTTCACCTGTTTAATTCTCTGGCCTCTGTTAATTATACAGACCTAACATAAACAGAACTTTGGAGACAGCATGGAGCAGAGTAGGCAGATAAATACAAGAACAAATCTAGCACAGGGAAAGAAAGGAGTGCTAGCTGCTCTTTATGGCATTTACCAAGCATTAACAAGCCTGAAAGAAACTGTCTTGACAAAAGGAATACAAAAAGCATGAGTACAGTTAGGCTGCCCACAAATATGGACTTCGGGTCAAAAATTGAAAGAAATCAAGCCAAAAGTCATCTAGTCTTAATTCCATGTCAGCCCTTGGGACTAATGTTCCTCATTAATTAAGTACATCTGGAATCCTGGAGCCAGTTGATAAGAGCACAGGGATTTAGGCCAGATAAATTTGGGCATCAGAAGAAGTGCTGACTGTCCATGGGCCAGCAATCCAGGAATCCTGCCTGATCTGGGCTTCATGGCTTTCTTTTTTAGCCAGTTAGCATAGTGAAATCCCAAGAAAAGGAGTGAACTGCAATCCCCTTCAAGATTTCCAACACGGAAAAAATCTACAAGATAGATTCTATGCCAAGGGAGTGGCATAGAAAATAGTGGTTTGTGGTGGATTTATAGAAAACGAAAATATAGTGGTACTACATCAGCCCCAGGGAGGCAGGTGCATATATTAACATTCATAAAAGGTTTTGTACAGCTATGAACAATGCAAACCTTTTTAATTACTGCTGATGCATTCAGTTGGCACATTTGTATTGCATTATGAAACCCACCACTGCATTCAAAGCTGTGAAGTTACTAAAAAATTTTTCTGTTCAATTGTCATTGCCAAGTTATGATTTGAATTTCCCCTACTAATGAAATTTCATGCACCTTTAGGGCAGCATCTATGTGAAAATTGACCTATAGTTTGTGTGAGATATTATTGTTGGAAATAACCATGTTGGAAATGGAGCATAAAATTATACTAATATGTACACAAAGGCCACGTTTGCTTAGTTTCAGAGCCTTGTTTCAGAACTGTTATTTTATTTACCAGGTTGTTTTCAACATGAATCTTTTTGAATCGTTTAGTAAAGATCTGGAGTTTAATTTTTATCTGTCAGAACTCAAATCAATGTAACTCTGTTGCTCATTGTTTTTATCTTAAGAATGAGGCCCAGGTTATTCACTTGAGATGCAATGAGATGAATTAATGTGAGATGCAATTTAAAGTCACAACTGGATTCCTCACTTTTAGCTGCAATGTCTCTAAACACCAAACATTAAATATTTTGAATGTTGTCCCTTTGAGGATCTCTTTTCTTTTACTCATAGGACTGGTACACTTTGTTAAACCTTAACCAGAAGAATTCTAAGCCAAATCTAGAGAAGAAACTGCTAAATTTTATGCTTAAACCATAATCTTAATATAATCTTAAAAAAATAATCTTAAAAAAAAAAAAAAAAAGGAAAGATCACTTCTGCCTGAATAATACCTGTAAATATTGGAGATCAAATTAATTTCTGCATGCTTGTATTACTTAAATCTTTTATTTTATTATATTGCTAAATATTCAAACCAGTGATTTATTGAATGGCTCCAAATTCCAGTCCCTTTTTCTACCTTCTGAGGAAGTTTCTGCATAGCACAGTAGGGCTGCAATTACTTCATCACTGCATCTTACTAAAGACAGAACCTTATTATAATCCTCTATCCAGCTTGTTCTTCTTGGACATTTGGAAGGTTTGAGTCAGAATATTGTCTATAATTATATACGATCAATTTGGGTCCATCTTTTGGTCATGGAATAGCACATATATTGTATTGCTGAATGATTTTGACAGGATGTTTTGTGATTCAGATATCTGCAACCGTGCATACTGAACTTGAAAGAATCAATAGAGAAAATGAAACACCTCCACATTCAAAGTGGGTAGAAAGTATTTATAGGAAGATAAGAGTGTTTGGATTAAGGAGAAATGATGAGAATTACAATAGGAAGAAAAATTCCATTAAACTCACAGGTTTAAAATAAGCTGAGATTTAAAAAACATGACACCACCTCTTATTCTGTTTTTGTGAATGTGCATGATGTATGTGTGCATATGTGAATGGGTGGGTGGATAGCTCTGAACAGGGAAAGTAAGCAGATAGAAATAACCTTTGGTAGTTAGAAAACTGACTTTGTTCTCCAAAGAAAAACATGAAAGATTCAAAAAAAAAAAAATAAAAATCTGACCTGCAGCACTAGACTTTTTTTGTTTGTTTTTTTCAAAGAAAAGAAATGTTATTCTGCATTTTGGTGCCTAGGACACTTAGGTTAATGTCCTGGACTGAAGAGGTCAGTGCAACCTTCACAGTTTTGACCAGAAATGTAACACCAGCACCAGTCTGTGAAAAATTTCACTTAACATGTTCATAATTTTCGGCAAAAAAATACAGATATTGTATAAAAGGTCAGATATTCAATCAAACCTATAGTGAAAAAAATACTTTGGGAGGAAACAAATTTTTTAAGGTGGAACTACAGATGAATAAATTGCACTGGAAATAGTCCTGGAAAGTGGTACAGAAATAATCTTTTTTCCAGAGGATTAACAAATAGAACATTTTCAGAAAGTTTGTGATTTTGACTGAACATTAGCAGGTCTACTAATACCTTTTGTCATGGAAAATTCCTAAGCTGCTCTTGAAATCTGCACAAAGTAATGCAATAAGCAAAGGTATTCATTCTTTTCTGCCTTGGAAAAAAAAAAAAAAAAAAGAAAGAAAGAAAAAGAAGAAAAGAAAAGAACGAATTAAATGGTAATCCTCAATCTTTTAATTCAAAATATTTTTGCCATTCAAAGGCAAGAAGGATTTTAGTAAGAATGACAATAGTGTCCTACATTTATTCTCTGCCAGATATAGCTGTTTCAAATTTAGTCAACTTGCTGTAACTGATAATGCTTCAAACTTACTCTACTATCTAAAAATCAAGCCATTTTGTTCTGCATTTTGTATCATTTCCAGTAATAGAGAATATGAAATTAGAGCTGTACTGGCAATTTTACTGATGAATGATGCACAAGACAATGCATTTCACTTTTCAGTCTGTGTCCTACAGAGCAGGAAAAAAATGCGCAAGACAAAAAAAAAGAAAGAAGGCTTTTTGGCAATTTAAGTGCCAACTAATACTTTTAATGTAATGAGTTAAGAATTATTTGGTGGTGATTTTTCTTAAATGTTGCATTTATAGAGCACATTTTCTTACAAAAGCTATCAAAATAATTACCAGCAATCAAGAGATGCTCAAATGGCATAATTTAAAACTATGCATTGTTGTTAAATAATAATGTTGAGTGGATGGCTTTTTTCAGCAAATTTTCACCTAAATCATGTATTTTACCAAAGATGGAGGTAGAAAAATAGATTATTAAAATAAAGGTGTATCTCCTATACACATAGCTCTTAAAGTATATGTAGGTATCCTGTTCTCTTTCAAATGCCTCTTCCAAGGCATTTCTAATTCTTCAAGGGCATTTCTAATTACTAAAAGTAGTATTATAGAACCACAGTAGGCTACTAAAAAGTAGCCTGCTTTTCTCTGCTGAGTATCTGATGTGGCAAGACTCTCCTAAATCTCTAAATCTTTCACCTAAACTAAATGCTCTAAATTGTATAATAGTCTCTTTAAAATCAGGTATAGAATAATTAAAAAAAAAAAAAAGGCCACAAACATAAAACAAAACAAACAAACAAAAAAGGTGGAGAGAAAATGTGAAAACAATACCATGTTTCTGAATTCCAACTCTACCATAAACAGCCATGAAATTCTTTAGTTACCTTCCAGAAGAAAATCCTTTTAGCTGACCCAGACAAGATGATATGCTGAACTTTTATGCTCAGCTTTTGAAGACCATGAAACATTTTTGGCTGTTCTTGGCAGTAGTACAATCTGGAAGGCTCTTTGTCAAGGGAAAAGGCAAACATCTTTCAACTTGTTCTTGTGGTCTGGGATGGTATCCTTGTACACCTTGAGGTGAAAATCTTGAAGGTTTGGACATTATTGTGTGTCTAAGTAGATCATCTACTCTTACAGTCACCAAAATATTTCAGCAATCTGTTATTTAGCACATTTTACTATGCTTCAATGAAATTTAATGTTGATTTGGGCTGATATATAAGGCACTTGATAAAGAAGAAAATTTATTATCTGGACAAAGCAAAACTGTCACTGTAAGATTGGAGAGTGGCAATAAATGCTCACCCAAAGACATTAAGTGGTGTGCTGAGAAAGAACATCACTGCATTTCTTTGTCTCATGCATACATCTGCATCAGATTTAGGATTCTCTAAATTTTCTTGTTACCAACTAGCTGCACCTAACAACATAAAAACAAAGCAAACCCCTCTGATTGCTTTTACATTCAGACTGATCAGCAAATGCACATCTTTAATCGCAGACCATGATCTGCAAGTATTATTCAAGTATTATTAGAAAAGGAGTTTTCTTAGTGCAATTAAGAAACTTGTCTTCCCATATACTTATCTCTAGCATGAAGATCATTTCACCAGTTCCATCTTTTTGACTTTTCAACCTTTCCTGCCTCAGCATTCTTACCAAATATGCAATGCATATTTACACAAATGACAACAAAAAAGACTTGATTTAAAGGTTATGTATAAGTTTAATTACCTACTCTAACACTCTTTATATAAACACCTACTGTGATCAGTCTGAGAGCTCTAAATCTCATCCATATTGACCATGTTAAGAGAATTGAGTAGCAATATGATTTAACATTTTACTATACACAAAGTAAACTTATGTGGTGAGGAAACTGCTCCAGCACAGGTCCCCCATAGGTGGCAGCTCCCCACAGACCCCCTGCTCCTGCAGGGGCTCTCCATGGGCCGCAGCCTCCTCCAGGCCAAATCCACCTGCTCCACCGGGGGCTCCTCCACAGGCTGCAGTGTGGAGATCTGCTCCATGTGGGACCCATGGGCTGCAGGGGGACAGCCTGCTCCACCAAGGGCTTCTCCACAGGCTGCAGGAGTACTTCTGCTGCATGCCTAGAGCCCCTTCTGCCCTCCTGCTGCACTCATCTTGGGAGCTCACTCTGATCTGACATGGGGCAGCTGCTTGTCTCTGCTCACAGAGGCCACCCCTGCAGCCTCCTGGCTGCCAAACTCTTGTCAAATAAAACCAATATATCTATCTCAAGTGCTTTACATTCTTCATTACAAAATGTCATTTACCTGTTAAAAAGCAAACAGGTTCTTTAACAGAAGTAAATTAATCCTTACAGTGAATTTTATTTATATTTGCAGACAAGTATGGTGAATAGAACTATGCCTCATAGATTTCAGACTGAGAATCTGATTTTACATAAACATACAGGAGTTTACTGAGTAAAGCCATCTCATTGAATTCAGCGTTAAAATTAATCTATATATTTAATACGCAGAATTTTTGGGTGGTCTATGCCAAAATGGCCCTATTTTTTATGACGTGCTTATCATTTAAAATCTAGCAGCCCAAATGAGGTTTTAGAACACAACCAACAAAGTTATTCCTTGTGAATCTAATTCTGTCATCAATTTCTTTATTAAGGAAAAAGATAAAATGGGATGAAGCTTCTTACATTCAACAGAAATAATGACTATATATATACTAGCATTCCACCCTGAGGGAGTTTGCACTTTAAGGAATAGAAGCTATTTCTTTGACATTCAAACAACTAAGGTGGATGTTACTGAATGACTGAAATTTGTGACCCTTCCCTTTCCTGCTTCTATACTGGCCTATATTTCTGCCTGTCATTAAAATCACACATTTTAGTTTGATGGCTGAAAACCAATCCCTTGAAATCAATAGGATGCTTGACACTGAATTTAAGAACAGGCGTTGGCCTTGAGGCTTTCAAGATAGGAATATATCACCATTTAAATTCATCTCAGCAAAGAAAGAGTTTGGGTGTTTTGATGTGCCCATGGCTGAACTGCCAGACAGCAGACATTGAACCTCAATACTCTGGATCTTAATGCTTGAGAGCTCTCCCGCCTTAGGTAAGGAAAGCCTCGTCTATTTGCTCATTGACCTTTATAACTGGGCCAGCCAATATTAGCATGGGAAAAAAGGCACTGCAGCAGGCAGGTTACAAAGGGCAGTACCAGCTCAGAGAGAGTGGGTGAGACACATATCAGCCAGCAGAATTGTGCTTCAAGTGGCAGAAGAGAAATGAGCACCCAGAGAACAAGCAGTTCCATAACCAACGTGGATGAATGGGAGAAAGGAGGAGAAAGATTGCTGAAGGCTATATTCTTGTGCACTCCAGTCCTCCTTTTCTGTAGGTCTCTGTTTCCTGGTGGGGAGCGAACTGTGATGCTGTCCTGTCCCCCGACATTAGATTTAGACTAGATGATCTTAGAGGTCTTTTCCATCCTAAATGATTCTATGATTCTATACACGACAGCTTCATAGTTCTCCTAATTATGAGCTCCTCTCTCCAGCTTTTATTGGTTAGTTGCAAAGTGTTAACTAAAAAAAATTAACCATGATTTCAGAGGGCATAGTATGAGTTGGAGTGGTCTTCAAGGGTGTCAGAGAGGAAAATATAAACTTTATCTCCAAAACTTGTCCCTACTCAAATATGTGCCCCCAGTAACAATAACTATTTCCTCTAAGGTAACAAATTTTTCTTTACCAGTAGTAAGGGAAATACTAATTATATGATAAAGACATGAAGCCCTTCAAGACATTTTGAATGAATCCAGTCAACTCTGAGAACCTTCTATGTAAACCGAAGAAAAACATCACAGACAATAGCTAGATAACGTGTACATATATGTGAATTTGTATATGCTTTTACACATATGCACACTTATATGAAGAAAACGTACAGTATTGGTCCTTTATATCAGACTTTCATATGCAACAAATCCAAGGGAGAAAAAAACATAATGCAAATTATAGTAATTAATGGCCATTTTTAAATTTTAGTTGACAGCCTTTTTTAAGTAGAAGATATGAATATAATTAAATGTAATCAAAGCAGGAAAGTGTAATGTTAGAGAATTTAGAAAAGAATAATTTTTGTGTCATTGCTGCAAAGCAAATAAAAATAGTATTTCCTTTTAATTTTTGAACAAAGAGCATACCTCCTGGCAAGTCTAAAACTTATTTTATTCTTAAATCCATCTCTTCGTTTCTTTCTCTCTTTTCTGTTTTGGCTTTGTGTTTTCAGCTGGGAGCCATCATACCCAGAAAACCACTCACATATTTACAGCTTGGCAAACTGATTCATTCAGGAGCCTGAAGTGTTGGCTGAGAGGCAGTATGAGCACTGACGAAAGGGACCTAAGTTCAAGTATTGTACAGGAAGCACAGTTGGCTGCTGGGATGGGCTTCGCAAACCGAAAAGGCACAGTGCAATTTGTGTATGTGTAATGATGGAAGAGAATTCTATTTCCACAGGTTACCTTCATCTTGTTATGAATTTATTTATTTATTTTTTATTTTATGAGCTGTTAATTCTTGTCTGTTAAAACTATGGCATCTTCAATTTGCTTCTGTTCTATTCTATTCTTCCTCTTTTTGTCTGTATCATGAAACATTCTGCTGGTCTCCAAGATTTTATGCAAAATAATCAAAGAGAAACCAAAAGACCTACTTCTCATTCTGTTTGCTGAGTGTGATTTATTGCATTTCACAGGGAAAAAGCAAGATGGTCTTTTAAGAAATGCCCACTAATTGAAATAAATCAGGAACATTTAAATTATTAAAAATCAACATTCAGGATTTCTACTAGTTCCTTTCACACGCAACTGGGACTGGTCCCCCAGGAAGAAAGGTCAAGGCAATGGTCAGGGCCTTTGTTAAAGAGCTGAGATTCAAAGGGCTCTGTATCATGAGTGTGAATAGCTTGCCTTTATTTCTCTGGTACTAATGGTTTCCATTTCCAGCTGTCTTCCCTGCAGAGATGAGACAGCTATCTGTGAAGCCATTGCTTGAAATTACTGCGCCAAATATAAGGATAAACCGGCACCCAGGTTTGTTTAATGTCTGAACTCTGGCAGGTTCAGAAGCTACTATACAAGTAAATTAGTTTTCTCAGCAGCAGAAATGGGGTCAGTGGAGAGCAGAGAAGGAGGCCACTAGACATGTCATTGTGTGTTGTCATTAAAATCAGTGATATATGCAGAATAGAGCTGAGACAGATTAATGAGACAAAATACTAATATTAAAATAAGAGATAAGCACACATTTATATGTATTATAGAGCAGTCAGTATCACTCATTTCTAAAGGATGTCAAGGACTATAATCAAGTAGTTAAAGGTTGCTTCTTTCCTTCATTCCTGGCAAAATATATTTGCATATTTATTTTGAAAAAATTCATGAGAAATAATTTGGCTGTCAGGCCAAAAAAAAAACAGGCAACACAGAGAAAGTGATGAAAGTGATGAAGTTTGATACCACTGAATGAAACAAAGCAATCAAATATAACACAGGCTCACATACACATAAATATATGTAACATATTGCAGTGATTCTTTAGCTGCCTTATCCACTTAGATGAATTGGAAGGGAGGTTTGACAGCTTATGAGTAGGCATGTAAGTGTGTTTATCAGAGCACAGGACTGTTTTGATTAACACTGTATTCCTCCTTCTCACCAAGAACACAAATTTGGCTAAAATAAGTGTCTTTAAAAATCTTGAGGCTTGGGCTTCAACTTCCCTAATTTTGTCCAGTCTGAGTTAACATGTACTCTACAATAATCAAACCTCTAAGCTAGTCACATGTTTCATTTAGAGTCACTGATGATCAAGAAGTACTTACCAATGATATGTCATCTCCTTTTGAGACAAGTACCCAAAGGTGCATCTGGAGCTTTGGTTAGTATGTTCATTAGAATAAAGTCTTTGCTAAAGCATTAGCCAAAGTTGATGTCATATAAGTATTATTGACGGAAACATCCAAGCAAGAAAATGGCAATGATTTCTGGTAGCTGGTATAAGATTTTTATTTATTTATTTATTTATTTTTAGCAATAAAACAAGCATGTGTACAAAGTATGAAGTGGATTTATACTTCTGTAGTCTCTGTGCCAGTGATGGAATAAGTCCATATAGATTAGGTGAGATTTATTATTTTTTTGCATCATTGTTTTGACCACTTTATAAAAAGGGAGTCAGAAAATAGATAAGGTTTACATTTGCTTTGGGGTTGTAGGTTAGTGGCAAGGCCATGCTACACGTCGTGCTCGTGCACTGTTGGAATCAATTTTAGGGCTGTGTCTTGTGGGTGATAAATATGACTGAGTCTTTAGCGCTAGACTAAACCTTTTGTCATTTTATATGAAACAAGATTAGCACTGAAATCAATGAACAGCCAGTGCAACAATGTAGCCTCTGTTATTGCAATCCTGACGATTCACACATACTGCAGACAACAGCAGTCACCATGAGAGTAATGTTGAACATAAATTAACTGAATCAACCTATGGAAGCCCTCGCATTCAGGGTGATGTATTTTCCATATTCTGCCATTTTAAATAAAAAGAGTATCCTGAGATAAAACCTCTGATGAGGAACAAACAAAATGTTCACCTATGTGTGAGAAAAGATTAGACGAGGGCTGGTACAGGCTGTGTAAGACAAAGCAAACAGAGATTAGCAGGAGTCTGAGCCTGCTTTGCTAAAAACTCCAAAACAGAAACCACGTCATCTTTAACTTTAGTGTCAGATTGTACTAAGGTTATAAACACTTGAAATAGATTTCGCTGAGTGATAGAATCATAGAATCACAGGATATTGAGTTGGATGGGATCCACAAGCATTATCAAGACCAACTCCTGGCTCCACACAGGACCACCTCGAAATCAGCCTGTATGTCTGATAGCATTGTCCAAACACTTCTTGAACTCCAGCAGGCTTGGTGCCATCACCACATCCCTAGGGAGCCTGTTCCAGTGCCTTACCACCCTCTCAGTGAAGAACCTTTCCCAGCCTAAACCTCCCCTGTCCCAGATCCCTCCATGCTGTTCCCTCGGGTCCTGACACTGACCTGAGAGCAGAGCTCAGCGCCTGCCCCTCCGCTCTCCTCATGAGGGAGCTGCAGGCCGCCATGAGACCTCCCCTCAACCTGCTCTGCTCTGGGCTGAACAAACCAAGGCACCTCAGCCACTCCTCATACGTCTTGCCTTCTAAGCCTTTCACCACTTTCATCGCACTCCTTCAGGTGCTCTATAACAGTTTTATGTCCTTACACTGTGGTGCCAAGACCTGCACACAGTTTGCAAAATAAGGCTGCACCAGTGCAGAGCACAGCAGGACAATCCTTTCCTTCAGCCAGCTAGCCATGCTATGCCTGGTGACCAGGATATGATTGGCCCTCCTTGCTTCCAGGTCACCTTGTATGCCATCAACCAAAACCCCCAAAACCCTTTCTGTGTGGCTGCTCTCCAGCCTCTTGTCCCCAGGTCTGCACATAAGGCTGGGGTAACCCCTTCCCAGGTGCATAATCAGTCACTTGGTCTTGTAAAACTTCATGTCGTTGGTGACTGCCCAGCTCTATGATTTGTCAAGAACTCTCTGCAAGGCCTCCCTACCCTCGATGGAGTCAAGAGCTCCTCCCAGTTTAGTGTCACCTGCAAATTTACTCACAACAGCTTCAAGTACTACATCCAAGTCATTTTTGCAAACATTAAAGAGAACTGGCCCTAAATTGGAGCTCTGAGGAACTCCACTAGTGACAGGTGGTCAGCCTGATGTAACCCCACTTTACCATAAGCCTTTGAGTTTGACCCATCAGCCAATTGTTCAGGCATTGTAGAATGCAATTGTCTAGCTTTATGCTGGAAATTTTGTTCAGAAGGATGCTGTGAGAAACCGTATTGAAAGCCTTACTGAAATGCAAAAAAGGATTATATTGACTGTCCTTTGATCAACTAGATGGGTGACCTTGTCATAAAAAGAAATTAAGTTTGTTAAGCAGGACCTTCCTAATGACCTCATTGTCCTTCACGCATTTTTTAATAACTCCCAGAATATTTTTCTCCATAATTTTACCAGGAATTGAAGTGAGACTGACAGGCCTCTAATTATGAGGGTCTTCTTTCATGCCCTTCTTGAAAGTTGGTACAATGTTTGCCAGCTTCCATTCAGCTGGGACCTCTCCAGATCGTCAAGACTATTGAAAAATAATTTAAATTATTCAAGCAGACCTCTTGGAGCACCTGGGGTCCCAGAATCCATCCTTAGTGTTGAAGGCATATCTGCTGTGTCTCTGTCTCTATTTGTGAGGTGGATGCAAACAACAGACCAGTGTTTTCTCTAGTCCTCCTTTTTCTCTTAACATAATTAAATATATATATATACTTTTATTGTCCCCAAAGGTACTAGCCAGCTTCAACTCTAATTGAACTTTGGCCACATTAATTTTCTCTCTACAAAGGTGAACAGTGTCTCTGTAGACTGCACCTACCTCCAACATTTTGAAATTGACTGTTCCTGTGCTCTTAAGAGGTGGTACTTTAAAACTGACTAGCAATGATGGACCCCAGTTCCCAAAGTCTCAGGGGTCCTTATTAAATATTTTCCTGAGCAGCCTGAAATCTGCTTTTGAAGGATTGCAGGATTGAAGTTTTGGTGGCAGTTTTCCCCCTATCATCAAAGATTTTGCACTTGACAACTTTATGGTCACTGTGGCCAAGACAGCTGCCAATCACCACTTCCCCTATTAGACCCTCTGTTCATTAGCAACAGATCTAGGACATCACCTTTCCTAGTCGGAGCCCTTAGTTCCGACTTAGTACCAAGAAGCTATCATCAAGTTGTTTTATGAATCTTCTTATTGTGCTATAATTAAATTATTTTCCTACTACATTTATATACAGAAATATATACATGTATAGAAATTTAGAAATAGTAGAAAGGATATACATTTTGTTTTGTGAATGACCTACTGATTTTTAAATGTAATGATGATATTCTCTATAATTTTGAAATTGTCAGGAAAGCATATTGTTTCATTGGTTTTGTCATTCATACTTTGTCTTGTATATTATTGTACATGATAAAAAATTACATGAAAAGTTTAACTTTTAAAAAGCAAAAATCATATGAAATATTTTCCCTCCCCTCTCCAACTCAAAAATGTCAGGAAAATTAACACTTTTTTTTTTTTTTTTTTCTGATCATTTCCATTTTGATGGAATTGCAGTTTCAAAAAGCAAATGGTTCTGTCAACAAATTTCACACCAGCTCTATTGCTAAATCAATCATTCAAAATTAAAAACTACATTATGAAGCAGCCTTTCAATATGATCACACACTAATTCTTTTTGGGTTTCTTATTGTTGGTTGTTTTACTTTTTAACTTTTTCCCTAAGAATCCCTGCCTCTTTGAGGGTGCAAAGTGGAAACTAGCTATTTCAGATGCGTCTTCTTTCTTCATTGTTCGGGTGTATTTCTGTGCCTCATTATCTTCTTGCCTGGCTTCCAAGGCAGAACCATTAATTACTTGCTAGCCTTTTCTCCTTTTCTTTTCTTTTCTTTTCTTTTCTTTTCTTTTCTTTTCTTTTCTTTTCTTTTCTTTTCTTTTCTTTTCTTTTCTTTTCTTTTCTTTTCTTTTCTTTTCTTTTCTTTTCTTTTCTTTTCTTTTCTTTTCTTTTCTTTTCTTTTCTTTTCTTTTCTTTTCTTTTCTTTTTTTCTTTTCTTTTCTTTTCTTTTCTTTTCTTTTCTTTTTTCTTTTCTTTTCTTTTCTTTTCTTTTTTTCATCCATCTCCCATCTATGTTTCTCAAACATGAAAGAAGGTGCCTTCATGAAGTGTACAATGAGCTATTTTCCCATCACAGTGAAAAAGAACTAAGAGACAATGAGGTGAAAGTAATGCTATCTACTGATTTGAAATGCCTAATTTAAGAATCAGAGTTTAAAAATTATTAGTTGTTTTGGGATTTAAAGCTTTTATTTTTTTCTCAAATCATGACTTAAATTGCACAACTCTTCTGAAAATCAGATGCTGATTTACCAAATCAGGTAGCAGAAAATTAAGCTCAGAGTACTGTGAAATTTCAGTTTAAGTATTTTAATAATCTGCAGATATTGTTTCAGGAGAGGGCTCAGCATCAAATGAAATTCCCTGCCCAAACCTCTGCTCTCTGACTCTGAGTGTAGGTGATCAGACCTCAGGACAGTCAGAGAACAGCAGAGTAAAAACATATTCCTTGCACCACTGCTGTCGTAGTGGTTAACAGCATTATATAAGTGGCCTCAACCATTTTTTTTTCTGATAAGCCTTCCTCACACCAAAGTACTCTGAAGTGAACACAAACATCTTGACATTTCCTTTCTCCATATTTGATGAAAAAGTCTACGCTTAATAACAGTATTCAGGCTATTAGTTTCAGCATATACTTGTGTCTCATCTTGTTTCCAAACTTGCTTGAATACGTTTGTGGCTAAACTAAACTGGATTTTTGAAATGTCATTATGCAGCTAGTCTCATAATCCCCAAATGTATGAAATTTTATTCTATGAGATTATCAGAATGTTAAAATACTTTTGACTCTGGATGATGGCTGTACTCTAATTATCAGATTCAATATTTCAATTTCCATGCATTTATAAAACTCTTGTATTGATGGAGTTTAGTTTATATCCAGATTTACTAGGCAGCTTCAAAAATAGTTCTAACAAAAAGGCTGAGTATACTGAATAGATTATTCCCTTCAGTCAATATTCATATCTGTTATGTCACAGCTGACAGAGCAAATAAGAAATCCCAAAACTTTTAGCAACCAACCAATTTTTAAGCTATTTTAGTGCATGAATTTTAGTGGCATGAAAAAGAGAAAAGCCCAAGCTCCTAATCAAATCATCAAAGATTAATAAGGGCTAAAAAAATTTCAGTACTTTTTGATAATAATTTATTTTTGTAGATCAAAAACAAATCCAGATGGCAAATCAGTAGATGTTCTTGATGACAAAGCTGTGAAAGGATCACTCAAATAAGGTTGTAGCAAAGCAGCTGAAATAAGTATTTTATTCTTTTTTTTTTTTTTTTTTTTTTTTTTTTTCCTGAAGAGGATGCTGGGGAGACCACCACACCAAATTGGTTCAAGGTCTGTCAGATCAGTTTAAATTAATGAGAAACAAAGCAATGACCAAATCTGTAAGTTCAATTTTAACAGATCACTTAGACCAAACCTTAACTGAAATGTTCAGAAGGAGCATAAGTGTGCAATTGCAGAATTTTTACCAAGGTGTGAAACCTTGTCTACACAAGATACCACTCCAAAAGATTTTAAGTAAATTAGCTTGCTGCTAGACTGCGATAACAATGCTTCTATAGGCTGGAAATTAGTCGAAGGATAGGAAGCAAAGGAACATGGATGTGTAAAGGTCAGTGCTGGGGTTACCCAGGGAATGCAGTTGATACCATTTTACCCAGCATAAGTGTTGTAGGGAAGTAATTGCACAGGGATATACTCAGGTTTGCAGATGACACTGAGCTTTTTGGGGTAGTCAGATTGTTGTTATTCAGCAAATCATACAGTGTGAAGACAAAGTACCTTTCAGTGAAACCAGTATGATATAATTGCACAAACAGGGCCATAAACAGAAGCTGAAAATAGATGTACTTTCTAACATCCCTAATCATTTGGAAGAGGAAGTAACTGGACCATACTCTGGTTAAAAATCTATTTAAATGTTTATCATATTGCATGGCCCTGGACCAGATGGACCATTGGTCTGATACAGAAACACATTTTTAACGTTTTCTTAAGATAAGCTGTTATACTTATCTTCTGGGTTATCTGAGCAACTGTATCTGTATGGACTTTTCAATGTGGACACAAAAGCCAAGTCCCATGATTTAGCACAGCTATCTTTCATTACAGTGTCAGCTAAATTATATTGCCTCACCTATTTGGAGGGCTTAGGAGAGCAGACAGATAATTACTGCCACTCAGAGGACAACAATACCTTATTGTACTGAGACAAATTGATTGCAAGTGAATTTTAACAGAAGAGATACCATCGCTGTCTCCAGGTACATTCTGAGTGGTGAATAATAGCTCTTTCATGTTCTAGGACACCATGTCGCTGTGCATTTTGTGCATCTCAGCAATGACAAATTCTTACTGGAGCACAGCATTGAGGGATCCTTAGATTTTTTTCAAGATTAAGTAATGAGCACTAGCTCTTTCCCAGTGCACCTTTTCAGTTCACTGAAATTTGTCCACTCATGAAAGAGATGGAACTTAGGAAGACATTTAAGGACTCCAAAAAAAAAATGGAATTTTTATCCTAGCCTTAGTCATCTATCCTACTTAGTCATTTTTAGTCTAGCTAAAATGCTGTAAATTCTTTATTATATAGCCAATCTCTTTGTAATGACTCAGTAATTTTCTGTGTCTTTTCTGTTACAAGCAAAATACTCCAAATTTATCTGAATTAACCTCATTCTGTTTTGATTGGATTCATCCAGTTCTCTCATTTATTTATATCCTGTTGCAACTCAACCTTGTTTTATGTAGTTGTTAGTCATCACATTAGTTCAAGAAGTCAGCCAAAATACTTTGTTATTCTTTCTTGTAGATGACATATAAATAAAGACATGTAGTTATATACCCAGTCAATCTCAATTCTCATGCCAAATGTTCATATGGAGAACTGAAATGTGTCTGTGAAATAATAGATTTTTTTTCCCAGTGGAGTTTATAAAGTATGAAAGATAGTAATCAAATTTTTACAAGAAGGAAATATAATTCTTTCTTCCTCTAAATAATTTCCATGGACAATATTTGAAAAAGTTTCCTTATTTTTATTTTATTTTTTAATTCCTCCTCCAGCTCCCAAGAAGTAGATTTTGAAGTGAAATAATAATTTAATAATGCATTTTTACTGTTCTATTAATTTATTTAACAACTGAGAGACAACCCATGGCAAATCCTGATTTCCAGGTACCTAATTACAGATCAGACCTCTGATCAGATAGCACTGGAAAGATCATCCTTTTCAGAGTTAGAGTGTCTGATACAAAGAAGTAATTCTTCCTTTCAGAATTTAGGATTTTGCCTTCTTTTAATTCAACAGGAATGGCTTTTATTCCTTTTTTAATCCAGCATTTTTACTAGGCATTTGATTACAATAAACAGGTTATGCTAAGCAGAGAACATTAGATGAGAAGGATGATATAATTTTGTTTCTCCCTCCACTGAAAACTCAATGAATTTTAATGAAAAGAGCTGAATTGCTTTCAGTGATGTAGGGGTTCTCTCCCATGCAAACGAGGTAAGCTTCAGTCTGACTCATGCAAGTGCACAGCAGCCAGACTACAGAGAAGGAATTGCTTACTGCACACAAGTGAGAAGGAGTGCATGACTGTTGTAGAGCAGTCAGAATGGGAGAGGGAAGAGACAGAAATCATAAATGAGTCTAAAATTGCACGGTCCGTATCTCTGAGTGAGCTGTGAGACATGTGAAAAGATTTCAGCCGTCACCCAGGCAAGCACATCATCACCTGGTTGCTGCAGTGCTGGGATGCCAGAGCCAATGGTCTGGAACTGGAGGGCGAGCAAGACAGGGACCTGGGATCCCTTCCTAAGGAAAAAGCCATTGACAAAGTGGTTGGAAATGGGGTACAAGTCCTCAGACTCTAAAGGGTACTCCTGTTGAGTATGAAGGAAAAGTTGAAGATATTTTCAATTTCTGAAGCAAGTGGACCACCACGAAAGGAGGTATCCACTACCTGAGGGATTTACCCATGCTAGAGGTGATTTATAGTGACTTGAACAACCAGCAAGTACACAAAGATCCAGATGGAGTCCAGTGCATGGCAGTCCATGCGGCAGAAATGTGTACAGAGCTCAAGTTAACCTCACAGATGTTTACTAGAATTTCTCCCATGCTACAATGATGAGATGGGAAACAGTATGGCAGTAGAGGTCCTCTATTGATTGAAAAAAGTCCTTCAGAATTTTTTTCCTAGAGGAAAGTACTAGGAAGTACTTCCTGTACTTCAAGAAGTACAGGAAGTAAAATGCATATCATGTACCCAGAGATTCAAGTGCGTATCGTGTATCCAGAGATTCAAGTGCTGCCCAGGGTGGATTAAAGATTTTTTTTAATTTCACTGTATTCACAACAGCCTTAACTGGCTGTAAGAGGTTAAGCTGGCTGAGACCAGCCATAAGCTTTGCCATGGCTCTGTCCATACTAATTTACTTACTCTCTCTTGTTGTATCTCATCCAACCCATTCCTGGAGTGTAAGAGGGTTTCTGGCAGAGATCTATAATATTAGCTCTTGTAAAGAAGTATGGGCACCCTGCATGGAAACTGTTCTCTGATGTATCTTCATATTCCTTGATTCGAGTAGAATCCTGGGACCCTGATGAAAGGAACCTGGCAACTGCAATATGATAAAGCCTCCCCCTTTGTACACTTTTCATTTCAGTTTTAGAGGAACAAAAGTGAAGAACTATAAAGACATAACACAAATCCTTTTCTGCTTTAGCCTTGATACATTCACATGACAACCTGACTGCATTTGATCTCCAGCCTTTTATAGAAGTAGTTGCGCTTTGAAACTACACTGTCACTTCAATCTTGATTTTCTTCATGTATAAGCAACTGTCTCCAAATCCACCACTGAAAGCAGATTACCTTAGTTGCACTTCTTAGGGCCTTGAGCAAGTGAATTCTCTGGACAATTTTCAGGCACGTCCTCATGAAGGCATCAATGAGTGACCATACCTGCAAAACACTTGAACAGTCTCGCTGGGAACATCGGTTATGTATTACAAATTGTGAAATAAAATCAGGTTAAAGCAAATAAGTCAAAAGAACTTAAATAATTTAACTACACCAGTCCTGCCGAATGTAAGCTCTTGACGCTTTTGCAATCTCATTTCCTGTCTTTGGTTGAGTACAGACAATGTGTTCCTGCACAAGTGTTGTCTTAAAATTAAAATCTTTCTTTTTAATAGTCTTTTAATAGAAATTTAGCTATCCTATATTCTCTTTTAATTCAGTTTTAGACTACAGCTCAAGAAAGGTGAGGCTAGACTTCTGCTATCTGGCTTCAGTCATACTGTCAATTTGTGGCCACTGAAGATGCAGTCTTGAGTTTCTAGCATCAGAAGAGTCAAGATACTTCAGGAATTTTTGGAAAATGAGTTCTCTGTTAGTGACAAACCTTCAGCTGAGTTGCACAGTACAGTTTAGACTCTATGTTCATCCTGGGAATAGACACTGAATTTTCTGATGCAAAGGGGGCATGAAAACAGTTTGAATAACTTAAAATTTACCACAATTTGGGTAAGAAAAAGGAATACAGAAAAAGCAGTTACGAAATTAATCTTGTAATTGTATGGTTTTTTTTTTTAAGAATTTAAGAAGTTAAAATGCCTGAATTTAAACTGTTTAAACAGCATCTCAATAGAATTGTAATTGTCACATGTGAAAGGAGTATATTTTTAACACCAGGATTTCCAGTCTCTCTCTCCTTTTTTTTTTTTTTTTTTTTTTTCATGCAAAATGATGTTTACAGTTCTGATAAAGCTATCAGGAAATCAACATTGCAAAATTGCATATAGTTCTGGATCTTTGATGATCATCTACCTATACAGATAGTATATGAACTGCTAAACACATCTGTCAGGACATTGTAGTATGAAAGGAAATAGATTTCATGCTGTTATAAATCATCCTAGCTCTATCAAAACAGTTAGAGCTACCTGAAAAATATTAAGTATCTGACAATCCACCCCTTTCATTTTGATATTCAGCTTTTCATCATCTGAAATAAAAGGATGAAACAATCTGTTTGTAGGAATATTAAAGAACATTCTACATGTGACCTATAAATTAATAATTGACCTAAATTAGCACTTGTGTGGATTAAAGTTCTCCACATTGAGTCTACTCAACACAAAAAGAATTTGAACAGCTGAATATATTTAACCTTCACTGTCTCGGGGCTCAGGAAGCAAGAGGTTCTTAGCAGAGCTGGCTCAAACAGCCTGCATTGCAGCACAGCTTGCTGCTGCTGCACCACTGAGGTGGTTGCAACTTTATTCTTCCTGCTCCATTCTCTGTCTCCTTCCTTCCCGCTCCCTCACTTTATTTTCAAGGTATTAATAAACAGAAGAGAATTCATGTAAAACTTTTGCCCAAGAGAAATGCAGGTAGAAAGTGTCCAAATTCCTTTTTCCAAATTGTTTTAAGATGTAATCTGAGATTCTAGTTTACTGTCTGAGACAATTTTATCTGTCTAGTATCCAGTCAGTACTTCACATCTTTGTACTTGAATTACACAGCTATGCAAATCAGTTAAATAAAGTAGGTAAACTCCCCCACCTCCCCCATTTCTCCAGAACAGACCTTTAAAAACAGGATTTTGATTTTGTTGTGTTTCAGTTACCTCCTTCTGACACATGCGGTTACTGTGGGATGATGCTTTTCTAGGTGGTCAAACAGCAGCAAAGAAGGAAAGAGAAAGGAAAAGGAAATAAGAACACAAATAGTCGCTGAGGAATAGATTGCATTAATGTATGTACTTCAATTGTCCTGGGTACATGAGACCTTACAGTGAGAAAATGCTCGCTGTAATGCATCTTTTCATGTAGTAAGAAGTAAGTGAAGGATGAAGCCAGGTATAAATCTTGTAAATAAATAGCTTTCAAATGCTGCTGTCCCTAAAGCTGCTGCATTGACTAATACACTGACAAAGTGTATTAGTTGGGACAATCGTTAAGTGAAGGAACTCACATTTATTTTGCAAAGCTCATCCCCTCACAAGAGCCTTGTTGCATATAAAGATTATGAGGGTGTTTAGAAAAGTAGAAAAGAACAGAATTAAGTGTAGGATATGTAATGAAGGCATTTGGAATAAATGTAAAAGGACAACTAAAAATGAAGGTGACAATTTGTGAGTTTTAAGACAAGCTGTAGTAGGGTCAACACAGGACAAGGATGTATATTATCTGGAAAATCTGAGCACATGAGATTTGAGTTCTTCTCCTGGATTTGCCACTGAGTAGTGTTACACAAATCACTCCCTTTCCATAAATATTTTTCCCTCTTTGTCTAGACTATAAATGGCAATTGCCCTTTTGTGTATTCGTACAACACATTACTCCATGTAGGCAGTGTGAGTCTAGTACCAATATCCTACTTGTAGCATAGGTTTGGCCCACTCAATTACAGTAGCAAAAGAAATCTTTGTTAGTTCAAGTGATTTCAATGTTTAATTCGCTTCTTTGGTATCTTTGACTTTTTATTATTCTTTTTTATTGCCTTTGGAATTATTATTTTTTTTTGTTATTAGGGTGACAGAATGCCTCTATGGCTGGAGTTGAATATTATAGCTTTAATTAGCTAATTAGAGGCTAAGTGGCCATGCAAAAAAAAATGTGAAATACATTTTGAAATGATTTACGTATTTTTTCCTCCTTTGTCTGTCATTTTAAAATTCTGTGATAAAAGCTTCAACTGAAAGGGCTCTCAGTTGTTCCCTTACTTTAATTTTCATTTTTTATTATTTAAGTTCAGAAGTTTTCCCCACTCTACCTTTAGCCCTCTCTTTTCACAATGATCACAGTCTGTGCCAAGGCTATTGCACAGGGAGTCTGTATATCAGCAACATAATAATCCCACCATTTGCTCTAATTAAATATCCGTCTTCTGTGGATTTGCTTCCACTCCATTCACAGATGCGATGGCCATCTGTACTGAGCTCCTCATGTTGGCTTTGACATAGCTGCCACAGTGTAAACATGACCAAAAAATAAGTATTTAGTACAAATTGTTTAAAACCTCTCAGGTCTCTAAGTAAATCTCTGTGAAGACAGCCTTTAAAACCATGATTTCAACTCAGTTGCGTTCGTGGTCCGGAAGCCAGTTGGGTATGTCCTATTTGTACCAAATCCACAGACTGATTTCAGTGTACTCAGGTAAGACTAGAATTATTTTTCTATGATTATGATTAGAAGATCAAGTATCATAAAGCAAAAGGACTAAGGCCTGGGCTTTGGCATACAACAGCACACAGATTCACTAGTGAGATTGTTACAGAGCTCTTACTGATGTTTTGGCACCAGACAGAGCCCCCAGAGACCCCTGATCCATCCAGGAGGGGAGCAGTGTGGTCTCTGGTGCCCACAGCAATCATGTCAGCCACCCGTGAAGATTATGATCACTGCCAAGCAGCCCCTCATGGATGGGCAATGGAAGTGGGTTAAAGACATCCGTGCCGATAGCTTGGGTGTTTTGACTGACTGATTTATTTTTCCCTCAAAAACTTGATTTCATATATTTTTTTTTATTCCCTTTAGATATTTCTCTCCTAAAGAAAATGGTAAGGGGGTAAGATCAGAGAACCACAGATTGTTGTTACAGTTAAACTACTTGCTGCCAATGGGGTCTTTATTTAGGTTTATGGTCAAGCTGCGTGCAGGGGATGGAATTGATCCCTTACTTGATCTTGGTATATGGGGACTTCACTGGTACAACCAACACATAACTAGTAATCAGTCTGTTGTAATAATATTTTATGAAGTGCACAAAATATTTAATTAAAAACCTCTTCAAGTAGTTATAGTAAAACAACTATCAAATCTGTAATTGAAAACACACTGAATGTCTCCATATGCCTGTTGAGCTCAAGGCATTCACAGAAAGCTCTGTGCCTTTTGAAGCCAGCCTTCAAGTGAAGTGTACCTTCATGCTATTGAAACATCCCATTTTAAAGCTAAATCAAACACAGAAATGCTCCTTTTTCTGATTATTAAAAGTCTTAAAAAGAAATAGGACAGTTTGAGAAGGTTTTGAGTATAGCAGAAGGCTGAGGAAAAACTTCCTTCTCCTGCCTTTGGTTACAAAGCACTGAAAAGTGTTTGACATTGTACCTCAGAGTCAGACCCTGCCATGTTCATAAAAGGAGAAGGATGGGGAGGAGACAAAGATGAAGAAATTTAAGACATGAAAGTGCTTTGTCCCTTAGGAAGTCACTAAGGAGCTGTAGATGAGAGTTAAAAAAAAAAAATCAAAATTTTCTTTTTCCTACACTTACTAGCTTCAGTCCTTTCAGTTGGTTTCTTTACACCCTCTATAGAGCTGCAGATGACTTAGGTAGTTTTGTGAGGGAGGTTAGGACACTCCATATGCAGCCAGACTCAGAAGCTCTCTGACTTCACCTTGAACAAGGATCCCATATTTTAGGCAGCCTTGGCTGCCTAGATTATTCTCTACTGCACTACCCTTGAAATGGGGAAAGGATAATTTGCTGCATGCGGGTAAGATTATTGCTCCACTGAAGTCATAAGAGCTCCATCAGTTTATGCCTGCAGAAGATTTGGATCTATATCACTGGAGTAGTAACTTTACAAATAGTTTAGCTGTGGCTTTTTGTTTTCAATTTCATGCCTTGTATGTCATAATTCTTGTGTGTCTGAAAATTTCTTAGACTATAAGGCACAGCAGAGAGCTGGAGCACTCAGTATAAATTGTGATCTTTCCATCCCCACGAGGCTATTAAACACATACACAGAGTAGTTCGAAAAGACTCATATGTGATGTTAGAACATATGGGTACTTCAGATATATATATTGCATTTTCTACACACATGAATTAAGACAGATATGGACATTCTGTAATTATAATAAATTTTAAACATAAAATGAAGCCAAAAATGGAAGATTTTTATATGAAGTGAAAAGATGTGGAGATGGAGATGGACCTTTAGTAGAATTGCAGCTTGTGTTGTATCATTTGGTAAAAGATATTAACTCAGACACTAATTTAGGAATCCTAAATTCTCTTGGATTCAGCCTCATACATGTAGATGAAGATTACTTGAGAGAGAGAAGTATGAACAATCCTTCTTCAAATAACCATTATCTTCAGACGCTGCATATTATAATATTGCTTAGACAGCTGTCTTTTCCAAACCCGTACATTGGATCAACTCAGCCTGTGCAACACCTATGTTTTGTCTTTATTGCTGGGCTTTGACTGCCAACATATTTTCTTAATTGTACATACAAACACAGTTATTTAATTCTTCACTCTGTAGAATAGTTCACATGCCCTCTCAGCCCTAGATTGACCATGAATTTCATTAGGGCCACTCCATCTTCTCAAAGTCTGATGACAGTATCTCATGCTACTGAATCTTGTATTAGAAATCTCCTGAAAGGTCTTGGTTTGACATTTGCTTCTGAGCTCAGCCTTGATTCGTTAGCAATTACTGTCCATGTTTCCAGTTTTAATTAGATTGCATATCTTTTCTGAGGTATTTTTATCTAATCTATAAAAAAGAAAATCACTAGAAAATTCATCCAATGGTAGAATTAAGACCAAACTCTTCTAATTAGCCTCTAAAAACTTGCAAAAAGTTTTATCAGAGATCTATTGTGGCTAGATAGTGATTCCTGTAGAATGGGAGAAGGTATATTTCTTTTTGCTAAGGATCTTAGGTACTTTCATGTCTATTGCTACTGTTAAGATCTCCTCATCTCACAATTCATTAATTTTGAATTTAAAGCAAGAAAATGTACTTGAGATTGAGAACTAGCCCTGTTGCACTGGGTCTGGCTGGGCTGCAGGTAACTTCCCCTGCAGCAGCCCATACAGTGCTGTGCTCTGCACTTGTAGCTAGAACAGGGTTGGTATCACACCAGTATTTTGTCTATTTCTGAGCAGTGCTGTCACAGCACCAAGACTCCCTCCAAACTCCCCCAAGAGCCCCCCACCAAGTAGACTGGGGGTGAGCAAGAGGTGGGGAGGGGGACATCACAAGGGCAGCTGACCTAAACCGATTATTCCATACCATATGATGTCACACTCAGCAATGAAAGGTGGGAAAGGGGAAGGGGGCTGGGAGGTTCTTGTTATGCAAACTTCAGTCCTCCCAAACAACTGCTACATTGCTTGTTGGTGGGAAGTAGAGATTTTTATCTACTTTTATTTTATATTTTTTTCCCTCTGTGCTTCTATGTAGCCTTTGCTTGTGATTGATTTATTTATTTATTTATTTATTTATTTATTTATTTTTTCCCACCATAATTTCTTCTTCACCTCTTCTGTGGAGGAGGAGAAGTGAAAGGGCAGTTGTTGTGGAGTTAACTGCCCACCCAGCAGGGTAAAACCACCATGCCTATAATGTATGATTATTCTCCCTGTAGCATAGTAAAGCAGGAAAACATTGTTTTATAGAAACAGACATCAAACACGATGTGACTATCTATGCCTTCTGTGCCTATCATATGATTTCTCTGACATCTTTGAACAAGAGGTCAATGGATAGTTGAGACCAGCTGTAATCAACTAATCTACTGTAATACTGTAATATAAAATGTAATCTACTAAATCCTAGATTTCAGTAATCTCACAGAAGAGAAGTAATCATGATGCCTATATTACCAATCTACTTTTTGTGGTATGGAAAGGGATGGAGCACAATATCACATATGCAAATGGTTGAGGAGAGCATTAAAAGCAAGTCTAAGTCATTAAGTATACTTCTAAAAGTAAAACTTCTAAAAGTTAACACTGCCCAAGCTATAACCTTGAAAGTAAACCCTGCTTAGGGAATGAGTTACAGAAAATACAGATTAGCAATATTTTCTAAATATGAGTTTGGTGGAGAGTTTGCCAAAAATATCCATCAAAAAGCAGTATATTTTTTTTTGAGCTACTTGCAACACTGTTCATGGAATATTGAAAGGACGTCTTGATGAGAATATGTCTCCAGACAGGGTAAGGCTTAACAATTTATTTGCTCAAAAGTACAGGTCTTGCCTGCAGACGCCATAAATCCTGCTTTCCCTATGTCCCCATAACTGGTTCCAGGTGTACACAAAACAGTGAAGGGATATAAACACGGTTCATGGTTTGTATCTTCTTTGAAGTGTATTAATTTCATTAGCCTTACCTGCAAATATTCTTTGTGATTCCCTATTTTATCTTTGAATTGTTATGCAAATATGGTAAAGGTATGGTGATATTCCTTTGGAAAAAGCCAGACAGGGGAGTATCTCTGTGGATATCACACAGTGGTGCATTCAGGATGGGCCCAAGGCAGAGATAAACCCTACTAATCTGAAAACAGCCTTCAGATATATTATTTGGAACGTGGAGCTGCTTTAATTAGTGACTCTGTCTTTGTTTTCCTCTAGAAAGCCACTGCTTTGGATGGAAGTTGCCCATCCACTGACAGATGGCAAGACAGGTGATAAGAAGGGGCCCCTAGCTTATGTCAAGTCATGCAAGTTATAGAGGGCCCACTTTTTCCCCAACCCTTCACATTACTCATGTAATATCATTCAAGTAGCACATCCTCTGCTTTTGATCTCTCTTCTTTTATTATATGGTAGCCACACTGGGCAGAAATTTCAAGGTTTCTAACCTTGATTTGAAACTTGAAAGCAGTCTGTGGTCTCTATTATTTCCTGTTAGATACAGTTTCTGAGCAATCATTTCCCTTTATAGAGTGCAAGTCTCCTACCTGCTCATGCCAGTCTATCAATTAAGCCCTTCTATCAATCTAAATAGTCTCACCACTGATATTCAGTGTCATAGTACTTTGGCAAACATGTGGCAATTGAGATTCCCCGTGCCAGGAGGCTAATATTATGTCTGGCATTGAAAATGGCGAAAGAGAAGTGCTGCACAGCAAGTAATAAATTATTATGTTTCAGAATAAAAGGGCAATAGGAAGATAAGTCTACCACTAAGAAAACTAGCGGTGTGGTGGCAATGCAGTGTTTTATATGTGATCCTCGTGCAAGAGCATAATCAAAATCCCTATTGAGCCTCATGCCTCCAGCTTAGTAGAGTGCAGCAATAGTGTAATAAAGAGGTGGTAAATCACGATTCTGGAAAGAAATTCACTCTCCTGACCTGACCCCCACCTCTTGGCCTCAGTCAGGGTTAATCTGTAATAGGAGACAGATACTCCATTAGAATCCTGTTAGAAGAGTTTGAAGGGGTCTGAAAATCAGATTCAGTTCAGATAAACACCTCTTCTAAAAACATAAAAAAGAGGCAGGACTCCAATTGCTTCCATGACTTAAATCTAAAATCTTATGAGTGCAAAATCCCTGTTATGGGAGTTCTGCTCCTTCTATTTTAGACCGCTGTAAAGAGAAACATTGAGCAGAGAAGACAGATGCACTACAGTGTTAACGTGGCACAACCCCAGGTGAATGTACTCCACCACCAGGTCATTTCTGAGGCAGAGCTGGCTCTGTCTGCATGCCTCAAAGCATAAGCAGGACAAATGCACAGCCAGTGTCTTGAGATTGTTCTCACTGGTAGAAAAGGTAGAAAGAGGTAGCTGTCTCAGCAGTGCTGTAAACACCATTTTAATGGGATGCTGAAAGCCTGGTCTTTTCCTCGGCCAGCAACATGCCACTGTGGATGTGTTGGTCTGGTGAGAGGTGCCTGAAGGTCTCCAGCCCACACTCCACCACTTTGCACTTTGTTTTCCCCCGGTGTTTTTATAAACAACCACTTCTTTTTGCTTCCTTCTGTCAGTTGTTGAAATGGGGCCAGACAGAAGCCTCCAGCTCAATTGTTATTTATGGTCTGGTGTTTAAACATGACTTCTTATGAGTTTCTCCTTAGACTTTTAACAATCACTGTGCTCTTATTACTGAAATAATCAGGGGTAGGGAGCTGCCTCCAAAATCAGCTCATGATGGCTCATACTGCTTCACTGCTTGCAATGATTAGCGTGATTTGGCTTTTGTCACTATTAGGATGATTGGCTTTTGTCACTATGTTTTTTCCCAGACAGTGCCCAAACATGCTTTGCAGGATAGCATAGGCTGGAAATGTTTATTAGTAAACATTACTACATATGAAGCAACTCTGTTTTCAAAGGAAGGATGACAATTTAGCCCTAGGAGGACATCATCATATGCCACTGGGCTTCAAGGAGAGTGAATAGGCTGGTTTATTTAAAAGCATAGACAGAGCTTCAGCCAAGTACTGCACAGGTCTGGGAGTGCTGCACTGTCATACTTACAGCCTACTGAGTTGACTATTTCTTTTGTAATCTGCTTTGAACAGCAGTGTGGTTACATGCTGTGTAGGTAATATGAGGTGGATATGCTAGGGTCACCACATCTGCAGCCATCTCAGGAGTGAGAGGAGCCCCTGGAGGAAATTTCCCCTTGCATGACAGGCTACTCATCTTTTCTGTCAGATAGGATCTTGCTTTTTCATTCTGTCTCCTCATCTCTAGCCTTTCCTTGCCCTTGCTAGTCTGCATCATCACTCTTCTATCAGCCTGAACCCTTATTTTAGTGTATATAAACAGTATATTTTAATAACCCATAGGTAATCTGAATAGCTGTTTTCAAGATCAGCATTTTACATGAATAGGGATAGAACAAGTGATATATTGAAATTAATATAAAAAGGACATTTGAAGACAATTACTGTAATGTTATTAAAATTTGCCTGGTAATTCTTTTATTTTATTTTTATATTTATATTTTATTTTTATTTTATTTTCCCCAAGGACAGTTAGGAGGGAATGCAGATTAGCAGGGTACTAACCTGAGAAGTCAGGTCTTCAAATTTAATCTCTGGTTCTAATCCATATTCTAACACTGAAGTAGTCTTTCACCACTTTCTCTGCTTTTTCTGCATCTTTGGGAAGGGTCATTGCTCACTAGCCATATACATGTATGTATTCATTGTTCTGCACAACAAGATCCTGATTTAAATGAAACAAAAATTTAATCAATCAACCAATCAATAAATAAACAGGAACAGTTCAGATTAGACAAATTATTCCACAGCTAAATTTTCCTATGCAGAGTCAACTATGTCAATCAAATGATATAAAAAGATCTAACTGGAAAATAGAGAAAAGAATAACATAAAAAAATGAGTGTCTCATTAATTAGAGAGAAAGTTGACTTAACAGAGAGTGGTTGGAAAACTTTCCTCTTCCCTAAGAGGTCTGAGAACTTCACACGGTGTTATTCTGCTGTTCTGCGTTGCACTTAGCAGAAGACTGTCAAGCACTTAAATAATGTGGGGAATAATTGTGCAGCCTTGTGAGTGCAAGACAGCACCCATTTTGTGTCATGACACAATGCAGTGTAGTTATCTACATGGTATAGTGATGAAAGGTTACTATTTTATTTATAAAATCAGTAATGAGCTCAAAAATAATGGTGTCATAATTGATGTAAAATTGCTCTATTAGAATGATTTATGCTCATTGTACTAGCTGAAATTGTTTTTAAATGAGGCATTTGGGGTTCATATTCATTGTCTTTTGTCTAATTTTAAAAGGCATTTAAAATACCTTAAAGCAGAAAATTAATTGAGTAAGTCCAAGAATACAAAAGGAGTCTTGAAATGGCAGTAAACTTTGGTTTAGCAATTTAATATATACTTCAAAAAAGATATGTGAGAAAAAAAAAAAAAAAAAAAGCAAAAATGATATTATTTATCTGCAAGTTTTAGATGCTGAAGGAAAATTGGAAATAATCTGCTTTCTTTGAAATGAAAATAGTATTTCATTGTGATGGGAAAAAAAAAAAAAGAGTAATTTCTCAAGTAAAGGTATTTTTGTCAAAAGAGCATTTCAAAATAGCACAGTAGCTGTGGCACTGGTCTGAGATATGTCTGGATTGGTTGTGTGGGACTTCAGTGAGATGCTCTGAGGCATCCTGGCTGCTGGCTATTCTGAGGAAGCCTTTGTCCAAAAGTCTCCTTTCTGTTTCCTGGCATGGGATTTTACAACTGCTGAACTGTTCATGAAATTAAATTATTTTTCTTATCATTTCTGAGGCAATACCATAAGAGGATTTGAAAAAGTAAATCCATCCTCCTTCATTGCATCCTGTTCTTTACTAGACAATCCAGGCATAATTCTGCTCTTGATTTCACCAGTGGAAATGAAATTACTCTGAATGAGAATTGGTTTAGTGGAGGTTAACATTCAGACTGAAACCTTTTCTACTGCTAGAAGAGATGCTAGTCTCCAAATTTCCTTTGAATGGGAGTCATGCTGCAGTTGTCTGTCAGCAAGAGATTGAACTGCCTAGAGAAAACAGAACACAGTGAATACCAATGTACTCCACTGTGCTCTGTGGGATGTTTTTCTTTAGGAGGTCCAAACTGAGGTCAGCAGAAATCCATACAACAGCAGATAGCAAGAATTTTAAGACAGTCATAAACACGTACAATTTTGAGAACCAGTGAATTGTCACATTAGAGATTCAATCCAAATTTGTAATTTGTGTCTACGAAAATCCACCTGTAATATAAAACACAATCAATGTCTAGGTATGTGAAAAAGATAATATTTCTACTAACAGTGTAATGGAACAAAACCAAGGGATGGAGTGGCTCATTGAATTACACCATATGTTTAAGAGATGCTACTTCAGAAAAGAGGTTATAGTTGTTCTGTATGAAGAATATACTGTAGTGAAGTATGCAAAACATGGAGAAAGGAAAAAAAAAAAGGAAAATTTTAATAATTCCTCCCTTCCTTGAGATTTGTGGGATAATTTACTTTCAAGGAAAGTATATGTTGCAACACTTTCCAGATGCTCACTGTGAGGAAAATATCCTTGGATAGATTAAAATAAGTTCAGTGAGAATTTCTGTTAATTTTCCAAACAAGTTTCCAGCAGTAGATATTTTTAGCCGCCAAACTTAGACCAACTAACAGAGGGAAAAAAAAATCAAATCCAGAACAAACCTAAAATTTATTCTGATTCTGTTGTATGCTAGATCAGACTGATGATGAGCTCTGGGACCCCAGCTGCCCTGAGTGGCAGGACTGTGACTGCAGTAATGATAAACTCATAGCTAACCCTAAAATTGTGTGGAATTTGCTGCTATACCTGAATGCATATAAATCCATGGGGCCTGATAGGATTCATGGGAGGGTACTCGAGAGCCAGCTGATATCATTGTGAGACCTCTCTCAATTATTTTTCAATGGTCTTGGGAATCTGGACAGGTCCCAGCTGAATGGAAGCTGGCAAATGTTGTTCCAACTTTCAAGAAGGGCATGAAAGAAGACCCTCATAATTACAGGCCTGTCAGTCTCACTTCATTGCCTGGGAAAAAATATGCAAATAATTATTCTGTGAGTTATTAAAAAATGCCTGAAGGACAATGCAGTCACTGGTCATAGCCAACACCGGTTCATGAGGGGAAGGTCCTGCTTAACAAACTTAATTTCCTTTTATGACAAGGTTACCCATCTAGTTGACCAAAGGAAGAGAGTCAATGCAATCAGTTTTTTTTTTTGGATTTCAGTAAGGCTTTCAATGTGGTTTCTCACAGCATCCTTCTGAACAAAATTTCCAGCATAAAGCTAGACTACGATGCATTCTACGATGCATTCTACGATGATGGGTCAGGTTCAGAGGCTTATGGAAAAGTGGGGTTACATCAGGCTGACTGCCTGTCACTAGTGGGGTTCCTCAGGGCTCCATCTTAGAGCCAGTTCTCTTTAATGTTTGCAAAAATGACTTGGATGTAAGTTTTACATGAAGTTTTACAAGACCAAGTGACTGATTCTGCACCTGGGAAGGGGTTAACCCAGCGTTATGTGTAGACCTGGGGACAAGAGGCTGGAGAGCAGCCCCACAAAAAGGTATGTGGGGATTTTGGAAAATGGCATAAAAGGTGACCAGGCGGCCAGGAGGGCCAACCGTACCCTGGGGCACCAGGCAGGTCATGGCCAGGTGGCTGAAGGAAGGGATTGTCTTGCTGTGCTCTGTGCTGGTGCAGACTTACATTGAGAATTGTGTGCAGGTTTCGGCACCAAAGAATAAGGACATAAAACTATTAGAAAGTGCTCAAAAGAGGGCTATGAAAGTTGTGAAGGGTCTAGAAGGCAAGACGTATGGGGAGCAGCTGAGGTCCCTTGGTTTGTTCAGCCCAGAGCAGAGCAGGCTGAGGGGAGGCCTCATGGCAGCCTGCAGCTCCCTCACGAGGGGAGCGGAGGGGCAGGCGCTGAGCTCTGCTCTCTGGGGACAGTGACAGGACCCGAGGGAACAGCATGGAGCTGGGACAGGGGAGGGTCAGGCTGGGGGTTAGGGAAAGGTTCTTCACTGACGGGGTGGTTGAGCACTGGGACAGGCTCCCCAGGAACGTGGTCATGACACCGAGCCTGCTGGAGTTGAGAAGTGTTTGCACAGTGCTCTTAGACACATGGGATGATTGTTGGGATTGTTGGGTGGTCCTGTGTGGATCCAGAAGTTGGACTCATTGATCTTTGTGGGTCCCTTCCAACTCAGGATACTCTTTGATTCTGTGACCTCAATGAGACATTAGGAACAGGTAATGACCAGTTATTTCTACCAGAGTTTTTAATTCCAAGGTAGACCCCAACCTTTCAGGGAGAAAAAAAAAAAAAGCCTTTTATTTTTTTAACATTGAAATAAACCTGTGCTCTTTATTTATTTATTTATCTATTTATTTATTTATTTTGTTATTGTGCCAAATAAGCACAGTTTTTATGTACATGGCTTAATCATAAAGTCAGAAACTCTCAAAAAATACATTTCAGAAATAGCAGCAAATTGTGACATGTAATTACCTACATTGTATAGAATAAAATCTATTAAGAAAACATCTTTGCTTGTCTTTTAGTTTTAAAGGAATGTGAAAAAAAAAGAGGACAAGATATATTGTAGGCCACAGGTAATAATGACCCAATAATTGAAATTTTTTGAAGGTATAGATTATTATATTATTAATAATCAGCATGTACATGGAAAATGAATTATCAAAACTAAATTAGATAGCTAACCTTTATTTAATATTCAAACAGAATCTGACACTCAAATACAGTCTCTGGTGTCATCTCACATCATCTTTGTCACTTGTTTTCTAGAACACAGATTTTCCCTTTGTTCAGAAAATTCTTTTTTTGTGGAATTTTTCCCATAAAAGACAGAAAATGAGTTCGTTGTTGTTCCTGGGTGCTGCAGTGCCTTTTCTTGCAAAGGGAATACAGGCTGAACCCATTGCTGACTTCCCTCTATGTACATGCCATCATCCCTGTAGCTGTCAGAGAATTTTGTTCAAATTACAGTTTCACATACTATGCATCAAAGTTATTTAGCAGAAAACTGCTAGCATGTCAGAAAGTAACCCGAAGTGGGTAGCACTTTTCAGTGCTTTATAAATTTTTCTTTCATAAAGAAAAAAAAGTATGTTACTGTTACCAAGTGGAAGATTGGTTTATATTGATGTAGATGCTTACTGCCATCTGGACCAAAGGCATGGATACCATTGTTTTATTGAAATAACCATGTTTGCATAATTCAGGATTCAGGAGGCAATTACATATTATTTAACTGGCATTCCCTCTTAACATATTTATTTCAACTTGAGTGTTACATATACTAACAGACCAAAATAGTCAGCTTGTTCTTGCAAATGTTGTCCAGTATCTTGGGCTATTAATATTATATATAAACTACTACAAATTACATTTAATTTGTTCTGTTCTGTCATTTAATTAGGAAAAGAAAAGAAAACAAACAAACAAAAAAAAAAAACAAAAAACACTAATATAAACATAATAGCTATGAAAGATAAAATAAAAAAAAAAGTGAATCTATTCTTTGAGGCATTACCACAGCTTTGCAAATGTTTCACCAACTCCTTGTAATAGCATAAGGCTTTCTTTTCTTGGTTGATGGTTTATGATAATGAGCTACAATCTTTTGCATGACCTTTTAAAATATTGAGGTAAATACAGACTTGTAAAGTTCAGAATTTTGACTGTGAGATTTGTGGTTCAGAATATAGATTTTTTCCCCCTTTTTTCTCCCTGATGTGAAACTCAGTTGGACCTGGCTTAGCTTTTTTGCTATTTTTTTTTTTTTTTGGTAAGCAGTAGACAGACCGGTGTCTCCAGGAACAAGACTGAAGTAATTTGAGTATAAAGAGAGACATTGATATGATTGACCTTTAGTCAGAAGGAATAAAGACTATTGGGAATAACTTATTTTGAAGCTGGCAAATGTTCATGCAGTCTACATCCTATCTTCCAAATCCTTCAAGTTCTATCATGTAATAAAATCACATTTTCAGCATAATATCTATAAGTGATGGGCTTATTCCAGCACAGAACACTTAAAATATCGGAGTGCTTTTTATTTTTTTTCTTCCTTTTTTTTTTCTTCCTTTTTTTTTTTTTCCCCCACAGGCTATGTAAGGTATCACAAAGGGTATATAAGATCCTGCAGTTCTAGTAATTCTAACTCGTTATGCACATTGTTTTTAATTTCATTTCACTATTCCAATCCCAAAATGGGATTTGTGTGAATAAAGCCACAAGATTGCCTGAACTCTCCACTGGGGGATCCCAAAGGGGAAATGCAGTGGGATGGAGGGTGGCTGTCAATGATTCTAGCCAGCTGTGGTTTGTACCCTATAGCATAGTATTTGTGCTTTCTGGCACTGAGAGGACCAGAGACTTCTGAGATGGAAAAGGGACATGGCATTCCAGAGTGCCGGGTGAAGAAGCTGCATAATAGCATATAAGCATTAACTCAAGAGCTTTTGAACTTGCATATGCTGCTATTGCACCAACATCCTTCCATACAGTCAAGTCTGGTGCTTTTTAAATTGTGCTGAAGAGAGTCCTGCAGCCTAATAGGAAGGATCCGGCAACTGTAATAAGCACAGAACTAAATACTCTCACATATCAGAAGCAATTTGGAGGATTTGATTACACTTCTAACTTTTGGAGGTCGGAATTTAATCCAAGAAACCTCTGATGTTTGCCCATCATTCCTATAGCTACACCCCCTGGAAGAGAAAAGGTCAATTGCTGCACTTACTTTGCTGCTGTCATAAACTGTGAACCAAAAATAACATGTACTTTTCTGTTCTCCAAAAGTATTCTCTCTTCTGTACTCTTTAGTGCTTTATGTCACTCACTCGGGGTCACATTTCTGTGCCTTGTGTGACGTTGAACAGAGCCATATTCTTCAGCCCTGAGAACTCAGGGTTGCTAAGTGTGAGTAGATGTGTCAGATCTTTCCAGGTACAGACTTGACTGACTTCTTTTGAGTCTAATTTTACAATTCTGGCATTGAAAATAGATGTGGACTTTACCAGTGCTATTAATTTCCATGGACCTACTTGCAAAATAGCATAGCCCAGGAGTAGAAGTACAAGACCTTTGAATTTTCCATGGCACTAAATGTGGCTTTGAAACATTTGAATAAATCATGATAAAGTTTAACATCCCCTGTCATGCATAAAACATTTTGTCTTCCATCCCTCATATTGCAGGATCCTTTAATAGCTGGCTAATACATTATCATTGGATACAAAGGACAAAAATCCAGCTCACCTGAGATATCATTTGTAGGTGAGGAATGGACAGGGTTTTTACTTCATTTGGATAGAGCAACATGCTGTTCCCTTTTCTGAGCATAAATGTCATTGAAAAACTTATCAAGCTTTGTGCTTGAAATGTTGGTTAAATAAAAATAACTTTGAAAACTCTGCCTCCTTATGTTTTATAGCTTGAGGGAATGCAGTGGGAATCTCACTGGCTCATTAGGGTTGATTATAAAGCAAGAGCTATTGAAAAGAGAACTACCAGCTGTTTAAAAATGTTTAGAAATCAGAGCAAAAATGCAGGTAAAACATGGGTACTTTGGAAACGACTGCAGCTATAGAAAATATGTGCTAGTTAAACATTATTTAGCAATGTTTAAGTTAACCACTTAACACCAAGGACGTGTAAATCACTTACGAGCTAAGTAGTATCTATGTTTTGGACCTCTATCATTAACATGGACTGGAAGAAAGAATAATAATAAGTTTTGTCTTTTCTTCAGAAGTTTCCAGTTATTAGTACTGAAAACTAGGGAGGCAGATGACTGTAAATAGTCACCCATGATCTACATGTCCTTGAAAATCAGCAGTTTCTTAAAAAATAGAGTTAGGGAGAAAAGTACATTTAAATTTTTATTTATATATAATCATTCAGGAGCAATGTATGAATTTGTGTCAACTATGTAAGTACTTACATTCCTGAGCTACATCAAAAGAGGTGTAACAAGCAGGTTGAGAGAAGTGATTGTACACCTCTACTCTGCCCTCATGAGGCCCCAGCTGGAGTACTGCGTCCAGGTTTGGGGAACCCAGCACACAAAAGATGTGTACCTGTTAGAGCAAGTCCAGAAGAGAGTCACAAGAATGGTCAGAGGGCTGGGGCACCTCTCCTATGAGCCTGAGAGGGCTGGGGCTGTTCAGCCTGAAGAAGAGAAGGCTCCAGGGAGATCTCCTTGTAGCCTTTCAATACTTAAAGGGGACTTATAAAAAGGGTGGAGATGGACTCTTTACTCTGGTAGATAATGATAGGACAAGGGGAAATGATCTTGAACTAAAAGAGGATAGATTTAGACTAGACATTAGGAGGAAATTCTTCACTGTAAGGGTGGTGAGGCACTGGAACAGGTTGCCCAGAGAGGTTGTGGATGCCCCATCCCTGGAGGTGTTCAAGGCAAGGTTGGGGCCTTGGCCAACCTGTTGTAGTGGGTGGCATCCCTGTCTATGGCAAGGAGGTTGGAGTTAGATATCTTTAAGGTCCCTTCCAACCTGAGCCATTCTGTGATTCTGTGATTGCTACTTAAGGATAATAAAAACAAGATTTTCATCATTACCAATTTTTATTAGGAATTCTACAAATTATTTTAGTGCTTTGATTTACTTAAGACAACTGTTAAGTCAGTTATTTGCAAAGTTATACACTATATCTAAAACTCCTGTCCTAGGAAGATATTCTACTCTCAACACTCCTGGATTATTATGTTAATAGGATTACATTAGATTCTTTTTAATAAAAAACTATTCAGTCTTTAAAACCATATGTCAAAACATTCTTGGAAATTTTGTGCCTCAAAACTTTCCATTCTTGCTTTGCAAATTCTGATACTCTCTGGTCACAAAATCCACTATCTCCCTGTCTGCTTTCCAGCTTCACCTCTGTTTTGCAGTGTCAGGTTTGAACAGAAAGCCCACTGATGATGAATACACTAAATCAGTTAACAGAAATCTGCAAATTTCTTGCTACTGTCTTTCAGCCTTTCAGAATTTCATTTGCCAGAAGGAAAAAGCAAATTCATAGACTAACTTCTAGAAAGTCTCTTTGTGCATGACAAAAAGGAGCATGGCAGGCATTAAATTTATAATGAAGTAATAAAGGGTTTTGGTATTGATTATAAATGAGTTGTATAGGGAAGTACATACTGGGCCAACCTTCACGTGATCCTCAAGTATTAGAGCAGTCAGACATCAGGAATATAGACTTCATTGTAAAACATGCTGAATATTACAAGGCTTTATGTAGAATAACAGAAAGAGGATCTTCTCGTCTACTTCTCCCCAGGGTGCTGCCATCTCCCCTGTGACTCTCTTTCCCTTCTTTCTTTAGCTCCATCACTCACAGAAAACAGATGTTTGACACTGGTAAATCCTTAGAGGATGAAGGTGTTCCTAAGTAGGTTTGCTGCTCATGGGACATTT
Source organism: Anas acuta (assembly GCF_963932015.1). Classification (NCBI taxonomy): domain Eukaryota; kingdom Metazoa; phylum Chordata; class Aves; order Anseriformes; family Anatidae; genus Anas; species Anas acuta. Next base: position 5,141,643 of record NC_088982.1, on the reverse strand, counting down.
CAACCAGTAGAAAAATGTTGTCATTGTAGTCAAAAACATTTTTCAAATCCTGAAAAGTAAGAGAGGGAAAAAACAGATCAATATGATTTTTTTTTTCTCTCTCTCTTCTGCTCAACTCAAATGAAAAAGAATTCAGTTGCTAAAATAGTGAAATACAAAATCCATGTAGGATATTTGTTGTTATAATTTTTGGGGAAGAAGTGGAAAAATATCTTTTTTGGTTTAAATAAAACTTATATCTTGGGTTAAAAAACACAATCCAGGATGGATATTTGTGTAGAAATTTGCACCTGACAAAAAGGCCCTTTTCTGTAAAAATAATAAAAAGAAAGCATTTTTAGCATTTTCTTATGCCCGATGGAAATCTTTGGTAAACCTCATGTAGGTTTACAGGAGATATGGAAAGAGATCAGCTCTACTGTGTTAAACACAGAGTGCCATGAGCCACGGCAGGGAGTCAGCACAGGAGTGTGTCAAGGCAATCTACCAGTAATGGCTGAGCAAACTCAGGCAGCTGAAAGCTCAATATGATGGAAAAAAACAGCAGCTCAGGGCCAAATTCACTGAAAGTGAACCTCCATCTTTTTGTTGTTGTTGTTGTTGTTTGTTTGCTTGTTTGTTTTGTTTGTTTGTTAGCTTTTTGTTTGGTTGGTTTTGTTGCTTTGAGGGGAAGGTGGAGCAGGAGAAAAGAGATAGAATGGAAATTAGCAGTGGGCCTTTTGAAATATCCATTATATTATCATAAAGCTACTCTATAGTGCTGCTGATTAAATTATTCCAATAAGCCTGCATGTTCTATAAAAAGGATCAGAAAGATATTTTTAAAGACTCCAGTCTAGAAAAGCAAAAGTAATTTCTAAATATTTTGTATGTGATGATAGACTTTATTACAAAAGATTCGTACTCTGTGAATGTTACCAGCTATAGGATTATTGTGTTGCTCCCTATAAATGTACACAGTTTGATATTTTGCTCTGTAATTGCGTGACTATTTTACGGCAGGTTTCTTTTGGAACTATGTCTTTGTCTGCTCTGCAATGGGGTTCAGTAGTGGAGTTAATTCACATTGCAGAAAATATGACCAGGTCTGAACTGGGGACATGCTGTGACATTCTGCGAGACAGCTTGTCACAGCCTGGGAACCTCTGGGAAGGATGCTCTTCCCATGCCCACTCTCCATCATGCTGCCTGTAGAATAGAGCCTGCCATGCACAAGCCTGGAGGCTCTTGCTGGCTGCTTCATATGGTCTGGCAGGATCATTCCCATCCTGAAGCACTTGTAACCCCAGAGGCCTTACTAAAAATTGGTTCATACGTTAGAGATGTGTGGAGGGCTGCACTGTAGTTTAACACACTGCTTTGCTCTGCTTGGGACTTATTCCAGAAACACTGAAGTCATCATGACTCTTTCTATACAATTTAAAAGACCTCAGATCAGGCCTTAGAGTTATATTTTTAACATAGAGATCTTTGCTATTCTAAAGAGAAACTTTACATTTCACATTTTATTCCTTGGTATTAGTGGTATAATTTCTGGTGAGACCTGTCAGAAATGTATTCGATTCCCCAATTAATGCATTTTCAGATCAAGGCTGTCTGGTTTAACAGAAGGGCACATATAAATTATGAGGATGGAAAATCCAGTGGCAAATTCATCTTTTGGAAAAAAAAAATACAATCTGATGAGGGAGTTCTTTCTATTCAAAAGCTTTAGGACTGAGTAGCTGAGATTAATTTGAGATTATTTTGAGATTCAGTACAAATGGGATGTAGAACTTCTAGAGAGGATCCAGTGTAGAGCAACAAAGATAATTAAGGGAGTGGAGCACCTGTTTTATGAGGAAAGACTAAGTGAGCTAGACCTGTTTAGCCTAGAGAAGAGGAGATTGAGAGGGGATCTTATCAACCTCTATAAATACCTGAGGAAACAACGTAAAGAGAATGGGGCTGAACTCTTCTCAGTGGTGAACAGTGATAGGACAAGGGGTAATAGAACAAGGGATAATTGAATCAATTGAACCACAGGAGGTTTCACCATATGAGGAAGAACACAGAACTACAGTACTGTGTTCAGCTCTGGGGCCATCAACATAAGAAGGACATACTTGGGCCTGCTGGAGCAAGCCCAGGGAAGGGCCACAAGGATGATTAGAAGTCTGAAACACCTATGAAGAAAGGCTGGGGGAGTTGGGATTGTTCAGCCTGGAGAAGAGAAGACCCCAGGGAGACCTTACAGTGGCTTTCCAGTGCCTACAGGGGGCTGCAGGAAAGCTGGGGAGAGACTCTTTGTCTGGGAGTGCGGTGATAAGAGAAGGGGTAGTGGCTTTAAATTAAAAGAGAGAAGGTTTAGGTTAGATATGAAGAAGAAATTATTTACAATGGGAATGGTGAGGCACTAAAACAGGTTGCCAGGAGAGGCTATGGATGCCCCATCCCTGGAAGTGTTTAAGGCCAGGCTGGATGAGGCTTTGGGCAGCACAACCTTATGGAAGGTGTCCCTACCTATGGCAGAGGTTTAGAACTAGGTAATCTTTAATGTCTTTTCCAACCCAAACCATTCTATGATGATGATATAACCAGTGACCAAACATCAAATCTGCTTTCACACCAAATTTCTTCCTTGTGTTGTAACCTTTCTTGTTGGTCTGAAGTTTAAAAAATGAGTAACAGCAACATCTACAATTCAGTCCAACCATCCTGCACAAAGGTTTGTTTGTTGGTAGTAGGAAAGAAGGAAGAAACATATTAGATGACTGCAGCTTAGCCCCACACTGCATTTAGCCCCACAATGACTATACTAATAAATCCAAGGTAAGACATCCAATTGGACCTGGCTATTCCCTGGACCTGAGGACAAATGTCACACAAAAGCTCAGACTTATATGGCTTGAAGTCTCTTTGAACCGGCCTCCAAAATACCTGACGTAAGAAAAAAACATGCAGGGGGAGACACCCACTTTTAGAAAGTCTGGCCCAAGCCATTGTTAACGTCTATGATTTGTTCCATTTTCTGTATTCCATAACTGGTATAGTTACAGCTATAGTGTTGTAGGTGATATATTACTTCTCTGATTCTTTGTTGGTATTGAGGAACAAATATTCAATAGATTTTATGTATCTACAGCCAAATATGAATAGTTTTGGAAATATTTTAGGAGAAAAGTGACATCCACATCAATGGGAGTTGGACTTATAGAAAATACCACCTGACTCTTATTTACACAGGTAGGATTTTTTGAACAAATGGCCCAAAGCAGTAAGTACTACTTGACTTATTGAGCACCACAAGCCATCGAGGTCATGCTAGCAAAAAATAAAAAAATAAAAAAAAAAATCATGCAACAAGTGAAAGCAGTCTTTGGTAACTGCATTTTCTGTTCTGCAGGTTCTTCTTCTGAGCTTAGCACAGGGAGCTCTGCAGCAAAGGGCAAGCTTTGCTGGTTTGTTTCCTGTGGATTTGTGGCAAACCTGCCATTGAAGAAAGTACATGCTTTGAAAGCTCAAACGTCTCAGCACCCAAGCAATAATTCAGGTTTAATACAGTGCCACTTTTCTCATTTAAAAATGGGAAATTATATAAAATGTGAAAGCAATCTGCTCCCATCAGGATGCTAAATACAGTTTTGTAGCTGGACTAAATAAATCTTAATTAAGACACTGAGTGTATATTTTCATTTATTCCCTTCCTCTCTTTCCCTCCCCTCCCTACCCACAAGTATCTGACTAGAATATAGTGAAAAACTGTAAAAATTAAAAACCTGAAGAAAACACACACACACAAACTAAGTGCATGCATCTTTCCAGTAAATGAAAGAGCATGTGTCTTTTCTTTGTAATTATAGCACATTCCTCTATGTGTATGTGTATGCATATTTATCTACGAATATATGGATATAAACACATAAAGAAGGGATGAACACATTCAAACCTATTCTTAGATGCTTATGTGGCAGATAAATCTATAGAAAATCAAATGGCAGTCTCTTGTAATTCAATTTTTTTGCTAATGAAATCTAAAACCAAACAAGTATGCACATTGTTCAATTTAATAGTCAATGAAAATGTATCTCTCTCACCTTGTTTTATTCTGAATTATATTATTACAACAAATGATCACAGTACATGTGATTCAAAGGGGGAAAGGCCAGATTTCATTTTCATATACATGTAGGCTTTGGGCTGTGAATGAGGAAACTTAAGAATTAAGTTTCTCTAGCAAAGCAGCATTTTGTACAGAAGATTTCTAGAGACCTGAATCACTTAAAATAATTCTAGTGGAGTGTTGAGGGCTTATTTCCAAGTCAAAAGTATCACTCAGTATTTACACTCATATAAGAAGTGCTGTTGCTCCCAATAGTAAATGTGACATTTCAGCTACAGCAGCCAAAGCTATAAGGAGATGGCTGAGTTTATTTAATTCAAAAGATCCAAAAATTAGACTTTAAACATGTTGAAATTAAAAAGTGGCAATCTCTTATTAATCCTCTCCACCACAAGCAAAACAAAACATAAACACTGCAACCCATAGAACCAGGAGGATACCTGGAGTACTGCATCCAGGTTTGGGGAATCCAGCACACAAAAGATGTGGACCTGTTAGAGCGAGTCCAGAGGAAAGTCACAAGAATGTTCATAGGGCTGGGGCACCTCTCCTATGAAGAAAGACTGAGAGACTTGGGGCTGTTCAGCCTGAAGAAGAGAAGGCTCCAGGGAGACCTTCTTGTGACCTTTCAATACTTAAGGAGGACTTATAAAAAGGATGGAGAAGGACTCTTTACTCTGGTAGATAACAGGAGAATTATCTTTAACTAAAAGAGGATACATTTAGACTAGATATTAGGAGGAAATTCTTCACTGTAACAGTGGTGAGGTATTGGAACAGGTTGCCCAGAGAGGTTGTAGATGCCCTATCCCTGGAGGTGTTCAAGGCCAGGCTGGATGGGGCCTTGACCAACCTGTTGTAGTGGGTGGCATCCCTGTCTATAGCAGGGAGGTTGGAGTTACATATCTTTAAGGTCCCTTCCAACCTGAGCCATTCTATGATTCTGTGATTGTATGACACTGAGGTGCATCGAGCTGACCCCATGCAGTGCCAGGGCTGCGAATAAATCATGGGCAAATCATCTTTCCCTTTTTCACCTCCAAAATTTTTAGCTACTGAAGAGTGGTGATGACATTGAACTTCCTAATGGGGAGCAGATTTGAGAATGAAGGAGGAAAAAAGCAAAATTGCTTTTGTAATAGTTTTATATCCAGTCTTTTTGTCACAAAACATATCATTAATGACAGTCATTGGTAGAGGTGTTTCTCACCCTGCATACAAGTGTCTGTGCTCATGTATACTTACATGCCTGCAGAGGGCAAAATTTGTATCCAAACTGCTGTGGCAAGTGAGATAAAATTACCTGTCATTGCCTGTAACAGCTATAACTCCGAAGCTGAAAAATTTGTCAGAGTAATGCACTGCTTGGCATCTCCTACAGATCCCGTGTCAAATGTGCAGGTCTTTTGTGGATGCGTTGGATACCCTGGGGAATGTCAAATGTGATTAGACATCCATGCATAAGAAGCTGAATCCCAGCAAAATCTTCTCTGCATTTTACAGCTTAGTGAGGGGCATTACAGGTGATTATGTCTACACAGCTAAATTCATATGTCTTAACCTGTGAGCTGAATCCAACCAAACTGACAAAAAGACTTGAGAGAAAAAAAAAAAAAAAAAAAAAAAAAAGTAAAAAAGGTGCAATATAGGATCTTCTTCTAAGTATGTTATCTGTAACCAGAATGCATGAATTAAGCCTTGACTATCTCATATAAATATTCCTAAGGGAAAACTTGCTAAAAATGGTAACGAATAAGAATGATTCAGGTATCAGAATTCATTCTGCTTTATTCTCTGTTTTGGATATGACTAAACTTATAAATTTCAACAATCTATCATTTTCCTGTTTAGCAAGCTACTTTTGTGATGTTTGTAGCATTTTACTATCTCTTTGTCTTCGTCTTCCAAAAGTGGGTGCAGACAGACCCAGACTCATGTTAACTTGGAAACAGATATGATATATTTGGGTTAATAAGCCCAAAGCAAGATGTTTAATTTTGTGACTCTCTCAGTCTAACTGTCATTAAATTCAAGCATGTCTGTATTGTGATCCTCCACATAATGTAAACACACACAATATGTTTTCTTTAAGTGCTTTGAAGTCATTTATGAAGTAAGCTATCTGAAAGAACACATTGTTGGTTCTATGCTGAAAAAAATGGGCCACTTCATGTAAATACAGAGTTTTCAAGAGTGTTAAAGTGTTGACTGAAGTTGCAGTGAGGATTTTTTTAAGTATGCCAAGGATGCAAAAATTTATTTCCTCAATTAATGGTGTCTGATGACAGTTTTGTACCCCAGAACATTCTACATAGCCTCCCCATATTCTCTGGAAAAATGGGTTTCTCCTCTATGCTCTGTATTATGTCTGCAGCTTTGAGAAAACATTTCACATACTCTCGTCAATGCAGCTAATTGAGAAAATAGTCAGCTCCCCCTGAAGAAGAGAACTTCATTTCATCACTAGATCTGCCTCTCTACATGCCTGTATTTATTAAATTTCCACTGAGCTGCTTAGGGCACATTCAGTTGCCCACAGATAACACAGATAACTGCCTAGTGCCATTTTTCTTATTCTCTGGGCATCTTTTTGAATTTCAGCAGCTGTCCCAAAAGGGCAGCCTTTTTCTGTAGGCAATTAGGGGGAAACTCATGGAGCATTAGACATCCAACTTCAGCAACTGAATCCCACTATGGGTGAGTAACTGAGCTATGAACACTTTCACCATGGATGTAAAGCTGTTCCATAGAAGACAGAGCTCTGCTAGACCTCCAGTGTTCAGAAGACAGGCAAACATGCAGTTTATTTTACCCCCAAAAGGAATCTTTTTAGCTAAGAAACTACCAATACCAATCTCAAAACAAAATCCTTACAGTGTTTCAGAGGATCCAGCAGAGAAGAATAGCTGAGGAGGAAATTAAATGTAACATAAAAGCTTCTAAAACTTGATAACATGTTTTAAGGCTCATCAGAAATTAGTAAATAAATAAATAAATGGAGAGGGAAAAACAGATTAGAGATGTGTTTATTTTCCCCAGGGAGAACTTGAACATCCACTGGAGACCAGGGAAGATTGTTAATGAAGTAAGCAGCATCGGGGGAGCTACTTGACTTAATACAGTCTTTTACTTTATTTATGGAGAACTGATTTTTCAATCAAAGTGTCTGATGTGAGCTTTCAGAAAGCTCCATGAGGGGAAGAGCAGAAACCTGCAGGGACTCTCACCTTATTACAGGCTTTTAACTGATCAGTTAGTGATTTTATTAGAAATGTACATGGGAAGCTCTGTCAGGATTCAGCTCAGACTCAAGTTACGGCTTTGAACGTGAGGCTGAAAATTACACAGACCAGCCTGCCTGCACTGTTTATAACATCATGGGTAGTGGTGAGTTTCTGCCTGGGACATTAGCTACTGAAATGAAAATTGAAAGGGGGAGAGAAATCCATGCCTGCAGAATCAGAGACTACATCTGTATTGGAAAGTAAAATAGTGCAAGACTTGCTCTCCTTTCCTAAAGCCAAGTGTCAAGGCACATCTCCTGCTCACTGCCCTCTCCCAGGATGATGTAGCCTTGCTCTTACTGCTAGAGATAACCTCTGGCCCCTTTCGTACCTGGTTTTATCAGGCATTTCCTATAGGAATTAAGGGGTTGAAATTAAAATTGTGCCTTTGGCCCTGTGCCACTGAAAGCTTTTGATGTAACCACACAGACTCAGGGCTCCAGAAGAGAAATTATCAAAATAGCTTAATGGCCTGTGGAGTCCTGGTGTGTGCTGTGGTCTTTCCTTCCTTGGAGCTCCTGTGGCACAAGAACAGAGCAGAGCAGAGCACTTTGGAAACTGAACAAATGAAAGCATTTTTTTCTAAGGAAACTTTGGAAAAAAACAGATGGTCTGGAGCAAGTGGTTAGCTGGAGAGAATAGACATAGCTCACCTCCTAATAGACAATAAAACTCTATTTTACCTTTGGGGAATAAATTCTTGAAGGAAAATACCTGTTCTGAGCTCCTAATAGAAAATAAAAAAATTCCGTTATCTATCTAGATGGTGCCACTTGGTTGTGTCAGTGAAAATAAGCTATAGCATCCCCACTGGCCTCATGTGTGCTTGAAACTTGAAAAGGGCCATTTCCCAAAGCTCAAAACAATTGCCAGCCTGGCAGGTTAGAAGGGAAAGTGTTAAGAGCCAACAAACACTTCAACCAGGTGGATTCCCAAAGGAAATCTCCCACGAAATCCAGCCAAAACCCCACCTTGGCTAATAAGAGATAAGAAGGAAATAAGAGAAGCATGTGAGCACGTGCGTGTGAACATCTGCACTTTATTGCATGTTTATATGTGAAGTTTAATGAAAAAGGAAAAGACGAAGTTAGCAAAAGTGAATATAAATTACAACCTTACCCATATCAGTAGTGAAAAAGGAAAATTAAAAGAATTGTTTGAACATATAAGACTATAGAAAAAGTCTGTTACAGACCTGAACACCCTGCTTTATTAAAGGGGAAAAGTAGAATGAATGGCAAAGGAAAGGCAAAACATTGAAGGCACATTTCTGTTCACTACTTAGAGCAAAGTCAAAAGACACTTTAAATCCGTGTGATAAATTGAATAGACATTTTTCTATTGGAACTACAGAAGATGCAAGTCGGCATAGAATAAAGCTTTATGTTTCTTAAATCAATCGTTTGAGGTAACATGTGCCCACAAGTGCTGTAAAAATAGCTGATTCAATTTAACCACTCATTTCAGAAATACATAATCCTGAAAATCCAGTGGGGGTGGAATGAGGGAGGTCAGTGAACTAAGAAGGTCAGTTTGGAGCAAACAGAAAGGATTTCACAGTCAGAAAACAGGATATATGTAATGCTTGTCAGCATGCTGCCATGAAAAATAGGTATTGTCAAATAGGTTTTCACTGTTTGTTTAATAATGTATACTTCTAACCAGCCAACTAAGAAACACACACATACAAAACCCTGTTCTTTCCTGTTCTAGGCTATAATTTATTTTCTTCAGAAAAAGAACAACAACATCAAAACAAAACAGAAAAAAAAAAACACCATATTACTCAAGCATTGATGGAAAATATGGCTAGGCTAGTAGCAAAAATAAATATATAAATCATTTTACCCTCATTTGTGTTTCTTATTAAATGCTACATTGCAAATCAGACTTCTTGCCTTCCCTTCCTGAACCCATACAGTTCCAGCATCTTAGTGAACATATCAGGAACTGTATGAGAAATTGCACTTAGGTGACATTTCTTTTTAAGAATAAGCATGCCAGGTCTTCTTTCTTTTATCTCACCTGGTTGGAAATGACATTTACTCAGGCTGCTCTGCAAGTGAACATAGGCATCCTTCCAAGTTTAAAGCTCACACATGTGATTTCTTTTCTGATATTTGAACCCATAATGAGTGTTCAGAAGACATTTCCATTCCCTTCCTGTATTTATTTTCAAACTGAGGACAGGTTATGCAAGTGCTGATATGTGACTTTATTTTAGCAGATATGTGGGTACTGATAGCAAAAATATTAAACAGCCTTTTCTCACTCTTTATTTTTATTCATTTGTACCATATTCTAATTGAAATAAACAAATTGGTTGCTGAATTGAGTAAGTTCATTGTGGGTTTGTATGGAGGAGCTCTTCAAGAACTGCTACCACATGGCTCCGTACCACGAGGTCCATCCCCCAGGAGCAAAGTGCTCCAGCACAGGTCCCCCACGGGTGGCAGCTCCCCCCAGACCCTCTGCTCCTGCGTGGGCTCCTCTCCATGGGCTGCAGCTCCGGCCCGGGGCCTGCTCCTGCGGGGGCTCTCCATGGGCTGCAGCCTCCTCCAGGCCACATCCACCTGCTCCACCAGGGGCTCCTCCATGGGCTGCAGCGTGGAGATCTGCTCCATGTGGGACCCATGGGCTGCAGGGGGACAGCCTGCTCCACCAGGGGCCTCTCCGCAGGCCGCAGGGGAACTTCTGCTGTGTGCCTGGAGCCCCTCCAGCTGCGCTCACCATGGGAGCTGCAGGGCTGCTTCTTTCACATTTTCTTACACCTCTCTCCAAGCTGCTGTAGCACAGCAGTTTTGCCCCCCTCCCCCCCCCCCCCCCCCGCCCCCTCTCTCCACCCTTCTTCAATCTGTTGTCCCAGAGGCCCAACCAACATCATTCATGGCTTGGCTCTGGCCAGCAGTGGGTCTGTTTTGGAGCTGTCTCTGATCTGACATGGGGCAGCCACTGGGCTCTGCTGTTCTAGAGGCTGCTGAGCAGGATATAAATGACATCCACAAGGGTTTGTTTGTACCTGCTTCCTTTCTGACCATTTTCTTCCCCAGAATGGGAAATTCTTGTCTCAGTCTCTAACTGACACATTGTATGACTGTGTGCTGCTTAGAAAGCGTGGTCAGGTGGAGCTGTGACTGTAACTTCCATACAGGTATTGATAAAGCTATCTGCTTCCAATTTACCAACATCTGAAATAAAATAAACTGAAATAGACTAAACTAAACTAAATAAACTAAATAGACTAAAAGCCAGCAAAACGATTATACATAAAAAATAATATGGCTGAGCATTTCAAAATGTCTGAGGTATCTGCATGTCCACATTCCACTAATTTCAGTTCCCTCATGGATTTTGGATCCCAATCAAGAGATGTGAAAGTGAGAATAGCTAACTTGCATCTTGAATTCCTGGAAATGACAAAATGACAGAAAGTTATTAAAAGTTATTAAACTTCTTTTGTTTGTTTGTTTTTTGTTTTGTTTTTTGGTCTCCCACGGTGGCCTAGTTTTCTGCCTGGCTAGGGAAATACTGGAAATGCTCACTGAAGGTCAGATGATAGCTAGACCTGCTACAAAGGAAGTTGTAGGAGAATGCAATCAAAAGGAGGGAATGGGAAAAGGGCAGGGAAATGGAACCACAGCAGGGATCTCTTAGATTAGCTGAACGTGACCAGCAGTCATTTGGCAAGGGGTACACATCAAGACTTCAAATTTGCAGCAATAAAAAGTTTATTACATCACAGGAAATTATTTTAACCTCAGACTTTTGCCTTTTATGAAACGTTTTATTTATTCCTTCTGTACAAGGTATTTAGGAAAGCGATTTTAGTGATGGCCCTAAAAACAATATCTCTTTGGAGTTGCATCCGTGTATTTTCTTCATTTTTTTCTCAACTATTACCAAATTTTTTTATACTTTTGCATTGCCTCTCCATCTCGATTCCTAATCTCCAATAAAATCAACCAAGGTGTGCAACAGAAGTGTGCACTTGAAGTGTGACCTGAAATAAACTAATCAACTTTCATCTGATCACAGTCTTAAACAGATTACATCAAATACCTTTTGTAAAGTTTTATGCAAGTGAAAGTAGATTTAACCTATCAGTTCATAGCAGGTGATATAATAGTTTAATCTGTGTACAACTTTGGGTGTACTGTTGTATTCTTTAAAATTTTTCATTCAACTCTGTGTCTTCAAAACTGCTTCTGTACTAGGTTGTTCTAAAAAGTCTTGTTTTCCATTAAAGTTAAATTAGGAACATGAAGAGTTGTAAAGAGATGTCATATCTTTTCATAAAACTGGAAAAAAAAAAGGCAAAAACAAAACAACAAAAAAAACCACTTTTGATTATGCAAGCTTTTTTTTTTTTTTCTTTTTTTTTTTTTTTTCTTCTGCCTGCAGACAGAAGCAAATGTCAAACTAGCTACAAGTAGGGAACAATTGTTCTTGTTTAACTTAATTAACATGCTCAGACATTTTGAGACAATTTCCCTGCTGTGGGGCAGGGAAGATATTAACAATGTGAGAGATGCTCGTGTTGTTAGGTCCCATGGGACAGGGATTATTCAACACCTGTGTAACAGAAGGGGAATGCAATTTAGCATATAGAAATACATGTATCTACTCAGATGTCAGTGTGAGAAAAAAATAAAATCAGAGTTTAAAGAAGTTATTCTATGGAAATTATTTTGACATCATCAATATCTCTTTTAATGAAAACTGGAGAAAAATAACCTCCGTCATTTATGGACCAGACCTAGATTATTTCCTTCTCTTAACTCTACTATCAAGTTGAACATTTATATTTACATTTGGATACCCAGTACAAAACCTTGTTGGAAAATTCTCAAAATTCTTCTTCAAGTCTCTCATCTTGAAGTCAGTTTAAGACTTGTTAGGATATGATTTCAGAAAAAATACATATATTTGTGTAATTTGATTCTTACAGTTTGACCCCAGTATTGTAAAATAATATGCGAAGTTGATACTGAAACTGGGTGTCTGTCGTTGATATGGTAGTAAAATCATGCCTATTGAGCTTCATAACCATTCCTACAACTTTCCAGAAAAGACAGAATCTGCAAATAGTTGCAGTAGGAGTGTTTCCTCTTTATTTTTCAGAAAACTTGGATAAAATATTACTGAAGCACAAAAGTCTGCTTGTTATTCTTGTTCTGCTATAACATCTCATATATAAGCAAATATGAAATGTTTATAGGTTTGGTGTAATGTCCATGTAAGTCTTGCTGTGGGCTTAATGGGAGCTTGCATCACTTTCTGTTTTATTAACTATATGCAGTGCTCACCTATACAAAACATTTTTACCATTAATGTCTGTTCACACAGAATAATTAATGAAGGACTGATGAAGATCCAAATCTAATATAGTACAACTAAGCATGGCTTAATTAAGTAATTACTTTTTAATTCTACTAAATGGCAACTTCAGTGTCTTTGGCAATATGGAAATAAGAGGCAGAAGTGTGAGCTGATTTGACATAGTGAAAGTGTCAAAGTAAACTGAAATCCAGCATGGGATTTCCTTGCATACCATGAGTTTTCTACTTATCTTCTGCAAATCTGTGTGGCCAACAGCAGTTTTGTTTGCAGTGGTTTTCGTTACTTAATGGCACCATTTTGGTAACAAAAGGGTAAATGACAGAGTAAATCACTCACTTAGCTTTGATCCAGCTTTTCTTTTTTTTTTTTTTTTTTCCCTTAGAGACAATAAATAAATAAATAAATAAATAGGAGTAGAACCTTACTGGGAACAAAAGCAGAGAGATACAAGCATTTTTGAAAAAATATATATCCTTAGAAAAACTCTGTCCACTGTGTTCTCCTTTCTCTCAACTTATTTACAAGACAAAATTTCTCCCCAGGCACTCTGTTGATGTAGCATACAAATTTTAAACTAACAAACATACAGACATCACTAACGTTGATAAGGCCTATTAAACTCCCAGAAGCTGTATTGATTAGCTGGTGGGATACTTAATCATGTTGTCAGAATTAAGTGTTGTTTTAATAGTCCCCTTTACCCATTTAATTGTTTCCCTTCTTCATTAATAGTGTATGAGACCTAATGCTAAAAATGAGCCATTTGTTTCAAAAGGATTAGCAGTTTCTGCAGAGATTTGTCTGGTTTGTAAACTCTACCACTGAGGTATTTTATCATGGTAATCAGTATTAAAATCTGCTCTTGATTTTTGCTTTCATCAAGTTCCAGTCCATGAAAATTGGCAGGATTCATAACAGTTCTCAAGTGTAAAGTGTGATCTCATTCATTCTCAGGCTGGTTTCCACACATGCTCAACTTCTGCTCAAATATGTTGGAGATGGCTGCCACAGTAGGCTTGCAACTCAAAATTATGTTTTCTGAGATCTTTGTTTTGGATTGGCTGTGAAATGTGCTCATTTCTATTGATTCCATTTAGTTGTTATTCAAAAATATTTTTTTGTGTGTGAAAAAATGAAATATCTTCTTTTCACAGAAAGGTCTAGTAAATATTTTATTAACTATCCTATTTTAGCAGGGGGGACGTTTATCAATTTCAGTGGAAATAGAAGCATCTTTATCAAATATTCAAAGGGTGCAACAGCTAAAACATACTTTACTCCCTTGGAGGTTTTAATAGGTTGTATTCTGACACATTGCTCACATTTCCTACTGGTTTTACAGCATCTATTAGCATTTTTACACAATCATTCTTCTAGATATATAGAACCAAAATCTCTTCCCTAACATCCACTTTTCAGTCTACAGGGAAGTTATTGATATATATATCTTATTCAGAGGACAACAAGAATATCTGTGACCTCTTTCTGTCTCAGGGAATGATGACGCTGAAAGGCTACTACTTTTTCCTTTTGATATTTTCATGCAGAACCTAGTCTAGGTAAAGTAAATCACTTGAAGGTACACTTACTACTGCAAAGTGTCGTATAGTGGCTTTTCCCCTTTAGGAACCTTGTGTGAAATCTAAATGACTGCAAATCATTAAATCTGAATATCAGAACACTTTTCATGAAGACAAAGTCAAATAAAAATAAATGACTACATTAAGTATATGAATGCTTTGATATTCCAAGAGCAGATAAATCCTTAAGTATCAGAAAAGCATACAAATTTGCTAATCCAACTCTTACTTGACAGAGTCTTCCATTTAACAAGCACCATTCAGTGACAACAGAATGATAAGGAAAAGTGATTGAATGGATGCAGCATTATCAAAGCTTAGTCACTAGGATTAGTCAGGATCCTTGGAAGCAGCATTGGAAGCCCTGAACAGAAAGGAGTCCATCAGTCCTCACCTCTTGGATTTGGTCTCTCTTGGAGATGCAGCCATCAGCAGAGTTTGGTGGACTGCAACATGAAGACTGAGAATGAAGCAAGGAATGTTTCAAAGTAAAACTGAAATGTGGAAGCATTTTCCTTTCAAAAGCCCCTTAATTAGAATGTATAGCTGGATAGTGATTCTTGAACCATCGTCTGTGTTTTCAGTCTTATGGGAGGGAAAGATAGGTAGCCCTTCCACATTTGAGTATAGAATTATCATAGAATCATCATAGAATAGCTTGGGTTGGAAGGGACCTTAAAGATCATTTAGTTCCAATCACCTGCCATGGGCAGGGATGCCATCCACTACATCAGATTGACCAGGGCCTCATCTAGCCTGGTCTTGAACACCTCCAGGGGTGGGGTATCGACAGCTTCTCCGAGCAACCTGTTCCAGTGCCTCACCACCCTCTGAGTGAAGAATTTCCTTCTCACATCTAATCTAAATTTCTCCTTTTTTAGTTTAAAACTATTCCCTTTTGTCACATCATTATATGTTCAAGTAAAAAGAGGCTCTCCATCTTTTTTATAAGTCCCCTTTAAGTATCAAAAAGCTTCAATGAGGTCTCCCCAGAGCCTTCTCTTCTTCAGGCTGAGCATTCCCAGGTCTCCCAGCCTTTTTTCATAGGAGAGGTGTCCCAGCCCTAATAGGATCTTCCTATCTGTGTGTAAACCTTACAAGTCACACAGTATTAATTTAACATCACCTCATGCTCCTAAATGTGCTCCAAATTCAGTCTACACAGGCCTAGAAATATCTTGTCCAGGGTCTTTGGGCATCTGCAGCCAGTCATACTTGGTGAAAATCTTGAAATTTCACATGTATCAGACATCTAGAAAGAAAAAGGAAGTCCAAACCTCACCCAAGGCAGTTTGCTCAGTTTTGAATATCTCAAATATGGGATGGAGAAACCACAGCGTCTGTGGGCATTCATCATCAGATGCTTGCCCTTCTCTAAAATTATTCTGCAGGCATCTGCTGTTGGCTGCTGCTAGAAGGAGCAGGTTGGATTAGGCTGATCCTTCGTCTGATGCAGCACTATTGTTCTTGTTGTCTTTTCAAGGGCTTCTTTGTTTCCAAGGATGGGAAAGAGACTTCAAGACACAAAACAGTTGTTCCAAGAGGACTCAGTGTTTGCATAGGTATTGTACAGCTGATGACATTTTGACTTGACTCAGAGAAGAATTTGCCCAGTGTAGAGAGTTTCTAAAAGCCTTGGCCTGGCCTCTGACAGCTTGAGAGGCTCTCCTGTTTTCCAGAGAAACACTACTTTTACTCTACAATGGTCTTTAGAAAAAAGAAATCTTTAGAACCAAAGAGTTTAACAAAAGCACAGATCTGTCTGTGCAGCAAGAAAGGCTTCTAAAGCTGTGAATTTAAAATGGGGAAAAAAAAAGCAGAGAAGTTTAGCTTACCTACACACATATGTCTCTGCTATCGGTGCTGTGCATATATTAATGTATTCTGAGTTAATAATTGAGATATATGCAATCCATTTAGCAAGATGAAGTGGATATCCATTATTAATTGTTAAATTAACAAACTGCAATCAGGCTTAGACCCTGGGGCACATACCACTTTGTCATTGAAAGCCACTTAACAGAGCTTTCAGTACAAATCCAGTAGCATTTGTGCTCTGTTTAGCACGTATTTCTGAATTACTTTGCTGTTACATTTGGGGAACACACTATATTACCAAAGTAATCGATAACTTTCAGTCGATTTCTATTCTACATACACTGCTGACACAGATATGAACCTGGATGTCTGTCACAGTTTAAATAATTTGAAAAGTCTTAACAGGTGTAGAAGAAGAAGAAGAAGAAGAAGAAGAAGAAAAAAAATAATAAAATGAATTAATGCTAAGAAATGGATCTTAAACTAGAAGACTTAGATTTCAATTTGTTTAGCTTATAAAGGATCAAGGGGTGAATTGATTATAATGTATAATTAAATATCTGTATAAAAGGGAAATGCTCTGAAAGGGTTTCCCTTACCTTTTTTTTTTTTTTTTTCTTCTTCTTTTCAGATACAGCAAAGAAAGATGTAACGGGAACCAGAAATTGCAATTAAAGCTTGTACACTGAAATTATATATACAGCATAAGCTTACAAAAAAGGAACAATTTTCTAGAAGTGACGATAATTAAAAATAAAATTTAACGACCTAACATTCAATTTACATTTCTTAATTATTTCAAATGAAGATGGAGTGTACTTCTGCCTTGTTCAGACAAATGTACTGCATTGTAAAAAAAAAAAAAGAAAAAAGAAACAAAAACACAACAACTATATATGATCTGTGGGATGTATGAAGTATGACAAAAAGATAGATTAAGTGCTACAGAAATTTTCTCATAGTTTGAACTCATCAGTCTTAAAATGATCATATTAAAGCTATCTTTTGAGGAGGTCATTTAACACTCAATCATAATTTGGTCAAAAGATAAAGTACTTTTTAAAAATGTATTTGCTTTGTAACTGAGAAAAAAAGAAAAAAAAAAGAGAATTTGATTTTGGGTAAAAAAAAAAAAAAGAAATTAAAAAAAACAAACACAAACAGAGGGTTTTCTATTTTTTTCCTTTGAAGGGAAATTCCTTCATTTTTAGAATTGATAATATTAATAAAATATAGTAGAAGTAATGAAAACTTAAGCAAACAAACAAAAAACCCAACCCTGTTCTTTCCTTAATGCCAAGCAAATAAACTGTCATCTGTCCCCCCAAATTATATTTTCTTCAGGAAATAAAAAATCACACCCAAAAATAATTAAAAAAAAAAAAAAAAAAAAAGGAACAACGAGATTAAATGAATGCTTCAGACTACCTGGCACATGTTTTATATTTCGCTCACTAACCCCATGTAGCCAATTAAAATGAAAAGGTTCTTCATAAAAATTAAATTTACATAAGATCATTTCCAGAAAATCCTGATGAAGAAAATAGTTTTTTCTATACCCTTTCATCACAGCCAAAGAAAGGATTTTCTAACTGAGGTGCTGGTCTGATCCACAGGACATCAAAATGCTGGTGGTGACTCTGCATGCAAAGTGTAGGCACTAAATTTCTTTTTCCTAGACCCCCATCTAAAATGAAAGTAATGATATTTCTTTCCTCCCCCTCATTACCTTCATTACCTTTCTTGGCTGATTAAATACCGATTCAAGAGCTCTTAACCAGATGCCTTTTTGTAATACAGCTCTGTGCTGATATTTAAGCCAAAGTATTGTTCTATAATGTACCACTGTTTTACTGAGCAGAATGGGGGAGTAGTGAGAAAGACCCTTATTGCTTCTAGGGCTTTTCAGACAACAAGAACATAAAATAAAGGATTACAGGAACAGGATAGGCAGTGGCATACCTACGTATTTTTCAGTGTTTGAGAACAGTTGTAATGGTTGTCAGATATTATTGGGAAACTTGTACCATTATTTTTCAAACCTCATATGAATATGCTTTCTTTATCATTCCCCAGAATAAAGCAATTTACTAATGCTTAGCTGTATTTCAAACACTATTTTGTGAACATTTGTGTGTGTGTATGTGTGAAACACAACATTAAAATTAAGTACAGAAGGAGAAAATGAAGTTCTTTATTGGACTGATGGTAAAAGAAAGATATCTCTTAAGCTGCTTGCCTGCTCAGTCACCTGTTATGTTGGCTTGCCAAAACACACAGCACACACTTTGAACGTGGGTATATAGAATATGATAAATAGTGAAAACAGAAGGAGATACAATATGAAAAATGTGTGAGACAGGAAAGAGTTGCAGATGAGTTGCTTTATATGACATCCTTATGCATGAGGTAGGGATGAGTAATAAGTTTTCTATTCCACTTTGAATTTTCTTTGGGCTGGACACTGAAATTCTTGCTTAATATTAACAGAGGAATGAGAAAGGTTTTGAGTTTGTTTTCAGATTGTTTGTTTCCGCAGAGTGGCTGTAGAAGTTACCATGTTTAGAAACTCTTAGGTTTGGATAAACTCCCCTATCAAAAGATGAAAAAGATGCTCTCAATGAAATATCTTTTTTTTTTTTTTTTTTTTTTTTTTTTAGCAAAACCACTTTGAGACATGTCTTTTCATTCTACATGAATGGTTGACAATTGTGTCAAACTGGAATAGTATCTCCATGATAGCCTTTCAGTTCTAAAACTAAACATAGAAACTTGCTGTTTTGTAGTGAAAGTTGTTTTTTTTTTTTTTCTTTTTTTTTTTCTATCTTATTTTAAAATCTTGAAATAAAAATTAAAAGTTATAATGAAGATAAATGTGTGCAGTTTAATTCAGAGCAAGAAATCTGTTTTCCACAAACTGGAATACATCTACTTGGGTTCTACAAAGCAGGAAAAAAAAAAATATATATATATAAGTTAGTGAAGAATCTCAGATATCGGCCTCTGGCTTTGTAGATGTACCATGGAATAGATGACTTACTGTCTTGTACTTCATTTCACTGTATTTATTTAGACATACAAAAGGCAAAATTGGACATACAATGCCTACTGTTACCAGTTAAGATACTAACAAACAGGATTTTTTATCTATGGTATGCTCTTTGCAAGGGCATTGATGATGATTTCCTAACGTACTGAGTAAATCTTCATGTGTAGCATGGCAAACACCATGGGAATGAGTGGGCATTATGGTGGGATGCCCACACCATAACAAATCCTCAGATTATGTATCTTGAGGTCAAGTGTGCCAGTCCTCACACAACCCTCAACTTTGCGGCTGCATCTGAGGATCCAAATTCCACCGTAAATGTGCAAATTTGCTTTGGTATTGATGAGCTATGATAGAAAAAATTTGCACAAGTGCAGAAAAGGGTGGCACTTTCTTCCTCTCAGTAACTGAATTTGACTGCTTGTCTATCTCACATATACATGTTTTATGGCCATTTTAAAGAAAATGGAATCCCTTTCTTGCCCCTTTCCTATATCATTTTTCAGAAAGTCAGGAACATGGTTTCAAAGTAACCATTAGCACAGGTTGTTAAGTTTGGTAGATGGTAGCTTTGAAACTGAGCCTCTTGTAAGAGACTGAGAGCTGCTATAACAATTTATGGAAAAATAAAATAATATGCACTCTGGAAAATTTTTAAAGGAAGCTTGGACCATTTCCATCAGAAGCAGAGATAGTTATGGCAATAGAAATAAAAGGCAAACTTAATAGATTAAGTTTTAGAACAGCTTCTAAAACCTGTCAGGTATTTGAGTTTTTCTTCACCTTGTTACACATTTTTACATTACAATACTTGTAAGAAATATCTTTCTCTCTTAATTGTTAAAAATAGCTTTAATAGATCAATAGGGACATAAAGTGCTAAGGCCACAAAGCCGAACACAAAAATCAGGTTATGCCATGATTCAAACTGAAGAGACTTGGTCACACTACTTTACTGAATATTTTAATTTCTGCCCCTGCCCTCCATCTGTACTTAAGGAGTTTTATGAAGGCAGGAACTATCCGATAGAATAACTTGGATAAAATTATACCAGATTTGCCTCAACAGACATATTTTGCAGTCTGAGGGTCTGTAGAATAAACAAGCAGACTTGCAGGATGTAGCAATATCATGTGTTAGATGCACTGATACATTTGCATAACAGAACAGTCAGACATCTCCACACACATATGAAGAAGGGCTGGCCTGTCTGAACACGTCTGTTTTTCCCAGACATGAGCATATAAAATAAGAGAAATTAATTATGTCCCCTTACAAATTCTGCATGGCTGATATGGGATTAACCTCTGCTCTCCCTGCTCCTCTTGCAGCCTGTTGCCTCCAGCTGCCACTTGGACATGAAAAAAAGGACACACAATTGTCTTAAATGTGTTGCCCTGGGTTATCAAAGAGTTAAATGTTCCCTTAGGAGACTCAGGAAGAGTCCCCTTATCTCAAAGAGGGATAAATTCATATATAGATTCAATTAATTTAAAACAAATCAGATGATTTAGCCTTGAGAGCCTTTCTCACTGCTCCTGTGTCTCCACCAGTTATGGATGGAGGCCAGATAACTTGTCTTCCAGAGGCACCAGCTGGATAAATAAATCCCATTCCTAGAAGGACATAGCTGATTTAAGTAAATTACCTATGTGAAAATGGTCTTCTAGAGAGAGGAAAGAGGATCTAACAGCATAAGAAAACACATTTGTAAGCAGTCATGCACTCTCTGCAGACATATTTCATCATTAGGGGCTTGGGGGGTCAGTTTTCTGCTAATGGAACAACTCTGATTCATAGTATCAACACCCACCCTAGTTAGATATAAAGAAATTAAAATGTCTTGCACTGATGCATATAATCCTTAGCTGACAGGCTAAAGTAATGCAAACACAATACACAGCAAAATTGAAATATAGGCAGGTTAGCCAGATGGGAAAATTAAAAATGATCTTTACCATTTTGTTTTCGTAAGTGTATGGAGGTAAGCTCTGGCTGTGATGTTTACTGTTTCAAGTCTTGAGCAAATATTCAGCAAAATTTTAAAGTTATAGAACTTTTCCTGATAGGATAGGGTAAAAAATCTGCCCTGCAAAACAAGAGCAATGAAAAGACATTCTTGGAAGACTTGCATGTGGATGTTGGTTTATAGTTCAGGACTTATAAACTGTGCATGATATCAATGACATAGTTTCCACTATCATGCATTAAATGGGGAAATTGGTGGAAATTGTGCATTTGATGAGAGATCTCCAAGATTTTATATGGTTTAGCTGGTTGGGGATTCTTACAGAATCCAGACTCCCTGAGCCATTTGATGGAAATTTATATAAAATATAGAATTTTGTTCCTCTTAGTCACATTGCATAGAGTAAACACATACCTTATTTTTCTGTACATGCTGCTTTTTTTTTTTTCCTGAAAAAAACAACAACAATAACAACAACAAAACAAACATCAGTTTTGAAGAGAATCTAGGAAAGAAAAAATCCAGAGTGATTATGTTACTTCACCTACTTTTTAGGTCAAAATGGTATTGTGGAAAATAAAAACTACATGATAGTTATACAGAGTGAAACCTCTTTAGTTTGTATATTAGAAACACATCAGTAGTAGCCTCTGTTATCAGCTCCTTGAGGTTTAATGAATTTTACCTTCAGTGTACATATTGATTTAAAAGAACTGCTCCCCCAAAAAACAACAACAACAACAACAAATAAAAAAGAACAGGCTTTAACAAAACTAGAGCTCTGGGATTTTGTAATTACTTTTGGTGTAATGAAAAGTGCTGGATCCATGCTGATCCACTCTGTGCATCTCCAAAGCAATTTATCATTTTTCGGTCACTTAATAAACTGCCATGGAATTTGAGTGGTCAGAACTCACGTTATTCTGCTGTTGTCAAGGGCTACATTTCTTGAGATTTCACTCCTTTCCTCACATTTCTTGCTGCCACTGTTTCTACAGCAGTTCCCCCAGTAGTAGCCAGCATGACCAGATGGTCATCAATCTCAGCACTGCTGGCTGAGGACAAGTCTAGAAGACATCCTGAGCACAGCAGCAGCTTCTTCGGGTTGAAAAGACATTTTGCTTTGAGATTTTATTCTGTGTCTTAAGTAATTCAGTCACAAAATGGTTTGGATTGGAAGAGACCTTAAAGATCACCTAATTTCAACCCCTCTGCCATGGACAGAGACACCTTCCACTGGACCAGGTTGCTCAAAGGTTCTTAGTCTACATCTTTGGTCTTGGTCTGATCATCAGGTTTTAGCCTTGCCGAAGGCAGGAAAAATAAGATATCTCAAGAGCCAGACTGTCATAAGAGCTTAGTTTGTGATTTTGAAAGGTATAGAAGATCTTGCTAGAAAAATAATAATAATAATAATGTTGGCATTTCTCTAATATAAGACTCTTTAAAGACCAAGATGACCCTCAAAATACCAAGATTGAAAGGTGAAAAATTGTAGGTTCTACATCATTGGAGAAAACAATTCTTCTCCTTATAAACTGAAATAAAAGCTTTCAGAGTTAGGTCTTCACTTATTAAAACAGTGAGATAGTGGCAGAGGTAGATCACCAGGGAGACATAGAATGAATTCAAGCAAAGTTACTACACACACTGCTAGATAAAAACTTGTCATTCAGTGAGGTATAGCAATTTTGAGCATGCACATGATGTTAATATGAGCTCTGCAATTATTAGTAAGAATAAAAGGACTTTATCAGCAGATCTCAATGAGTGTGCTACAAAGAGTTGGAATAATTTGTAGAATAGGAAACTGGGACATATAGCTGTGGCGTGACTGACAGCATCCACAAGGCTAGTGTCAGCCCTGGGAACAGAACCAAGGACATTCTAATCCCTGAACAGAAATACTCCAAGTTATCCCTTTTTTTTTTCTTCCCAAATGTGGTCCTGTCAACAAGTCATTATCTTGATCTAGGAACATTGTTTTTCAGGTCTTTGTGCCTATTCATTTCTTGGTGTCCCTGTGAAACAGATGATTTTTATCCCCCTGTGATTTCTGTCATGAGAACATCTGTGCATGGGGACAGACAAAAAAGTCCCAAGTGTACTGATCCTATTATCTAGCTACCAGAACGTGTAATGTTCTGCTCTCTGCAAAACACAATGGATTTGATTCAACAACATAAATATAGAAACCATCAATTCCCCAAATAGCTAATTATTTTTGAAAGGGATACATTATTGCTGCTACTTTTTAGAAGGGCAAATACTCGTGAAACATCTGTTTTGAACCCATAGGACTTCAGAAATGTTCAGGGTCTAGAGGTCTTTTACTCATTTAAGACACATAGCTGCTCTTCTAAAGCAAGAAGACCAGAAGAACAGAGAAAGGTTTTAGAAATATTTCAAATTCTAACAGGTCATAGAAACTGTTTGGGAGACAGTTTGTATTCAAAGAGTAAGGGCTCTTCAGCTAATCTGGGCCACCTCTGATACCAAAATCCCAGGAGGCATGAATGAGTAGTGAATTATATGGGAACCATTCTTCTTTTCAGCTGAGTCGTTCCTGGATTAAAACTCCTTTCCTTTGCAACCTTCATTGCTGAACTAAAAGTGTAAAACACAACAAGATGGTGATGTCTAGCCAAAATCCATTTACTTTTCTAACAGTATCTAACTGTTTCTATCAGTTTCTAACAGATCTTTAACCTGAGAACTGTTGAAATCGTGTTTCCTAGGGAACTATTACACAATTCTTAAGACCACCTGTTTGAAATAAATAAATAAACAAATAAATAAATAAATAAATACATTCTTTATTTCCTAATTCACACCTTGAGAATTCCCCTATAAACAAAACACAGAGAATCAAAGAATCATTCAGTTCAAAAGGGACTTCAGCACATTTTCTAGCCATATCCCCCCGCTGTAAATAGTATCAGCTAGGAAAACATCATATCCAATTGCATTTTGAATACCTCTGAGACTGAAAATTCCACAAACTTTCTAGCCAAACTTAGACTTTCAATCACCTTCACAGTAAAAAAAGTGTTTTATATGTTTCAACAACATTGCTTCTATTTAAATTTGTGTACATTTCTACTTGTCCTTTCACTGAGCTCTGCTGAAGAGAATGGGTCTCTGGTCTTTACTGTACCATTGGGACTTTATACATATTGACAAAACCTACCCTTGTCTTCTCCAGGCTGAATAGCTCTGAGCAGCAAGGATTCAAATGACATATGACACATACACTGAGCCCTTCATCTTTGTGGCTATTCACTGGATTTGATTCAGTAAGTCTATACCCAGAACAGGACCCAGCACTCCTGTTGTGTCTCACCCATGCTGAACACCCTGCTGTCATCACTCCTTTTAACGCAGCTCAGCATGCTGTTAGCAATTGCTGGTGGTCATGTTGTTGTTCACCTGGAACTCCAGGGCATTTTATGCTCTCTAGCTGCTTTGTTTTCAGTTTTCTTTCATAAGCCTACCATAGTACTTCCATGCTTCTTAGTAACCGGTTAGGCAGATGACAGCAGCACTGACAGTATTTCCAAGCAATTCTTGTACATGTTGTACAGCCACCGTGAGCACGCTGACTACATTCTCCAGCTTTTACTTCAATATATATTCCTCTCTTCCACCCAGATACTGTTTTTTACAGCTTTGTTCTAGATTCAGCTTCTTTATAACATCTTGGCTTTGATCTACTTTGGTAGAAAGTGATAAGTGAGTAGGCAAACCACGTAAACCTTGTTTCTTTAAGAAAGTTTGCTTATTTATTTATTTTCTTTAAGAAAAAAAAAACAAACTACAAACAAACAAACAACAGCAGCAACAACGACAAAACTGTCAATAGAATTGTTGGCTTGAGTCTAATAAAAATGCTGGATAATTACCATTGCACACTTACAGCTTTGTCAGATTTCAGAATCATGCTGCCTTCTCTTCCTGTTTTTTTTTTTTTTTTTTTTTTTTTTCCCGCACTTTTTCTTTCAGATAAATTAATTTTCAGTTTTAAAGGTGCTTGAGAATTTTAGAAGCCATCAGCTTCAGATATTACATAAAAAATAGGAAAATAGAAAAAGAATAGGTGCTCTGATAGTTGAAGGTGCAGAATGCTGTGTTTACAGGGCTTTTCATAATTATTTACTTTTCTTAATTATTTACTTTTCTGTTGGAGGGAAACTGCAGCAAAACATGCATCAAAGCTCCGTCTGCAGAACTCAAGCAGCCTGCCACTGTATGAGCCAGAAACTTAAAAAACACTGCCAAAGGCACAAACCAACACAGCAGTTTTCCCACAGACATCACTTGGGATGTACCTTATTAGTAAGAAAAAGAGCAAGGAGTATCCACCCTGCAGAGCACATCCAGAAGTAAGGATGTTAATCAACCTTTACACAAGGTTGATCAACCTTTACACAAGGTTGATTAAGGGGTACCACCTCTGCACAGACTTTCACAAAAGCTCTTCTGTGGGAGAATGGAGGGAGTTGGATAGTTAACAAGAACAAACCTGAAAAGTGTGAACTGTATCTCCACTGAATTCAGCAATACATTTCTTGCTGGAATTAGGAGAAGGCTCACCAGGTCCAGCCCACAGCATAACACAAGTTTCCTCAGCATGGCATCAACTAGGACTTAATAGTAACATGTCAATATTACCTACCTTGTCAATGTATGAATCCTTCTTCCTTTATGAAGACTACCAGGAACTGGAAAGAAACTGGAAACAGGGACTTTTTTATTTAGAAACTGGTGACTGATTATTCATGTGGAGTAGGAAGTTATATCATTGAAATTATACCATTCAGTGAAAGAATGCTGTTCATGATGGGGGATACCATTTGTCCTAAGAGAGCCCATGCAATTCTCAGGCCTGAAAATGAGGGGAAGTAAGTGGAATTGTTAATTAACTGTAATTCCATATCATAGAGTCAAGACATATAGTTATCATCAGCTATCATTATTCAGAGGAGTAACAAGAGAAGGTTTCGTGCATTACATCAGTATATATTTTTTTGTGCATGTCATTGAAAACCACCAAAAATTAACCAAAGAGATTCCAACTTCAAACAGAGAGATAATATATAAAAAACTTAGCTCCCACAATAACCTCAAAAATAAAATTAAAATAAAATTGATAATTCATAGAAAATACATTCATATTTTATTGTGCAAAGGATAGTTTGTCAGTGTATCTAAAACTGATATTTCTAAAATTGAGTTTCCAGAATGCTAGAATTAAAATTTGAAGTTTGTTGATCTGAATATTAAGAGAACATTCAGTTTCAGGGAAATAGCCCTGAATTCATCAGAAGATGATGAACAATGTTACTGTCTAGCAAATTATTCACTGTTAATTGAATAAAAGTTATTCTTTTGCACTTGAAATAATCTAAAAGTCAAGCATTACTAATTCTATTCAGAATGCATGCTTAAAATAGTACAACATAGCAAAATATAACAATTCACTGGGTCACAAAACACCATTATTTGCCTTAGTTTTCAGATATATCTTGCTTAAAAATGCCATAATGAAAAACATAATTTTGTGTTAGATAAAACTGTATATGAAATAAATAAATAAATAGATAGATAAAGTTTCCCCAGAAATGTTAGTAAACTGTTGATATAAACAGAAGGGAAAAAAAAATAATAACGTGACAATAACTGACAATAACCAAGTGTTCTGGGTACAGTTCTAAGAAAGCACTCAAAACCACAGAATGAAAAACAATCAGAGAAGGGAACATGGTTTAGAAAAGCTGAGCTAAATGCAAAGGTGAAGTTATGCTGTGAATGTGCACAGAACAAATCAATCATTCACACTAAAAAGATCAATACACTGTAAACCCTGGCAAAGCTGAAATAGAGGATCAAGATATATTAGCCAGGATCACTGCAACGTAGGTAATGTCTCCTCTGCCACCTAAATTAGCTTATTTGGAGCTCCTGTGTATATGTTTGTACAGTATTGTTCCTCTGAACATGTTTGTTCCTCTGAACAAACCCTGCCTGGCTTGTATGAATGCTTTGTGTAACACCGTCATGGGTATATAACTATGTGGCCCATACAGCAAAACTGACATAAAATCTGAGTAAATATGCTGCTAAACTCCAAGTTTTTTCAGAGACTATGGTGGAGAGTACTTTTATTGAGATCATCTTTGGAGTAACAGTGATAACAGCACCTAGCTCAGCTGAGTTTGTTGGCCTGTAAGAGGGCTGTATTCACCTAATATTCAGTGCTGGTGGGCAGAGAAAGAGAAAAGGGAATGAAAGAAATGAAGATGCTCCTACGTTTTTATTCATCCTCATAAATATATACCTGTTTGGAATTATTTGTTAAATTTCTTAGGCTTACGAACAAAGACCTAGGCTTGGACAACTTGACTAATGATTCATCTTTCACTTTCTCTGCCTGATTCATGACTTCCATACATTTTGTTTGCTAATGATACAGTTATTTAATAGAAAACTCTTGAAAACTACCACTGAAAGTTCTCTGAATGGCCTAAGTGACAGAGCAACACATTTAAATCATATGCTTTGCATGGCAAAGATCAACTCATAAAGAAATTATTCCATTGGCCAGCCATCATCAAAATAGGGTGATAAAGGCTTTATTATTATTATTTTTAAGGATAATATTTGTTTTTTTCTTCTGACTTCTGCATATGAACAATAATTTTCATAAACACATATTATCAGTTTAGTTTGAGATTACTTCTGTAAGATGGTAAACACCTCAGAGTGAAATGCTTATGCAACCATTCTCTAGGAACATTTTTGGTAGTTCAAAAAATGTTATGTCATTTATGTAGATTGCAGCTTTTAATCTCTCTTGAAGAAGATAAGAATAAGAAACATCAGTATTATATGCTATATACAGTTTGCTTTTTCACCAATGAAATGTACTTTCATTTTTAACTCTTTAAAAACAGATGATAGAACATCTGTTCTTGGAATATGACATATAGACTGAGTGAAACACAAATATAAGCAAAACCTGAGCAATATGAATCTATTGCAATATGAACCAGGATCACATTGATGGTGAATGTTTCTTATTGATTAACAATGCGATAAAATGTTTTGCATTGTTTATCAACATGATAAAATGTGTTGCCTGCTAACAGAAGGTTTGTTTAGAGAAGAAAATCAATGAGACATTGCTATTTCTTACTGTTATTTATTTTAGAACTGATCCAGTTTGAACAGAAGTTGAGATGACTTCCTTGGATCTGACTCTTTAGCATTGTTTCATACATAAATAATCTTTTTCTTCTTATAGTTTGCTTTCAAATAAAACTCTTGAGACAGCATATTTAGCAATGGCTTGTGCTATTAGCTTATGGCATTTGGATAATCTATCAGTCTCTTCTTCACCTTGATTTATGTGGATCTAACACAGGTCAGGGACGTTACACATCCTACAGTTAGCAGGTTTCAAAAGTTCAAAAAAGAGCTCCCAAAGGTACCAGTCAATATCTTAAACAAAAGCAGCTTGTAGAAACAATTCTTGTCTGTTCTGGTTAGTCAGGAAGGAAATAAGAAAGGGCAGCTAAACAGGAAGAAATACCCCGAGATGAAAGGTTTCCTTAAGGCCTTCCAGAAGGTCTAATAAATAAATATTTTCTATGAGCAGAATTTTTATTGTTAGCTGTAGCTTAGCTTGGTCCCAGGAGACAGTGGATCAATATTTCTGGAATAGTATGGCAAGCAGGTTGAACAGATACTGCTTTTCCAAAATGGGATAAAAACCAGTGGGTTCTGCATTTCTTCCAAATTATAAACATGAATGTGTATTTTGGCATAGAGAGAATATAGGATGGGCTGGAGAACATTGTCTTATGATGGTTTCACTTAGCAATCAGCAATTTGACTAACTGGTCCAAGAAACAGAGGAGATATAGTATGCTTCCCTCCTGCTTGCTGGTGTCCAGCCACGGACAGGAAAATGAAACAAAGCAATCCCTTTCAAGCTGATAATACTCTATGTCCTTTCCATTTCCAGAATTTCTTAACTTTGCAATCCATCATAGGATGTAAAAGTGCAGTCATACACCACTAAGCTGATGCATGGTGTGACTGCACATCAGACAATTGATTTGAAGCTTCAAAGGCTTTAGAATACTACTTACCATTTAAAAACATTTGCTGTTATTGTTTCCCAGACCAACATATGGAGACTTACATTTGTCAACACTAAAGCAACTTGGTTAAATAAATGTCATCATAATGGTCTTGGTCCTTTTTGGCACTGAAAATACTTGTTATTTCAATCATGAGTTTTCGTTTTATTTTTTTAATTATGTGATAAGTGCATAAATGTGATAGGAACATAAGTACTTGAGGAGAACATGAGAAAACAGCTTTTTCTCCTGTTATTTCTGTGATATTCTGATTAGAGGAAATTCAAGACATATGCTAATCACTTTGAATAATTTCAAAGAAAAAGGAACAGCTTGAATTGTTTAAGCTTTTTCTCCAACACCTTGTGTTTGTTCTTTTTTTTTTTTTCCCCAATAAATAGTTTCTTTTTTTTTTTTTTTTTTGTCTTTTAGAATTATCTAATTACATTACTTTATTTAAATGTATATATAGAAAACAAGAAACAAACCATAAAAACCTGTTTTAAACCAAGAATACAAACTTAAAATTCAATTGTAATTTTATAAAACCTTAGAAATTTCCAAGGCATTTTCACTGTTGTTAAAAAGTCAATTTGTCCATAAGTAAAGCAGAAAGTAAACCATAATCAGCTTTCTTTGACTTTTGTCAGCAATTTTTCTACCTACATTTCATGTTTTTACTGTTAGCCCAAATACTGACATAGATTTTAAGACTCTGGTTTATAGAGAAAACCAGTGGAGAAAGCAATCTGTTATCTATCAAGTCATGCCCTATAGTTCTGAATGTTCTTAAATAAGGGAGCTTTTAGAGATAAAGTTTCTCTCTGTTAAAGGGTGCCTGATCCCAATGGTCTGTGCAAATGTCATTGCTTGAATACTTCCAGAATGTTTCCAAGTACTTACTGAGTGCTGGGGAGGAGTTGTACAGAGTACAACTCTGTACATTTCCATCACCTAGGGTGAGGTCTATGATAGTTTCTGACAATTTGTCAGTTCGGTTGAGTGTGGATTTTTTTTTTTTTCCCTGTAATATTTAACTTAACACAAGACTCAGTGGAAAACTTTGATTCCAGCTTGTGATTTTCACTTGGAGTGATATGGTGATACTATGTACCATTCTCCAGGTACTTAAGGGTGTTTGAGGCTGGACTGTCATCTTTTTGAAAACGTCTGGACACAAGTTGTGTAATTTAGTGCATTTCTGTTACTCTTACTGTGACTCTCATCTAACACATCTACTTCTCATGTGATTTCTATTAACTTAGCAAGTGGCTCTTTAGGGGAACACCTGAGAATGTTTCTCATTCCCTGTTCCAGTCACAAACCAAGATTATGAAAGCCAATTCTCCATCCTTGGAGATGAAAATGGAGATAGTTTCTGTGTAACCAAAGATGGGATTCTCTAAGGGGACGGAGGGGCTTATTCTCCTGAGATTTTAGATATTGCTAGCAGTAAGAATGAGTGGGTAAAAAACTTATTTCAGTATGGCTGGGAAAATATAAGATCAAACTTTGTGCTGAATTCTGGTTACCCAGCTGGCCAATGGGTTATTCCATGAACTGGCTGGAAAATAAAAATAAACTATTAGATACAATGTACATGTAAATAATGTCAGTTATTCACGGAGAATTGCTTACACATACTTCTGTGTTAATTTTGTGCACAGAATTAGTTTGGGATCAACCCCCAGTTGTCCTCCTTCTTCCCCATAGAGTATGATATGGGGAACAGGTTACTCAAGAATGCCTGTATAATTTAAAAAAAAACATTCTGATCTGGAAGCAATATAAAATCAGATGAAAAAGAGTGTTATACACCCCTTTCTGTTATTTTCTTAGATAAGCAGGATTGCTATACATTTTCATATATCTTCATACTTCATATATGTGATTTCTCCCTGTTCTCCTGCCTCCCCCCCATCCTGATCAACATTACCACACTATAAATGAAAACTCAGCTGTTATATATGGACCAAAATGTGAATATGCAGATCCAAATGAGAATTTTGATATCCACATCCTTAATCATTTTTTTCATTGAAAATCAAAAAAAAATTTGTTGGGAATTTGCTTTTTCCAACACTTAGGTCATCAGCTCTTTTTTTTTTTTTTTTTTCTCTTCTCTACTACACCAGTCTAATCATAGGCTATGAATGAGAAAGTCTTCCTTTAGGTGAATGGAAATGACATAGAACCACATTCTGTGATAGTAAACAAGAAACATAATGTTGAATAGAATTTGTCAAATCTGAAAAATGATGAGTGTTTTAAATTTGGTTAATAATGTTATAGTAAAGCATTATTACTATTAATACAAGACCACATTACCAAATAAATGTAGTCAATATATTCTAATCATGAAAAATCTCTTTTTCCTGAATGACAAATTATTTGTTTGAAAAGTTTATGGTTTTCACAAATATTTTTTAGAAACCTTTAGGAGAAGAAATAAGAAAGGAATAAAAAGGGGAAATAGATTTTTCCAGGTTAAATGTGGTACATTAAAAAGATATCCATTTACTTTTCCAGTTGTAAAAAATGAGCGTATGTTTGTGCCTTGAAAGGAAATGCCAGGCAAACCCCACTGTGTTCACAAATAGCGATCAAAAGACAAAGATCCATATGATGATTGTTGCACCAACAAATGGAAAGCCCATTTTTGGTTTTGCTTAACAGTGCCTGCACAGTCTTTGGGACATGCCCTCGAGCATGTTCTACTGGTTGCTCACAGTCCTGCCTCAACAAGTCTCCACAGATGGCTTGGAGACTGAGCTGCCATGTGTGGGGTTGATTGTGCCCAGCAATATATCGTCTACCTCTGGCTGTGATTTTAGAGGACTGAGTGTCTAGATGTATACAAGCCAATGGCATTTCATGTGCTCATGAGGCTGGCACCTAACAGATTTAATGACTGCACAGCCATCCAGCATAATCTGGAGTGAAAAGAAAGTCTAGGCATATCTAAAGCTGCTGTAGCTTTCCTTTTACTGAAGTGAACAGTATGACTCCTGTTGGCTCCAAGAAAATAGCATTACTCTGAGGTTACAAATTTTAGAAGACTTCCCTGAGAAAGTCTTTTTCTTTCACATGAAGCAGGCTTGGTTTTCTGCCTTTAATATATGGACTTAAACGTTAAGAATATAGCCTGAGTAATATGTGCACTCACATGGCAGGGAGAAAATCTACCCTAAATGTGTAAGTATTGTAGCTAAAGACATTTTCATGTGCCATATTTCATTAAAAAAGCAATCTGATCTTGTGTGTCAGAGAAAATTGAATGCATTAGAAAATTGTAAAATCATTTGCTTAAGTGGTTTACTGCTGTAATACAGAGGTAATTTTCTTTAATTCAATCAGAAAGCCACTTCCTTATTCTTGCTAACCTCAGTGATATAGCACTTGTGCAGCAGAAAGATCAGAAAAGCTCCATTTTAAGGTGTTTGAGCTAATCAGTTTATTAATAATGACTTGTTTTCTTTCTTTCCTCTGGAAAATAAACATTTTTTTCACCTCCTTTACTGGATTCTTCTATTTATTTTTTTCATCTGTTTTTCAAAAACAGCACGACAATCTCCTTACCAAGCCACCATCCTGCAATTTCATATCTAAAAGCTTTTTTAATTATCACAAGGCAAATCATGTTAGATACTTTCAGCATTTCCTTTTCTTGCAAGAAATAAGTAACTGATAAAAAATACAGATTGTTACCACAGGTGTGATTTGGAAAAAAAAAAAAAAAGAAAGAAAGAAAGAAAAGAAAAAAACCTTCAAGTATTACAACATACCATATTTAACTTTTAAAATATTAAAACGTTTACATATATTTCCCAAAGGTACTATATCAAAAGTTACCATCTAAAATGGATATAATTTAAATCCTTTTGATATTCTCACTCAAGGGGATTACATCTGAATTTTAATGTCCGTTTTTGCTTTCAAAGTGTGTTTCCAGGTGGTCTGTTTATAATGTACTCCATGGGAAGATTGACAGCTACAATTAGGAGGCTGGATGAGATGATCATTTCAGTCCCTTCTGGCTTTGTGAACGGATTGGCTAGCTTCTCTATATAACCAGCTGATACCACTGTGACTTTGCTGATTTAATACAAATAAAGCACAGAGACAATTTTTATACTAGTATATGTGAAGAGTGAATATATGAAGATAGTAGCTGTCAGTGGTGAAAGAAAAAACCTTTCTTCTGTACATACACGTGGATGGCAGGCTGGGATCCCATGTTGCAAGGGAAGAGAAATAAGCCTTCTGATACCACAAGCTCAATGGATATTGTACAACAGTTTTGTAAAGTTCTGTTGTGAAGAGGAACACCTGTGCTTAGACTTCCAGAGATTTAAGTCCAGATGGATTTTCTAATTCACATTTCTAATTTTAAATGTTTTTTTTTTTGTTTTTTTTTTTTTTTTTTTTTTTTTTTTTCCCTCATTTTAAACCAGTGTAATATCTTCTTGATTTTCTTCCACTGGCTGTACATTACAGCTGTATTTGCTTCTGTCTTAAATATAATCCTTCAATTGCCAGCGCTGTCATGCCCCTGTGACTCACAGAGAATTTTGCAAAAAACATTGCTGAATATCTTGTAAACCTGGGACACGTGAATGTGTATAGAAAAGATTGCAGAGAGGAAAAAAATAAACAGTTCCAGCCTAAGACACCAGAGAAGCAAAGGATCAGGGAATGATACATCATGGCCTTTACTGATAAAGAAACCCTTTAAAATTATTGCTGTAGCTCCATTATTATAGTTTTCCCCTTATGAGCTGTAATGCTGGTGCCACAAGAGGGAGCAGGGACATGAATGATTTTGCACTTTGCTTTATGACTGTCCCAAAAACAAAGCGAGAGCTTTCCAGGTCTCCAGGTCTGAATCCAGAAGCTACAAAGATGCCTGATGCCAAAGCCACTTCATATCCACAGATAGACTTGGCTGATGCAAAAGTAATGAAATTGATAAAGCACCAGTTACTAAGCTTTAAGAGTTAACTATTTTATTTTATTTTTTAATTGTGAAGAAGGTCATAATGTCCTAAAACTCTTGTACCGTCCTCTTCCATTCAGAGAAAGACATCATCTTTCATAGTTACATCAACAATTAGAGAGATCTTGGAGCTGATTGACAAGCACAACAAATATGTAACTTCAGACATATTCAAAATTTGGGTAGCTATTTGAGTGGGTTTAGATACAACAGTTTCATGTAAGCTTCTTGTCCTCTATGCTCATTTATAGAGGATGTGTAAACTGGCATGATAGATTAAATTTTTATTTAATTTTACAAGAAACAGATAACCTAAATCCATTACATTTCAATTTAGCTTGTTTATTCATCTGTTTAAGATGCACAGAGATGACATACAGAGATTGTTAAGATTAATGGGTGGCTGACTAGTAGTTGAATTCACATATGGAAACAAAACACCTGAAATAATTGCAGGAGGAAACTCATAAAATTTATTTTAATTTGTATGTGGCATTTGTGTTTATTTGTGTAAGGGCCAGATTGCTCACAAATCCATTTCTCTTGTGCCACTGAAATAATACATGGAAATGACCTTAATCCAACAGACCATGGTAGACACAAAAGTCAATAGTAATTCTGATAACTTTTTCACTTGCTATTAGAAATGCAAAGCCTTTTTGGGGAAAGCATGTAAGCATGAGCTCAGTTTTAAGTATATACTTATCTTTGCTACTCTGAATTTTGGCCAGAATAAGATATAAACACATCAGCAGTTAAGTGGCATAGATATTTTGCATTTTATGTGAATAAACATCATGTTATAAAATAGATAGCATTAAAATTTCACAAAATGGATACAAACTCAACAGAGAATTGCATTAAACTGGAGAACAGAAGAGAGTTTCCAAATGTCACATGAAATGAGACTGTTACCAAGCCTGCTAGTGGAAATAATGAACTGAAAAATATAATCCTTACCTGAAGACAGGACATGAGAAACTGATGAATGGCTCTGTATAGCACAGTTACTTGTGACACCACCAAACTCACTGTCCTAAAAGTTATTTTCCAGCCTGTTGTTTCCTGAGGGCCTTGCAAAGTGGACCAGTGCCTTAAAGAGTCTTTGACACCATCCATGTTTGACCTGACTGGTTTACAGGATAGATTATTTTTGAGTACACCACTTACTAATTTTCTCCCACATACCATTTACATCTTAATCTGTCAATGCTCCTGTGGCTCTGTTCAACAAGAAGATCTAGGATTGACATAAATTCTGCAGTTATGGTGATTTATGTATGTAAAAGAGAATGTCAGAGAGAAAGTGACCTTTTATCCTGATAATTTTTTAAAAGTATTCCTAAAAGCATTGCTGGCAGACACATCCTGCCAGTGCTAGCCAATTCAGAATCCACTCAGCTTGTGGATTATTTCTCACCTGTAGCATGTTGTTTGGGAACTGTGTTAACAGAGGTGCCTGGACTTTGCACAATGCAAAAAGTAGCAAATAGCTTGCTGAAAACCTGGGATAAGGGTTGTGTGTTTGTGTTTTTCCTTTTAATTCTTCTTGGCCCTCACAGTGAAATTTGATTCATCAGCCCATGGTAGTTTTTTGAGGCCCCAGGATAGACTTAATCACTTTGCACTATAGAGAATCACACTTTTAGCTGGAACACAGCAAACTGTTTACCAAAGTAGTTTGACTTAATCTAACAGTAATAAAAACTTGTATTTTCCTCGCCTCCCCTCGCCTCCCCTCCCCTCCCCTCCCCTCCCCTCCCCTCCTCTCCCCTCCTCTTCCTTCTTGTTCACTTCATTTCTCTGTTCAAATACTTTGTCTTTTGCTAGTGCAGTGACAATTTCCTAGGTAGGTTGATGCACATGCAATTTATTAAAACATAATTCTCCAAAAATTTTCTCTCGTTTCTGCATTAAGCCAACAAACACCTCTTGTTTTGCTTCACAGAGGTGTTACTTCCATAACTGCTATTCCAGCCTAATTGTAATGTATCCCCCTTGTCCTTGGGTTAGTTTGACGACATTCCAATGGAGTAAGTGGCCTGTTCCAGGAGAAATTTTATTTGTACTCCTAGCCAGGCAGGGTTTCCAGCCTTTACAGAGTGATGTCTTATCATTATTAATGCTGACTTTCTGTCTTGAAAGAAAAGGGAGTAATTTAATATTTAAAAAATCACATGGACTAGTGAATAAAAACGACATTGATGAGCAAAGAAATAAAGCTATTTTCTCCCTTATTTCTTTTAATGGGCTTTGTTAAGTCAGCTGGTGAATGTTTCAAATGTAGATGATATTACCCACTTATAAAGAACTGTCACAGTTAAGATACTGCAATTTCTGTAATATTAAATCTTAACCCTACATGCTGTATAAGTTCTGTCCATTAGCTAGTGCCTTGCAAGACTTTAGCTATATTTTTTTCTTTGCAAATTTTTCTGACAATTCAGAGCCATAAGGAGCACTTATCAGAAGAAGTAAAGGAAGCCATATTTATACAGTTAGAGGACACTATATAAATACACCCTGAACATCTTAATTATCACTAGCAATTTATCCAGACTGCTATTTATTGAGATTTATTGAGGAGGTTTTGATATCAACATGTACTCTGACGGCCTTTGTAATTCCTTGATCACTATGCAAATTAAATTAACAGCAATAAAGGGTGTGGGAGGACATGTCTCATTCTGAAAGAATCAACTATCTTCAGGCTAATCCTTTAAGTGGTAAAAGTCAATATTGATAAAGACCCTAAATAAGGAGAAGGTCATTTTCTGTGTGTAGGTGACAGCATGGCAAAAAGTTAACCATAGGTAAATTAAATCAAGTTTAGTCTGCTGAACCAGAAACACAGAAAGAAACAGGAAGAAATGATGACTAATAATGGGAAAAAAAAAATGCAATCTTAAGTTCTTTCAGGACTGTTACAGGAAAGCATATAACAAATATTTATCTCTTTCTCTCACTCTCACATATGCTTGTTTAATATATCATTTATGACTCTTTGTGGAGCAAAGGTTATTCAGTATATTGGTTTTCTGGATATTTGTTATACCCTAGCTGGGAATAGGAGTGCTATAAAATATAGGGTATTACTTTCATTTTACAGACATTCATGGAGAACTGAGAATTTTATGTCATCACAAGATACTTAAGACAGAAATAGCTCCAAGTGAAAGCATGTAAATAGGGCAAAGATAAGCCGTGTCTTCAGTGGAAGATGCTGTACTTGGGAGTGAGGGCAGAGCTGAATTTACACTACCAGTCTCCCTTTTTTCATGGTATTTATACTTTCAAGTCATGAAACCCATGATGAGCACCTTTTTTTTTTTTTTTTTTTTTTTTTTTTTTCAGTAGACTAAAGTATTTAGAATGATTTCCATCCTATTTGTGACTATATTGGTAAGATTGATTTCCAGTTGGAATCTAATCTATGGTTGTTTTGTTGTTGTTGTTGTTGTTGTGTGTTTTTTTCTTTCCTCTTCTAACACTAGTTTTATAGAATCATAGAATGGCTTAAGTTGAAAAGGATATTAAAGATCATCTAGTTCCAACATATATTGGACCAAGTTGCCCTAACCCCAGCCAATTTAGGCAACTGACCCATCCTTCCAGGGATGGGTCATCTCCAACATCTCTTGGCAACCTCTTCCAGTACCTCACCACCCTCTAAGTAAAGAAATTCTTTCTCATTCCTTCCTAAACCTACCCTCTTTTAGATTAAATCCATTACCGCTTGACATCTCTCTACAACTCCAGACAAAGTGTCCCTCCCCAGCTTTCCTGTAGGCCCTCTTTAGGTACTGGAAGGCCACTCTGAGGTCTCCTGGAACCTTCTCTTCTCTAGGCTGGCCAACCCCAGGTGTCTCAGCCTGTCTTCATAGGACAGGTGGTTCATTTTTTTTTTTTTCCATAGAAGCATAGATTGCAATTTGATTTTAAATCTCGTAGTGATGGGTGAAAATCTGCAGTAGCCACATTTACAGATACTTACTGATAACTTTGTACCTAGCACAATATCTGTTGCCCTGAAAAGGTTGTGACACATTGGAAGCTTCCTTTATACTTCTCCCCCTGAAAATTTCATCATAGCTAACAGATGCCAGTGAAACATGTTATTTTTGACAGACCAACATGGTTTGCTGAAAATGTTATGGACAGTTCTACCCCCAGGCTAGTGAAAAATATATATATATCAAAAAAAGGCAATTATCGTTATACTTTTCAATGTATTGTTTCATGAAAGTGCTATAACTCTTCCATGTAGGTCTATTTAAATTATGGTGATCATTTTACCTCTCTGAAATAATGAACAGCATAATGGAAACTAAGGTGTTCACAGTTTAACTGAAAGGGATTGGATGATTGTTTCCTAGGAAACAGGAAAAAAGGGTCTGAATGTCTCTTAAAATATAAAATATACACATGCAGGGTAGGTTGTAGTCACGTGGTAAAAAGATGTACATAAAAAAAAAGATAGCATAATTACAATCAGAAATGCCAAAAAAAGTGGCATGCAGATTTTCTGGAAAATCTCAAAATCCTTCTCATTCCAAAACAAGATGGCTCAAATTTCTTCAGAAAATTAAAATTCATGCTAGACTGAAATTATAGTCTCAGGGAAGGAAAATATTTGCCTTCCAATATTTTGTCCAATATTGGACATTTCAGCCAGGTTAGTGTAGCTATACCCACACTGAATTTATTTTTCAGTGAGCTGAAGTATAACAGAAAAGAAAATCATCCTTTCTTCCAAAGCTAGATGAAGGCTACCATGTGGTTTGGGGCAGCAAGAGAAAAGTGCGAGAAAACATCAAAAGAGGAGAGAAGCAAAAGAGGGAAAAAAGTTGAGGAACCAGGCTTGTGCTCCTGTGGTTGTTGGAAGAGGGATGAAAACAGACTTCTTGGCATTCATGGCATGCAGCTCCTGAGCAAATGCAGGCTTACACTGAGAAAGGCCCTGCTTCTTCCAGTATTTTATTTCATTTTATTTTATTTTATTTTATTTTTATTTTTATTTTATTTATTTATTTATTTATTTATTTATTTTGTCTACGATATGCTGTGCTTTTGCACCAGCATTGAATTGATGAGAATTTGAGAATTTCTCCTCCTAGGCTCATACTTTTCCTGCCTTTTTTTGACTTTGTCATAAGTCATCCTGGAGACATTTTAGAGTTGAAGATCTAGCTTCTCTGTTAAGCCAGGTTACTTTTGAGATAGACATTTATTTTTTTGTTGTGAGTGTGAACATTCAAGTTCAAATAAGTTCAAATACTCTAACCTTTTATTTAATACATATTTAAGTATTTTAAACTTAAGCAGCCATTCCAGAAGTCATTTTCTTGTCCCTCCCCCCACTCCCTCCCCACTTTTTTTTTTTTTTTTTTTTTTTTATCAGCATTTGCAGAAGTAGTTTTTGATTTTGACTTTAGCAAGGATGTGTGTGGAAAATTTATTAACTGTTTCATGTCCAAATGATCTCTTATACTAGCAATCAAGCTGTCAAAATTTTGGGGTGTTTTCTATGTTAATGAATCATTGCACAGTTCATATAGCATGTTTTATGGCATACATATCAAAGTATTTTGTATATATATAAATATACATTTATATATATATATAAATTTATGCATATAAATTCCATAATACATGTATAAGCACATTTATGTATGCATGTGTATGTTCACGTGTATGTGCATAAAACTCGAATTTATGAACAGACATACAGAAAATGAATGTCTAGCTTCTATTTGGAAATGTATAAAATTTTGATTTACTGAATTGCTTGCACCTTATTAACGTAAAATTATTTGTACCAATCTCTTACAAAAGTGGTGACAATTAAAGAAATTTTCTCATGACATAACATCAGAAGGTGTTGCAATATTCTTGGTTTTGACTATATGCAGAGCACCTCGTACTGTCTTCAGTCTCATATAGGACTCAGCACCAGCAATACCACACAAATCACTCAAAGATAAATCAAGGCTCCAGTCTATATTATGTTGTATATTAATACTGTATTGGGTCATCTCCAACAATCACATGCAATATCAGTGATTCACTGATGGCTGTTTTATGTCTGTAGTCTCAGTTAGCTCATAAAAGTCTTCCTCCCAGGTGAAGTCATGGCTTATGAAAGAAACCATCTGTGTAAGAATGTGAAGGTACAAGAAGAAATGAATAATGACCGTTCTTGTTTTAAGATTAGTTGCATGGCAGAACCAGTGTGAACCAGGCAGAAAGGTAAGAAGGACACCAGAAGGAGTATTCATGTTTGCTACATGTGAAATTTACTCTCTCTGACATGAAGCTGCCAGCTATAACTATCAACCTGGCCACGTCATTTCATGTAAACCAGTCCCATGTCAGAAAGAGATTTCACACTCAGCAATATCTGGCCCTTGATTGATATACGGTTTTGCTGGCATAAAACTGGCTGCCCTCTTTTTTGGCAACTACACAGGTTCCGCAGGTGGCTGGGTGTCTGCCCATGGACATGGTTCTTTCAGATGTCACTTTTATTCTCTTCACCTCAAGATACCATGAATTGGATCCAATTATATGTAAATAAGTTTTCACATAGATGCCACATTAGTTTCTTCTACTCTTTGCAGATCTGATATGCCTATCTTTTTCACACATGAAACAAAGCACTTAAATAAAGAAAGTGCAGACTGACTTCTAAAGAACTCAAGTGAAAACTGTTCTACTTCTCGTGGCTCTGCTTTAAATCCAAAAGTCTGTGTACAATATTAAGCCAACCAACTTGGGACTGAGTTAAGCTAGACACAGTCCCTTAAGGAAAGATGACTTCCAAGAAGAGATGTAGATTTCCTATTGCTAATATAAATCTATGGTGTTCTTTTCATACATTTCTATGAATATATTAATATATTTTAATTACTAAATAATACTTGTGTTTATTTCTTAATGCTTGTTTTGCAATGAATTTCATGCTGCCTCTAGTGAGCTGTACACTCTTCTTTGCTGTATACAGAAATGGTATGGTGTGGAAGTGTACCCATTTTTGTGAAATTACAATGAGTATCAAAAGCCAGAGATCCAATAATTAAACTAAGATACTATGAACCCTACAAAGCCACCATGTTAACCTGCCTCACCCAGTAACAGAAAATGTCAAGAAAAGCTGACCAGGCGTTTTCTGTCATTTTTTTTTGTTGAATCTTTCAGATGAAACATTAACAAATAGCTCATTAAAACTGGATACGGATTTTTTTTTTTTTTTGTCAAATCCAATACAAGCTTCATACAAAATAAGATAGTCAAAGACCTGCAATGTAAACATCTGCAATAAGTCTACCAAAACAGGAGCACAGAACTGAATATAAGAACAGTAAATTTGCATACAAGTATCAAAGTAAATCTCTGCAATTAATTAGCATGTACTTACTGAGTTATAAGGATGTTCAGAAATAAAAATAACACTGAAACATTGTTATAACAATAACAGTATTTCAGGCTAATTTTAGTTCTGTGAAAGAATGCTGATAATTAGATATTAATAGTGGCAACTTTTAGAAGCATCAACTTGAAATTTGAATGACAACATCAAGTCTCAATATTTTTTACATAGAGAAATATGGCCTTGTTATTTGGCTCTATTGAATAGCATATACAATAAATAGAGATTGGTATGATTATTTTAATGGTCAAAGTGACTTTATTCTACAAAATTATTGTAATCAAATATTTCCAGACAATAGGTACATTTTGTGTTCTTTCTTCATTATTTTTTTTTTGCCATTGCCAGACACTTTCTCAGTCAAACAAATCAGTATTCACCATTCTACCATCCACCTTTAAGAGTTATAAAACTAATGAAAATGGTACTAACTGAAATGAAGTCTATGCATCCCTTCTTTCATTTCTGTTCTTCAGGAATGTATTCTAAAAACCATCTGCAGTTGCTAATGTGGGGTGGTACATCCTTTAATGAGCTCTACAGAAGATTAATGGCTTCCTGAGAATCTTTGATTTCAAGCCAAACAAAACCTCTTGTACCTCCCCTTCAGTCAGAGATATTTTGTCTTATCTCTTACTGGATACATCTGCTTCTCAGCTGCCCTCTTCTTCTTTTGAAATTAATTCATCCCCATAGTTTAAATCTCAGAAGAAGGGAGCTCAATTCCCTGTCCTGTCACAGTCCTTCAAAATAAACTTAGATTTTTCTGTGGCTCATATCCTTGTCTATAAAATGGGAACTTTACAGTTAAAGTGGTGGGTAGGAGTCTAAGGAAAAATGAAAGAGAATTCATCTTGTTGTGGTTTAACCCAGCAGGCAGCTAAAACTACACAGCAGTTCACTCACTCACCTCACCCCCACAGGGGGATGGGGGGGAGAATTGAAAAGAAAAAAGCAAGAACTTTTGGGTTGAGATAAGGACAGTTTAATAAGAAAGAAAATAAATAAATAAATAAATATATAAAAAGAAGAAGAACAATAACAACTAAAAGAAGAAACATAGCAAGTGATGCACAATGCAATTGCTCACCACCCACTGGCTGCTCACCACCCACTGGCTGATTCCCAGCCTGTCCCTGAGCAGTTGCAGCTCCACCCTGGCCAACTCTCCACAGATTTATTGTTCTGCATGACACCACATGGTATGGGACATCCCTGTGGCCAGTTTGGGTCATCCGTCCTGGTTCTGTCCCCTCCCAGTTCCTTGGACAGCCCCAGCCTCTTTGCTGGCAGGGCAGTGTGAGAAGCTGAAACGTGCTTGGCTCCATGTAAGCATTTCTCTGCAACAACTAAAACATGGGGTGTTTTATTCTCAACATTATTCTCATCCTAAATCCAAAACACAGCACCATATCAGCTAGTATCAAGAAAATTAACTCTATCCCAGATGAATCCA
Source organism: Anas acuta (assembly GCF_963932015.1). NCBI lineage: Eukaryota > Metazoa > Chordata > Aves > Anseriformes > Anatidae > Anas > Anas acuta. Next base: position 5,098,475 of record NC_088982.1, on the reverse strand, counting down.
GGACAATCTAAACCAACATATTAAGTAAGAACCACCGTGAAGTTGGACAGTTTTTTTCAGAGACATAGTACAACAGGAAGCTGTGAGGTACGTAAGAACCTGCTTTAAGATCTTCAGAAAAAAATCAGTTTTATCCAGAACGATTAATGATTAAATATTAGCTAGGTGATCCAAAGAGTTGTTTGTTTGTTTATTTATTTATTTTTAAGTGTTTGAGTATTGATTTCTAGGATATACTAAAATTCATAAAGAAACTGTAAAGACATAGAATGAGTCTGTATTTCAACAGTTACTTTAAAAGTTTTTCTATTGTTTTGGAAACAGCTTATAGTGGGAGTGAAAGCAACCAGAATTAAATTAGTATGTTGTAGACTAAAATTGTCTCTACTATCCAGTGATAAATGGTCATTTATTAGAAATGGCCTTTCAGATAAACTGAGGGCAGCATCAGTAGGGTGAGCAGTGGATTATCTGGTAGGCAAGAGCACAGTCCTGCTGAAAGTGGTGTGTCAAATTTGGTATTTTATAAATTGAAATATTCATATGCATATCAGTATCAAAGTAGGTCACATGGTATGTTTCTGGATGATGTGAGACAGAATTACTTTAAGAAAATACCTAACTGAACGGAACAAATTCTACTAGTAGCAATGGAACCTCCTGGGTTACTCAGGTTCAGTGCCCAAAATTATTTTGACAATTAACATCATTGAAATCAAAGGGACATAAAATCATAGAACAGCATGGGTTGGAAGGAACCTTAAAGATCATCTAGTTCCAACCCTTCTGCCATGGGCAGGGACACCTCCCACCAAACCATGTTACTCAAAGTCCCATCCAACCTGGCCTTGAGCACCTCTTGGGATGGGGCACCCACAGCTTCCCTGAGCAACCTGTTCTAGTGCCTCACTACTCTCTGAGTGAAGAATTTCCTCCTGACATCTAATCTAAATCTCCCCCTCTTTTAGTTTAAAACCATTCCCATTTGTCCTATAATTATCTGTATATAGAAAAAGTTGCTTTCCGTCTTTTTTATAAACTTCCTTTAAGTATTGAAAGGCTTCAGACATGGCACCTCTATGTCTTTGAGGATTATTATTATTTTTTTTTTTTAACTGTGAAATTCTGCATATGAGTAAAGTTTTCAAGTTTTATTACTATTTTGTAGTGGCATTGGCTTTAATCACACCATTATCATACTTAGACTGGTTTGTAAAGTCACTCTGCAGCCAGTCCTGCAAAGTGAAAATGTAGTTTTTGTTGCTTTTATTGTTATTTTTTAATAAATACAAATAGTGGAAAAATATGTAAAATGATATTTTAGAGAAAAGAACTAATCAACATCTTTATTAGCCCAGCTATTCCCACTGAGTAATCCTTTTCACAACATAAATTTCTTTGAGACATGGCAGCCTTTTGAGTGCTTTCCTGTGCTGTTGCAATGGGAATGGTTCCGTAATTCCAAAAGAGATCATTTATTTAAAAATTACTTAGCATTAAGGAATCTGTGGAGTGCTGAATTCATCACATCCCATGAGCCTCTGTGAGCTCCAATGAGGGAGCACATACTTTCATACCTAGATTATTTCCAATCCTTCTTGAGCGAGATTATTACTGTGGAGAAAAATATGCAAACGAATATTTGAATGTACAAATCTGAAAATGTTTCCTGTTAAATTTAGGATGCTACTCTGTTTAAAGCATTTTGGCCATGACTTTTAAAAGAAGCAATTTCTAGCCTTCTGTTCTAGCTCAAGCAAAACTTGCTTACAACAACAATGGCCAAATAGAGGGTGATGTGTGATTTTCTCTATAATGTTAGACCAGATTTTTGGTATTGTCCCCTCCAGCTCTCACACCTCAGAAATGACACACTTGCATGACCAGACACTGAAATGTGTACCCTGATTCTTTGTCGCTCACTGGGGTCATCCAATTACTGATATAGCTCCTGTCTGATGTAGCTGTGTACACAGGGAATCTTGCAAAGATTAAAGGGTGTAAGTGATGCTCATTCCTGAGGGTTTGGTGTTGACAGAAAATAACAACATTGCACCACACCTTGAATATTATGTTCTGTTTTGGGCCCCTCACTACAAAAAGAATATTGAGTTGCTGGAACCTGTGCAAAGAACAATGAAGCTGGTGAAGGGACTAGGAAACAAGAAATGAGGAGCAGCTGAGGGAACTGGGGTTGTTTAGTCTGGAGAAGAGGAGGGTCAGGAGGGTCAGGGCAGATGTTATTGCTCTCTACCTGAATGGAGGTTGAAACATGGAGGATGTTGGTCTCTTTTCTCATGTAAAAAGTAATAGGATGTAAGGAAAAGTTCTTCAGTTATGTCAGGAGTGTGTTAGACTAGATGCTAGGAAGAATTTCTTCACATAAATGGTGGCTAGGCATTGCCCGGGGAAGTAGTGAATTTACCATCCCTGGAGATGTTAAGGGATGTGTGGATGTGGCTTAGGAACATGGTACAGTGGTAGACTTGGTAATATTCGGTAATGACTGGACTTGATGGTCTTATAGGTCTTTTCAATCTTAAATGATTTTATGATTCTATGATACTATACTCTTTAACTATTTCTATTTTGCTTTCCATAAGCACAGTTTTTGTAGCACTGGAAGGTTCAAAAAATATTTGTGAAAGAATCCATTGAAAGTGAAAAACATTTTATGAAATCTTATGTTTATTTTCATAAATGTTGGACTCAAGGTGGGGATGAGCTGATGCTCCAGAAGGAAACTATGCATATACAGAATGTATGAATTCCTTCTTGATGCAGTAGCATTACTGATGTCTCTTGTCTCTGAGGTAGCTGTTTGCAAAAATTTAGTCTTGAGTCTGATTGAAAACCTGCTAAATCAAGGAAAATGCATTGGTTTGTGGTTATGTTATGCCTTTAGTTGAAGAAATGTTTAGGGACTGAGAGGTTCCCCATAGAGTTTATGAAATTGAAAGTGGAAGCAGTCAAATTCAGATTAGACAAGCATCTGTTAGCATGGTGAAAAAGACAGTGACATCAGTTCCAATTTAATGCATAGGATGGAGCAGATGACATGCAAACCTGACTCCAACTGAAACGAGTCTATATTTCTACACTTTGTTGTGAGCAATGTACAAGTGTTTTATTGTATGTTTTTCTTTAGCATTATGCGTGAAAAATTTTGCATTTCTTTAAGACTTTTTTTTTTTCTTTTTCATTTATCTGTTTCTTTTGCTTTTACTGTCTCTTTTCTTTTTCATGAAGAAAGAATTTTTTTCTTACTTGGGACAATTCTGAAGGTAACACTGCTGAGACTATCATCAGCACAAATCTTTAACCCTGCATTTCGGATGATCATGGAACACAACAGGAAACAGCATAATAGGAATGGAAATCATAGAATCACAGAATCAGGCATAATGTCATAGAATCGCAGAATCACAGAATCATAGAATATCTTGGGTTGGAAGGGACCTAAAAAGAAACTTAATGCAATGTTAGATAGTTATTTTTAAAGCATGAATGCAGAAGAGGAAACATACTTTGTCCCACTGAAAGCAATAACAGATATTTTCATGACTAAGAGCAGCTGCAGTAACACTAACTGCAATGAAAAATTATAAGGGTTGTCAATTGTTGTATTTAAGATAATTACCTGAACAGCAGCTGAAGTCAGTTAGTAACTTCCTCCCATGCCCCCATGGTGTGTTATTGTCCATTTATATATTTTTTATCTTATTTTTTTATGCCCTCTTGAAGCATTCAGTGTTGGTTAGTATTGGGATTATGAGGATGCACTGGATGGACCATTGGTCTGTTCTGAAACAGCAATTCTGTTATTATGTTTAAAAGAGAGAAATCATAGGTAATGTTCAATGAGCCAGAAGGAAAGAATTTGTGCCCTTGAAAATTACTTGTTCAGGGTCATGCTTTTCTACTTACTGTTCATCTCCAGTCTGCCTGAAATTCTCAATTATTGGTTTCTGGTAAAGCAAAGTGAGGTCTTGTTACATTCAGGAGGGGTGGAGTAAAGAGCCACTGTATATTAAAGTCAGGCCACAAAAAAAAGCCCATCTTTTTCAGAGAAGACAATCTCCATTCTGGCAAGAGACATCAGAAGAGTGACATGACCACTTATCATAAAAGGGTAATACCTTTTCTGTCTTTCATTACTAGATATAGGAAAGGGATGATTAGATGGCTGAAACACCAAACGTGAGAACATGTCAGTGTAGCACATGCCCTTCCATTCTCTTGGCTGAATGACTAATGAAGTGAATAGCCTGACTGATCTGGAAGAGCAAAACATGAGACTCATGATGCTGGTCAAATCTGAATTCCCTTAAACTGCTTCCTGGTCTTTTCAAACCTTTCTTTGACATAGTGGTATCAAAGTTTGCAGATATAGCCAGCCATATCTGTTCCAGTGAAGTCAAAGAACATACATGGATGTATGTTGTAGTGATTTCACACTGAAGGCCAACTACATTCTATCTCACTGCTTTCTTACTCCCCCTCCTGAAAGGAAGAGGGGGAGAAAATAAAAAGGCTCATGGCTTGTTTCTGCATTTTCTCACTCCTCTCTTCCCACTACTGTTGTGCAGAAGTTTTTTCTCTCTCTTTTTTTTTTTTCTTTTTTTTTTTTTTTTTCTTTTCTCTCTCCCAGAGGCCCAACCAACATCACTCATGAATCAGCTCTGGCTCTAGTGAACTGATTTGCTGAACTGAGGCTGTATGACCCTTAGGATCACTGCAAGGGAGACAACTGAGACAATTAGGAGAGGGACTCAAGGACTCCTTTTTAACATCAACCTGAAATTGTACCATACTAGGAATTTAGGCAACATGGTCAGCTACAGATATCTATACATCACATCTATGTAATAAATTAAGATTAAAAAATAGATTAAAAAAAAGATTAAAAAGATTAAATTAAGATTTAAAAAGTGATTGGACTATGTCACATGGTCTAAACTTTTGGGCAGACCTGTGCGATGCCAGGAGTTGGACTTGATGATCCTTATGGGTCCCATCCAACTCGGGATATTCTATGATTCTATGATTCTATGATTAACCTCCCCTGCTTCTCTGAATTAGGTGTCTTGGACCACAGGCACCAAGCATCCATTTCATGGACTAAGCACCTTAAATTCAGTTATGTCTAAAGGCTATTTCAAATCTGCAGCATGCCTTGTTATCTTGTGATTACATACTAGTCTAATTGTTGAAAAATTGGAAAATCATCCTGGCTTTATTGTTAACTTAATTGTATGTTTTTTTGCATGTTTCCTTCATGAGGAGAAAAAAACTCCGTTTATCACTACAAGTTCGGTGGTTATATAGTCCACTTGTTGGGCATTATAGCATTTTATTTGTACCTTTCAGATTAAAAAGAGATGGAAATTGACCATTGGAAAAAAAAATATATAGATTAATAAACAGTGTTTTAACGTCATGTACATTTATACAGATCACTGTACAGACTGCAGAGACATTGGCTGCTTTTTTTGTTGATGTTTGTTTCAGTCAGAATTGTTGGGTATTGCAGTAACTTAAAGTTCAAGCTAATTTAACAAGGCCTAGGTAGTTTTCTGTCTGTTAGCAAATACTGACTTGAATTTACTGACGTGTGCACTTCTTTTATTCCAGCAATTTATCTGTAAGAGTTTAAGAATATTCAACTGGCATGGATCTTGAAGGTATCTTCTTAAAGAAGAAACAAACAAACAAAAACAAACAAAAAATAGAAGAGATATAGAAAAAGAGCCTCACAGAAATTTTTGCTTAATAAAATCAAGTGTTCTCACTCTGGTTTATTTAATTCAGATACATTCTCTGTTTCATAGCCCTAAGAGTATATTACAAAGATGAATGGATGTACTGGTAGTTCTTTATAATAGGAGAATAAAAAGTTCTTCGGAATAGGAGAATAAAAAGATGCAAATGGGACATCTTAGTTTTTATAATAACTTAGGCAGTCTTGTATCATCTGGCGTTAGTCAGTTCAGCTTGTCTGGCCAGAGGAATTTGTGGACTGATTATACAAGTCCCCTGGCTTGAAAAGAAAATACCAGCTGCAATATCCAGAGGTTCCTCACTGATTAATTTATTAATGTTTGAAATAGTGCCCCACAGAGGCTTTCTAAACACTGATGTTTGATAGACAAGTCTGGAAGAAGCACAAGGCAAGTCATTAAGGGGGCATTTCCGTGAACACTACTTTATCATGGTTTAAAGTAGGGGGTTGTCAATGACAGTGCCAACTTGTGTTTCAGCGATAATCAGGAAAAATTAAAAGCTTCCAGAGTATGCTGTATCTTTCTTCTTCTTTTTTTTTTTTTTTTTTCCCAGGCTTTCCTCTTACACCATTAGTTTCTGTAGAATCAAGTCATTAGTTCTCTACTGTCTCATCAAAAGAGATCATGCTGCCAAGAGAAGCTTGCCCCATCCCAGGAAGTGTTTAAGGCCAGGCTGGATGGGGCTTTGGGCAGCCTGGGCTGTTGAGCAGTGTCCCTGCCCATGGAAGAGGTGTGGAATTAGATGATTTTTAAGGTCCCTTACAACCCAAACCATTCTATGATTCTATGATTCTATGATTCTATGATACTATGTCTATCTCCTGCTCTTTATGCCATCAATTCTAACAGCAACAACAAAAAATGCATCCCCCCTGCTCCAAGCTGAAGAGATATGAAGAGAAATAGCCAAATGGCAATGTAACCTTGTCTCACACTTTTTAACTTTCATTTTCTTGCTATGAAATGAATTATTTGATTGTAATGTTTTACTTACCGTCAGTAAATTAAACTACACCTGCAAATTCTATTTATTTTCCCTGATAAATTGCATGCATTTTATGTGGCTCTTCACTCAACTGTTTATAAGGTAAATATTAGCAATAACTGTTACATTCCCCAAAGGAGAGTGCTGCATATTATTTGTTTGCAGAAGTGTCTACGTCCTGTGTAAAGCAATTTCCAAAGAACTGAGAGAGGCAGATCCGTCTAGTGGTTCTCAGGAATCATCTGAATCTGAAGACAGAAAAAGTATGATTTTTCACTTTATATTTCCACTAAAGCAAAGTGTGATAAAAATACATTTGTACTGGTCTTTCATAATCCTCTGCTTTCATGCATAATACAACAAAATACTATGCAGAAGTAGCAGCTCCATACTAAATGCGCTGTACATGCATGCCAACATAACTGACCCAGCTAAGACATCATGGACATTTATTTATTTATTTATTTATTTATTTTTGTCTTAGTAACTGCTTTTCTAAGTAGTTCAGTCTGGTATAAGAACATGTCTTCAGTGTCTCTTTGCCAGACTATATGACCTCAGCTCTCCCAGCCTCTCTAGGTAGGTGAAATGCCCAAGACCCCTCACCATCTGTTTGAACTTCTCCCTTTACACATCTCTTAAATATAGGAACCCCAAAATGGACCTGTTATGTCAAATATGGCTTCAACAGCACCAGTAGAGAGAAACACTACCCTTGATCTGAAGGCTCTACTCCTCATAACGTAGAACAGGGCACAGTTTGCCTTATTCACAATGAGAGTACACTGCAACACTTAATGATGAGACCTCTGTAACATAGAAATTTAAATCTAAAATTCTGTGTACACCAGCATACTTTTTTTTTCCTGCAAATCTTTGTGGCACTTCACCTGTGCAACCTTGCCAAGGTAAGGTTTATGGTGCACTTACAAAAGTGATTTGCAGACTTGCTGCCTCCTTGGTATATGCAATATTTATCTATTATTGCTTTGATTTATAATACTTATATAAGAAAGTACGTCTCCTGAGCTCTATAAGATTTTGTTGTAAATTAAAAATAGAGTCACATAGAAATAGGCAAGTTCTTGCTCCTCCCAGGAAAAAAAAAAAAAAGGCACCCAAAATTAAAAGAAAGTTTGATCACTGTGTCTCACTATGTAAAACAATTAGGATGGTCAGTATCTCCCACAGTTATGCAGAAATAGATGAGCTATTCTGCAAGATGCTCTGAATACTACAAAACTGAGGTTGCACTGGATCGTGAGAATAAATCAAATTTTAATGGTATGGGAATTTAATGGGATGTCTTTTCAATGCAGGGGCAAAGGTTTATCTGGTGTTGCTGGGTAAAACTATGGCACTGAAGTACAGGGACACTGAGCAGGTCCAAAGACATCTCTGAATTTCCGACTTACACCACCAGTTCCTGGCATGAGTGCAGGCCTCATCAATCAAGTGTTTGGTTGGGTTGCTGCTAAAACTAAAATCCTGGCTTCTTGACAGAAAGACATAAACTATGACTGCTGTGGCCTGAAAGTCACAGGTTGTTAACACAGGTTTCTGCAGTCAATTCGTAAGCCACTATATGTGTGGTTCTACATGTGGGCAGAAAGCTAGGAACATGGGCTGAATGTCAAAAGAAAGAGGAAGGTAAGCAAAGGCCCCTGGAAGCATAGAGCAGCTGATTGATTCTTCATGTGGTGTAAATAAACTGTAGAAATCTCTGTCATGAAAGTCTATCATTGTATCTAGAAATGATTGGACAATGTAATGGAAGAAAATTACTGAAGAGATTTTTTTATAATTAGGTTTATAATTAGATAAAGAACACCAGTTGCCTAGGATGTCCCTAAAAGGAAGGCAGATGAAGGTTAAGAGTGTGTTTTGCAGAAGTACATCTGTACCTGTATTTTTTTATTATTATTTTTTATTTTTGATGGACAGACCTTGTTCTGATCCAGCTTGCCTTTTCCTGTTTCCTATCTCTTCCCATGCTTCCTCTGGAGATGAGGCAGAGAGAGGAGCCCTTCTGGCATGGAGTCTAGTGCAAGTCTGTGAATTGCCCTTTACAGGAGTTTTTGGAGCCTCGGCACCAAAAGCCATGGGGACGTAAGACTCCATAAAGAAATGTTTGTGAATCTTTCCTTATATATTGAATGCTGATGGGACTGTTACATCCATCAGTTCTCACCACAAAACCAAGTAGATCACACAGTCTTGATTTCTAAATTCTGGCTTTTTAATGCATTCAGGTACTCAAGATGACAGCTGACTTTTAAAAGTCAGCAGCTCAAGTACTTCCACGGTGCTTTTCTATGCAATTTATTAGTTTGATTTTTACAGGAACTTCAGATTGATGTAAAAGTGCTCACAGACAGAAATGAATCAAAAGAAGGGAAAAAGTCAAAAAAGGTAACGCAAAAGTTTCACTTCAGCTTTATAAGTTCTAGGATAAGAAACAGCATTGAGCCTATTCTGGAAGAAGGAAGCTTTTAAAATTTCTCTATGATTTATTTATTTATTTTTTTTAAACCCCATCAATTTTGAAGATATAGGTCTTCAAAACAAATTCTAATGACATTTTTTAGGCAGGAAAGAATTCTCTCTCTTAGTTGCTTTTGATCAAGGAGAGAGAATTAATTTTGTTTGCTCAAAAATTATATGGAGAAAAACAAAGATTAAACAGCAGATATTAAACATGGGAAAACAAAATGGAAAGTTTCAGAAAGATCCTAACCTAGAGATTATTATAAAAAGCTATGTTTTTTTAATGACTGCACATCACAAGCTATAACCTCAGTGGTTTGAACACATTCTCTAGAGCTCAGGGAACAGGTTCAAGTAATGCCTTGTTCAAAATGTCTTAGGAAACTATAAGCAAATAAACATGTGCCAGGTACATAAGGAAGTGCCATTCTTCGTAATTTCTATCAGTAAGATAACACAAAATAGAAGATAAAAAATGGAAAAGGTTCAAGAAAGAAAGGCAGAATTTGAAATATCACTAAGAACTGAGAGTCTATATGTTTTTTTTTTGTTTTTGTTTTTTTTTTTTTTTTTTTCCCCTTTTAGTTTATTAAACTCAACTTATATACCATTTAAGAGAAGATAAAGAAGTGATAAAGTCACAGTCTACCAGTGACTCCAACAGAAAGAAAGATTTTTAATCTAACAAAAGCACCCAGCACATAGAATAATCCAGTCAGAGCATTCAGTGGTTGGAAGCAAAAGCTAAACAGATTTATCTTAGAACTAAGGTGCAAAAGTTAAATGGAGAAGATAATTAACCATGGAAATAGTTTGCCTTGACACATGGTAATATTTTTAAATGAGAAAAGGATGATTTTCTAAATAAGTGTGATTATTTTTTATTTTTTTATTTTATTTTATTTTATTATTTATTTATTTATTTTTCTAAGTGAGGCAAACAAGAGGTTAAAGTGGGCATTCACTGATGCCTCCTGGGGCATCTCACCCTTAGCTCATCAGGCAGCTCAGTGCTTATAAACCAAGGCTAACCTGAAGTTAGACAGTAATATGACTGCTGGTTATTATTAAAGATTTGAGAATGGTTGACAGGTAAACAAAAATGAAAATAAATCCCCAAGAAAGTGATGGCTTTGATTATCAGTAAAAGTACAAAGAGAAGAGATTCATGGTATCAAACGTTGGCTGGCTATGAGTGATATAACACATGATGGGCATAAGACAGACCCATTTACACAATTTTGATATGTGTATCTATGTCCTTAGGAGTCTTCCAAGTATAATACTTGAATCAAGATAGTATGACAAACGTGTGATTAAAAAGTACAACCTGCTACGGGGTGCTTGATGGAAACCAAATGATGAACAAAACCAAGCCATAAGACCAGATTTATTGTTTATAAGGCAAATCATTAGTCAGTGAAGACTGTGGGGTGCAGGAAGGTGGAGTCTTATGGAGCTGGATCAACAGACCAATATTTTATCTGTTGCTTTCTGTGTTTCCAAGGATGTGAGTATTTGAGTTACTTGAGTACGGCTGGCTAGAGATGATTGTAACTGCTGTGGAAGCTGTTGACATGGGTCTACTCAGGACCACAGAGCAGGGCAGCCAAAAAGCGTAGAATTAGGAATGCTCCCTCTGACTTTAAGGGTTATTAATTTATGAGGAAACTGTGAAGACTTTCTCTGTTATTTACCACAGAACTTGAATTTCACAGAGGCAGGAGAGAAGCAACACTAGTTGAAATCTGTCCAGGATGAAATTAAGCCATAACATTAATGATAATAAAATACTAATTACACCTGGAGCAGCATTTTAATAATGATAATTCAGATTATGTTAATGTACTGTTCTCTTTATACATGCTAACTACCTGTTCAAATTGTAGTAGGTTGATGCAATGCGTGACTGGCTCTCATTATTTTTTTCTTATATGCTGGAATTCTTCACTGTCTTGGCTGCAGTCCATTTTCCTCTTTCAATCAGCAGTTTACATTTTAAATTCCTTCATTAGGTAATAAAAAATCTTTAATTAAAAAAGTAATTTATTCTTAATAGCTTCAACTTCTATAAACTGGCAAAAAGGGTTGCTTTAACCCATTTATTAAAGTCTGAGTGATGCGTTATCTCTCAATAATGCTGAAGACAATATGATTGTTATCAGTTTTGTTTACTCAGCACATGAAGAGGCCTTGTGGCTGTGTGTAGATGCTGGGGTCTTTCATTACTTAAACACTGATTAAAAGGTCAGCTTGGTAATTGGATGCATTAACAGTAGGCTAGATATTGGTTTGATTAACGTGTTTCATCAGTTTTGTAAAGAAATGGCCAAGGTAAGAGCTAAGGACTTCTTCTGTGGCATTAGCTGAGTTTCAAGATGTTGTTTGAAAGGTGCTGAGAGAAAGGGTAGAGGAACAAAATGTGCTTTGGTCTGGTACACAGGTCTGTCTTTTTTGTGATCTAAAGGAAGAAAAAATTGCTGTGAAAGATGGACTGTAAGTGTACTAAAATTAGCCGAATTTTGATATAGTATGGTATTGTCTTATTCCTTTCATGTCTAGGGTTAATGCTTTCAGTGACAAGTGAATAAAGCCCTAGTCCTGCAAAGCAGAGTGGGAAGGAGATGGGGAAGGAAAAGGTGGAAATAAATTTGGCTTGAGGCCATATTGTCCCCCTGGGCTCAATCCCAAGATCAGTCAATGGGAGATGTTCTGTGAGCTTGACAGGACATTTCAGTGAGCCCTATATAATCCTGGAATACCAAGTTTTGTGAAATGGATATTCTGCAGATTCAACTGAATTGAGCTTTACTTCTACTTAAGTAAACAACAACTAGGCAGTCACAATTTCTAATTTCAGAAAATGAATTATTCTACTGTTTTCACAGGAGCGGAAAGAAGAAAGTAAAGAGAGAAGCCCTACACATGGCTTTGTCCATCTCTATGGTCTACAAGAGGTAATATGTATTTTGAGGCTGTCTTGCAAGTGAAATATATATAAATATAGAATCTGTATTCTGAAAAAAAAAAAAAAAGAAAAAAAAAGAGAGAGAGAAAGAAGCTTAACTGGCCAGTCTTGGAAGAAAATAATTATTTGAACGACTGATACTTGTTCAGTAGATAGACAAGAACCCCTTCCTCAGTACTCTGTCTAAAAGCACAATCAAGCCAAAATGAGTATATTTATAGATATTCTCTGAATATGGAAAAAATGATTATATTTAATGGCTGCTGTAGATTTTAGATTTTGAATCACTCTTTTTAAGTATGTTTTGCCTATTCTCAATTTCAGAGAAAGGATTCCAGTGACACTCACAGAAGTTCAACATTTATAGAAAATCAGTCTGTATGTAGATCACACCACAAGTGAATACTTAGGAAACAGCAGTTCATGATAAATATAAAAAGAATCAGAGATTAGCTCTAGAACTACTCATCTGAATTCAAAAGTAAAATGTTGTAAATAACCATTACAACTGTCATGCATTTAGCAGAGCTTCAACAATTATCTGTTTCATGAATTAGGCCTTGTCAGCATTTAGGAGAAAAAGAGATGGGCAAAGAGGGAGAGAGAGAGAGCAGTAGTGATTTTCTGGGAATTTTCCTTCATTGACAGACGGCAGAAAAATATAGATAAAATTATGACCTAGCGTAATGATAATTTCTGGTGCCATAAAATCAGTTTCATTGTCTGGACTGTTTTGAAGATAAAGATTTTGCACTCTGTCCAGATTGTCCTGGCTGAAATACTTTACAGAGTTCTGGGGCTGCTGTATTTCAAGTGAAGGTTTGGAAAGTAGAAACATGTTAACAAGGTGTCCTGTGCAATTATCTAATTTCTGTTGAACCTGCTTTCTGAATTTAAATTGTACTTTTTACTACAAAGTTTGCTCAGTAGTCTCACTTTGAAGGAATATTTACAGGACCTCATTCAGTGTAAGGCTTTCCAAGGGAAAAGATTTTTCTGAAATTGTACTTTGTATCAAATAAAGCTGACTCTCAATAGATGATCAAAAATGAGTAGGCAGTAAGAGAAGAAAAGATAATTTTATAATGTGTTTTAACTTTATCTTCATTGGTTTAATTTTAAATTTACATATAAAAGAAGTCCATTTCCTTAGTATACAAGAGACATGTAAATATACTGCCTTATTTTTAATAGACCTGATCCAAAAGCTCTCAGTTCAAAAAAGGGACAATTAGCTCAGCTGAAAACTGGAAACAGAAGCTATTTCTGGAACAGTGCATGTCTGATCTTCCATATTATCCCTCCCACTCTTATCTTAATCTCATGTTTTCTTTAATAGCACCTGGGGATGCAGCTGTATCTGTCTCTCTTCCAGTTGGTCCTGACTCCTCAGTTCATCTTTCTATTTTTTATAAAAGCCAATTTTCCAGTTCTTATCCCACTTTTTCTTCCCTCTTACCTATTTCAAATCTGCAGTGGCATGACTGTTTTTTTTTAGTTTTGATGGCTGTGTTACTAAAGATACCATAGATTTTACTGAAGTTATTCAAAACCTTATTTATTTATTTATTTATTTTATTTTCTGGACCAAAATATTAAAAAATAGTTTATTGCTTTCTTACCAAGAGCTGATCAAATGGTAATGTGACTTTAAGTTGCTATGGAAACCAGTTTACCAAAAAGTGAAGCGACTTTAACAATTAAATTTTCAATGTGCAGGCTTACGATGTCTATGTATGCCTTCAAAGTTTGAAACATTGGATAATATACCTAATGCCCAGTGACCGCTAAACAGAATTAATTCATACATACACATTTGCTTGCAAGAGCCAATTGTCAATATGGTCTATAAAGATAAAAATCTGGTATTTATCATTGTCATTTGAAATAAAAATAAATAAATAATGGTCTCTCCTTTGCAAAAGCATAATGTTTCTGAAAACATTATCTTAAGCAGGTATCAGTTCCTAAACTAAATATTACCCTAATGGTAACAAATTGTATTCTGCTAACGAAATACATGAATTTTGTAAACAAAATGATTAGCAAAAATTTTCTATGTAATTCCCAAAGATATCAGATAGTAACATGTGATATCTTAGAAAAAAAAAAAACGAAGGGGGGGGAGAGCTTTTCACTTTCTTGTCTGTTAAGTGTTTGAAATCCATTTTACATGAACATTATAGAACATTGTCTTAGATGAACAGCAAATGCATTTGCAATCATACCTTTTTAGAAGACGTACTTTGAACTGGCCATTCAACCAAGAGAAATTATCACAGCAGAAAAAAAAAATATATATATATATATAAAAAAATATAAATATATATATAAAATATAAATATAAATATATATATAAAAATATATATATATATAAATAATATATATAAATATATATTATATATATATAATAATAAGATAATGGTTGCTTTTTTTTGTTTGTTTGTTTGTTTGTTTGTTTGTTTGTTTTGTAACTCAAATACTGAGAAATGCTGAATGTAGTTGTAGAAAGTAGCATTACAACAATTTCCGTAGGTGTTTTCAGTTTGTTTAAGAACACAACTCATTGGCTAATATGTTAGCTAATACAAAGTGATGGAGTTAAGTAGTTCTGTATCTCTTCAGAGATTTGTACCAACTGAAGACCATTTAGAAATAAAAATACTGTATATAAAGATTCCTTAAATGACGAGGAAATTTTTCACACACGTCTCTAGGATTGTGCCAGTCTGTATGAGTTCAGTGCAGCAATTTACACACACCTTTTGGACTGAACACAATGACTTTCTATTTATGCATATCAGCCAGGGAAAATGGCTAATTATACGCAGGGATACATCTGTGTTTGTCTACCTATGTCCAGTTAAATTATGTTGAAGCTTTTTTTTTTTTTTTAAAGTGTGCAAATCAGTCAATGGTTGTTGACAGGAGAAGGAGGCAAGACAGAAACCCCTTAGCGAAGTGATAACTCAGAAAAACGTGAGCTACTGTTCTCCTTTGAACTTTCAAATTATGTTGACATGAGCACGGTTTCATGGAGATAAATGTCAGAAATATTCTGATTGTTTGTTACACACATATGAACTTTTGCTATCTACAGGCAGAATGTTTAAAGTATGCCAATAAGTAGTTAATTGAGACAAAAACCTGTAGAGATTGATTTATCCTAACACTAACATAATATCCAAGATAGGTGTGATAAATCATGTCCTGATTAGCTCTCTATATTAAATGCAGAGGGAATCCAGAAAATAACTTGAATTAGATGTTCAACTTTTAGGCGCATAAATTTGCTGAGATGACTTACAGCTCTGATGGGAAACAAATCCCAACTAAACTCAAGCAAGCAGAGAAAATAGCACCCTGGAAATTGTAGGAAAAAAAAAAAAAAAAAAAAAAAGCAGAAAATGTGCTTTCACAGCTGCCAGGTACCTAAAATATACCTGAAAATACAGTGAAACAACAGAGACATCTAAGTATACATGTGAATGCCTTAGTACACTTCAGGAAAGGGGACGCACATGTTCAGGTCAGTTAGAGGCAAGAGGTCATTTGGAGAGATGATGCTCCATTGTTCCTCTTGAGTCCTGTGCTTGAACACGCAGCTCAGCACAGGAAGATTTACCATATCTCAGACCATGCTGTGTATCAGGCTGAACACTAAGCAGTGGCATACATGCTACCTAGTTTATAACCAGTGGGAATGCCTTTACACAGCAGTGCACTCTGCAGGGTAGGTATACTCAGTAGCACTCCATGCATTAATGTTCTTCAAGGAAACAGGATCATCAGACTTCCCTGCAGAGGAGCAATCAGGCATACAAGAGTCAAGGTGGGACCAAAAGGGAAGATATGTAAGATCTGCAGCTAATTCACTGGTTGAATCTAGCAATGCACCTCTTATGTATCCCACAGGAGGTAAAATAGCAATGTTTTGCTGGGGCATGGAAATAATATATATAGCAATGAAATATATATTTCAGAGATGATTTTTTTTTTTTTTTTTTGCTTATCAGAAATTCTGTTCAGGTTTACAGTGATGGAGATTGAATCTTTGTTCACTCGCTCCTTGTTCTAAACTTAGTAGCACTGAGCCTTCCACAGGATATGTTCTCTAGTGTGATGTGTATGTCCTACTGGTTCAAACCAGATAAATCTAGGAAGATTTTTGACCTGCCAAAATTAAGCTTCTGCTTCTTCTTTACCTATCAGAACTCTGTTTTTGTCTATTTTTTCCCACAGCATTCATCTCCTAACATCATGGCCTGTTCTGTGTTTTCCTTTCTTAATGTTTCATCTTCTGTCTCTTAGTGGATGTGGATGGGTTTTGTGCCCATGACATGCAAAGACCAGGTTGTGCCTTGACACGAGATAAGAAGTAAGGCAAGCACTGAATCATACAAAATGTAAATTACCAAATACCAGATTCACAGGTGCATTTATGATAAATTCTGAATAATTATCAAGGGCCTTGCAGTTAATTTCTTCATGTCTCCACATGAAACTGGTTAATAATGCATTTGTTTCCAGTATTAGAGAGGTACAGATTTGTATTAGAAGTCGTCATGAAGTTTTGTAGGCACTTGAAATTTTCATGCAGATGTTTCTATCGTTGGCCAATTATTTCATTAAAAAATGCACTCTTCATCACTAATATATTGTTTAATACAAACATTAACAAAATCTTGCTCAACAGTGCAAAACTAGCTAGCATATATTTGTTGCAATTCCATATTGCAACTATATTATTGCCCTGTATAATATAGCTTAGATATGGTCTTAGAAAACCGGCTGATATGATCACACACTAATTCCCATTGTTAGCATTAAAAAGGAACTGAAGGAGGGACATGGGTGTGTCAGGAATGGTTTTGAATATGCTTGATTAGGTATGCAGCACATAGACCATTCTCCATTCAAACACAGTACTGCAGTGTGAATAGTCGGCTCAGGTAATCAATGGCTGAAAAAAAGAACATGAGTTGGAGCTAAATAGTTGAAGGAGTGGAGGTGGTAAGAGGTGTGAAGAATTTTTGTTCTTTGAGAGTGCTAAAGGCAGTAAATAAATAGAGAGACTGTATATACAAGTTACAATGGAGATATTTGGCATTTCTACATCCTAGGCCCACTTTTCTTTCTCTTATAATATTTTCCAAATAAAAGATGATAAAATACTGCAACTACCAATCCCTGCATTAGCATTGTGTTATGTTTACATGTCAATGAGAAAAATGCTACCAGCTGTCATGAATTCATTCTTTTCTTTATTTCCTGATAAAAATCAAGGCAGTTTGATCCATGATTCAAGGTCAGGATTGACAATGCACTTCTAGAGGGCACAGTCATTGATCACTGGAGGATGTTTTTCGTAAACAAACCTTAGCAGATCAAGTCAATATCTACTTCAGCCTTTTCACACACTAATGTTGTTTTTGTCAGAAGTAGAACTAAGTTGAAAAAAAGGCTCCTTTCTAGCCTGTTGTAGCTGTTTGTTTGTTTTTCCCGTATCTTTACAAAGCAAGCCCAGAAATTAAGCATAGTTGCATTGTTGTAATTGTTTTTCTTTGTTCACTTTAAAAAAACAACAAACAAACAAAAATCCCAACAGCTTTCTCCTATTCATATTTACCTAATTTTGATGAGTTGTCTACCTAAACTGTCTACTCAATGCTCACGATATGGAGAAAAACAGGCAGCACCAGGGCATGATTCAGCCTGACTCAAATCAGAGTCTTTCTCTACAGTGACCAGCCTTTAATGGCTTTAAAAAGCATGATTTGTACAGCACCTCTGTGGAACAAGTATTCTTTTAGTTTTAAAGATTGGCATTTCTGAACTAAAGATCATATTGTTCCTTTCTGTTGTCAAGAAAATTATCTGTTAACTAGAAATGGAAACCCACCGCTGGTATTTGATAGAGCAGACAGTGCAAAAGACAAAGTCTGAGATGTAGGATGTGGGTGGGTCTCTAGGTTGATGTTTTAAAACTACTGATTTCTCTCTGCCTTCAACTTCCCAAGTGTAACTCTCATACACAGACTTTTTTTTTTCTTTTTTCTTTTTTCTCCACAGCTTTTGTATTTCAGATGACTGGTTTCCTTCTTAATCTGAAAGAAATGTTATTGTCTTTTAGTTAAAATAAGGTTTTGGTTATATTTTAAAACAAAGCTGATTGTATTTTATCTGGTTGCATAATAATATGGGAAATAATGGCAGATAACAGGATTTCTAGTGTGGCCAGATGAGCTACCACAACCACGTGTCAAACGTTCTATTTTTGTGCAGATATAGCACAGATTTCAGCTTCAGTCACCTGCTCATATTGCATGTGGGAGTAGCTGGAACACAAATAAACCCTTCATATGGCTGCACTTATATGAAGACACAAGCTGATGCCCTTATGTTTAGGCTCCAATTAATTCCTGGCACTAGAGTCCATACTTAGCTGTCCCAGGCAGGTGCAGTTAAAACTTGGCTTTTGTTTTCTCTCAGCAACGATAGTCACAGATTTACCAGACAGGGCCACAGGGCTGTACTCCTCCTCCTCTCCTGTTACATGACAGAGAAGGAACTATAATACCTTATTATCACTGTGTTTGCATCCAAACACAGACAGTTGAACTGTAAAACACATGTTGTTGTTTGGCAGTTGGGGAAATCTGATGCTGAGTTTGTTTTGTAGTAATTAGTCTGGGCATGGTGGTTATTGAAAGTCAGGAGGTGTGTTCATCTATACTGAATGTTTCACAGATTTTTAAGTACAACCAACACTTGATTAAATCTGTGTTCAAGATGACTGTGTTCAAAAGGATTTCCATGATAATATCTAGTCTCAAAAAAAAAAAAAAAAAAAAAAAAAATTTTTTGTTGGTCATCAAAAAGAAACATAGTATGAAGTGAAAACAGACGTAGAAGATGTAAATGAAAAGCAAAAGAAAACATCTTAAAAATCCCAATGCAACAGCTGAAAAATATATAAGCTTGTTAATTATCCAAATTATTCAATGGATTTTTATAAACCACCCATGTGTTTAAAGATATTCAGGATCAGTTCAGAAAGGGATGAAATAGAATTAACTAATTTAAGCATAAATGACATTCAAAAGAGATGTTTTGGCTATTCAATTCAATGCATAAATGACTAAGCAGCCTAGTGTATTGGGGTTGAAGCTTTTTAGGTCTAACTTCTGAGAAAATAATTGTTTGTCATGTTACTACTCCTAATGTTATAAACATTAGGTTTATAACAGTCTGATGAAGTAGAGTTATTTCTTGTTTACACTGCTGTACTAAAACAGAATCATGACCTGAGCTGATGCTACATCTATGTGTTATGCTCTGGAAATCTGTATTTAAAATGTGAACAAAACAATGTATGCATAATTTAGAGTGAACAGGGTCAAAACAATTCTATTTGTACTCTCTCACATAGCTGTATTTCTTCTGAATGACAGAAGATCACATGACCAATTACAGGATTTGACCTGGATAATACAAAAGAATTAAAAAGAAAAGTTTAAATTAAGTAAATCAAGACTACTAGCCCTGAGATAGAAATACAGAATATCTACTGTTTTTTTTAAAGGCCATAAATGTAAAACATTCAGGCAGGTTGAAGACCTTTTCTGGGATTGTATACACTCTGTGTCCTTAGAGAAGCATGATAGCAGCTTCTGCTTAAGGCAGAAGGGGGGAACTGTTGGGAGGAAGTAAGGCTTTTGTTAAGAGAAACCTATTTGAAGTCAAAATGGCAGTTTCAGCAGCTTCCCATTACCAAATTTTCAACTGAACCCTGGTCTGGGCACTTGAAGATGGCCCAGATGAAGATGGTCTGGGCACTTGAGGATGCAAAATCTAGTCAGTAACAGATTTATTGATGCCATAATTAGGCTGAAGAGAATGAATTAATCAATCGTGACTCCTCTGACTCATTGCAGTGCACAAAAAAGATCAGAAATGGGTTTTGCTATGTGAAAATAACCCTTCAGGTATAAGGTAAAAGATGGGTATATAGACAAACAAGGAATCAGACTATGAGACAATACATACTAACCATGATGACAGTATACTCCCATCCTATCAATTGCCTCCCCTTTCTAGAAGTTTTCTTCTGTTTTCACTAAATGGTAAAGAACTTCTCAAACAGTGCTGCACTCAGTGGTGAATACAAGTAAACAGCCTTGACTTACTGTTGGTATGTTCTATATGAATTGCTCTTGCTTGCCACTACTAAACCTTATTAGGACACAATGTACACAGACATAGCCTTTTTCTGGTTATCGAGCAGACATATTTATCCACTATTTTTATCTACTCATTTTTACATCACTGATTTTAAGGAAGGGTTTGAAGGAGGATAATGAAATTATTCTTTTATTTCCTCCTATTGTTGATTCCAGGAAGTTACTCTTAGCATGAGTGGGCAGCTGGGCTAGTTTTTCAGAAGAGGTTGGCATTTGCTATGAATGACCAACATGAACAAGCTCTTTGGAAAATGTGATTACTTATTTTTCAGTTCTAAAAGTAAACACTTTTGAAAATCTGTCCTGATTGCAAATGTCAAAAACTTGTTAATGAATACAAGTGTTTTCTTTGTGGGGAGGAAGGAGAAAGGCGGAAGGGAGTTTGCTATGCATATTCACAGGGATGAATTTCACCCTGAATGGCAAATAAGGATGGGTTTACCAAGTTTGATTGTTATTACTATATTTCTGATTCTTATTAGAGAAATACACTTAGGAACAATGGAAAATGTATTGCCTATGTTTGATTGCTGTACCATCAATCATCCATTTAATGAGAGCCACTGAAGTTTCCCTCAGGAGAAGGGAACAAAAATACATCCTGCAATTAATTCAGGCATTACAAAATGTCCATTTATTTTTTTGCTGGATGCATTAAACCAATTCTGTGAATCATTCAGTGCATTGAAAGAATCTGGATGGCAAAAACTTCATCTGTTATTAACCTTCAGTTCAAATGAACACAATATTTTTATAGAATCGTAGAATGCTTTGGGACCTTAAAGAAGGGACCTTAAAGAAGGGACCTTAAAGAAGGGACCTTAAAGATCCAATGCCAACTACCCTGCCATGGGCTGGGACACCTTTCACTAGACCAGGTTATTCAAAACCCCATCCAACCAGGCCTTAAGCACTTCCAAGGATGGGGCATCCACAACTTCTGGGGGCAGTGCCATGAATTTATGTTATGAATTGTCCTCTACTGCTAAACCTGAAAGTCAGTGGGCTAATGGAATTGCTGATTCCTTTCAAAATACAGTACCTATATTCCTTTTGTTGAATGCAACCAAAACCTAACAAAAACTTAAACTTCCAATATTTATTGCACTTTACTTCATTTAAGAAAAACAAACAAACAAATTAAAAACAAAGAAAGAAAGAAACAAACAAACAACTCCTGGCCTTGTTCCAGGTGAAACTGAATGTTTAAATTCTCCAGAAAAATGCACTGTCTTCAGGTAATAACTTTGTAGATACAAACTACATTAACAAAGTTAATAAATTTAATTTTTATTCACACATCTGCACTCATTAAAATCTTTTTAAACACAATCTTTCCTTGCCCTCCTTTGGTTTCTTTCTAAGTTACATTTCCTAATACAGTTTGCTGACCTTTTGCTTTGTTTTTCCATATCAGTCACCACTTCATAACTTTAATATAGCAGTGAGTTGTCAGGACAAAGTCATAACATTTACATATATAAAAATGTAACAGTACATTATCAACATTTCTTACACATTAATGATCAGTCACATAATTACACAAATTGGGATTCAAAATCATTTTGTGACACAAAGACAGCTCCAGCTTAAATTTCTAAAATGGAAATATTTAATTTATCTGAACTAGTCAATTTTATGCTCCCCCTACAGGTAATGGAAGGGAACAAATAACTTCAGAGGGCAGTTTATAATGGTAAGATAGATCATACTTTTCTCCATTGATTGTAGGATGAACAGAGAATATCTAGATATTTCACTCTGAAATACCTAATATTAAGTGAGATGAATTCCAACCAAAATGTCAATGTTACATCCTTTTAAAGGAATAGCATTTTTTTTTGTATATTTAATGGGATATTAGAAAAGTGGCATGCTAAAAAAAATGTAACTTCATATATTCAGTATTAAAGTTGGGAAGGGAAACATAAGTAAAACTGTTAGCATCATTTAAATTGGTTAATATTAAAGGATCACCTTATCCAAACTTGGGAGTGATTTCCACTTTGGTGGAAAAGGATCAGGTCAGGGAAAACTGGACATTTCTAAGTCCATTAGCCCAGATAGGATGGGACAATGAGTGCTCATGGGCCATCGGATCACCCATGAGTGTTGAGAGAGCTGGCAAATGTGACTGAGAGAGCACTCTACAATCTTTGCTTGATCGTGGCAAATGGAAGAAGTGTCTGAGGAATGGAGGAAATGAAATATTACTCTGATCTTCAAGAGAGGCAAGAAGGAGACCCTGAGGAAATACAGGCTGGTCAAACACACCTTGTCCCCTGGGATGGTGAAGAAGCAGAAAACCCTGGAAACCATTTCCAGGCACATGAATGAGAAGAAAATCATCAGGAATAATCAGCATGGATTCACCGAGGCAAATGACCAACCTGATAAGCTTCTATAGTGAACTTTAGCCTGATGGATGAGGGGGAAGAATATTGGGGGTGAGGAGTGTGTGCATATGTGTGTGGTCCTGGGCAACCTGCTCTATGTGACCGTGTTTGAGCAGGCAGTTTGCACAACATGACTTCCAGAGATCCCTTCTAACCTAAATAATTCTGCGATTTTTGATCATTTTTAACATAGTGAACATCTACATGACTTTACATTTTTTCTTTATGTCTTAAATGCAGCAGAACCTTACCAAAAATGTACAAATCCCACTACTTAACATATTTCCTGTTAGATTTCTTAGTGAAAATTTTTAATGTTTTTATATCATCAGTAACAGAGCATGACTTAGCTCAGCTGACTTGTTTTCAAATCTGGCATATAGTAAAGAAAACCTGGACTTTCTGTAAAAGTATATGAATGTAAATTTGCAAATCTGTCAGTGAAGATAGTCTGTTTTGTGTTTGTAATAAAAGCTGAAAGCAAGTTAATGTATATGGTGTCATATATATGACGTTTCTCAGGAAAACACTCTTAGACTCCCCCATCTTGCTTTTGTCTCCTTTGATGTTTCTGCTGCTCAACACAGTTTCTGTGCTGTAGAGTTGGAAGCAGGTCTTTTATCTTAATACAAGAAACAGCAGTTTACTTTGTTCTGCAGCAACAAATTGGGATTAAGAAATGTAAGGTCACTGGAAACACAGTGGAGAAAAAATGGGTTGACATCTGTGTTTTTAAACAGGAATTATTTTTTGCCTTTTCCAGGAAAAAAAAAAAAAAAAGGATCGAAAATCAGAGTGTATGGTTCAGCTGCCTAAACACAAGTGTGTATTACTGTCACAGATGTCATAAATTAACCTTCTGGTCTCCAGATGTACTCCAAAAGTACATGAATCTTCCTTAGACCCTCTGTCATATCTATCAGCCCTTTCAGCATTTATTAGATACCCTGTAGAGTATTAGTTATCCATAGTTCCCTGAGTTTACAGGACTGACTATTATTGATGATGGAAAATAGCATCACACAAAAAACAGCATCTTTTTGTCTAAGTTCTGTATATTTAACTGAAAGAGAGAGAACTACTGAAATCTGTTGCTTGACCTAGTATGCAAATAATTCCTTGGATGACGAAGGGCTATTGGGATTTTGCACAGTGTGACTAGCTATACACAGCCTTCAAAAAGAGGTCTTAGTTATTAAACATGATCAAAACATTGTATGAGCAACTCAGAAAGGTTTTGTGTTACCTTTAGGGAAAGTGTTGGAAAAGTAGGTCAACCAAGCAAAGCCAGGGGAGGGAGGATATTATAACGGTTATCAACCCAGACAAACTTTAGAGCTTGCTAAAAGGTAGGACACTCAAGTCTTTAAGTGTTTGTAATTGTTTATGGTTTTCAATTTTTAGACAGATGGAATGGGCCCTATTGGCCTAATTGGCATAAACTGGATCTATTTGATTTACTCTACACCAGGTTTGATCTCCAAGACCTGGAAAAGTGTGGGTATAGTAGGTGGATAGCAGAGTGGTCCACTTGGCAGGAGACAGGCCTGACTGACAGGTGTTCTTTTCTTTCATTGACTTCTGAGAGGGTTAGCTCCTGAGGCAAGCAAAATAGACAACTGTGTGGTACAGTAGGCAGTTGGAAGCAAGAAAACAATAAGGCTAATCTAACAAATCTAAGCCTGACTTGCTGTTGGGAGTGCCTAGTTAAAAAAAAAAAAAAAAAAAAAAAAGAAAGACTCTTGCCACTGTGAATGATCTAATGGCAGGTATGATTGCAGCTATAGCCCTCCCCAAAAACATTTTTACCATTTAAAAGCATAGTTACCATTTTTCTATCAGCCATATCATCTCTAACAAATTTCTCTCTTATTCCCTGGTATAGACCCAGACTGTTATCTCTGGCAGTGAAATTTAGGCTAAGATTTGCATCACTTTTGCCTAGACAGGAGTTGGAAGCTGTACTGCCTACAACAAACCTTCTTCAGGTTTCTTAGTCTTTCTGCAAGTCCAGCCATTTTTGCTGAGCAACTAAAACTTCTACCTGAGTTCCAAGCCAGAATCACCCATTTCTTTTAGTTGATCTTTCCACAATTGTAACATAGTTCTGTTCAGAGCTGGCCCTCATCAGAAGAACATAGACCTGTTAGAGTGAGGCCAGAGGAGGGCCATAAGGATTATCAGAGGGCTGAAGCACCTCTCCCATGAAGAAATGCTGAGGGAGTTGGGGTTGTTCAGGCTGGAGAAGAGAAGGCTCCAGGGAGACCTTACAGTGCCCTTACAGTACCTGAAGGGGGTCTACAGGAAAACTGGGGAAGGACTCTTTGTCAGGGTGTGTAGTTAACAGGAGAAGAAGTAATGGCTTTAAACTAAAAGATTTAGGCTAGTTATACAGAAATCTTTACTCCGAGGGTGGTGAGGCATTGGAACAGGCTGCCTGGAGAATCTGTGGATGCTCCATCCCCGGAGGTATTCAAGACTAGGTTGGATGGGGCCCTGGGTAACCTGATTTAGTGGGAGGTGTTTCTGCCCATGTTATGGGATTGGAACTAATTTTTAACATCCCTTCCAACCCAAAGTGTTCTATGATTCTTTGATAGGGAGACAACAATTTTACAAAGTGCTTTGAAACCTACAGTAGACAGTTTGCCGCAGAAAAGTCTAATTATGGGTTGAAATCCCGATTTCAGATTTTGGGGGAATTCTAGTACAATAATTTGCTATGAAACATTACTGTTTTCTTGAAGATGCACTATTTTCCCCCAGGAAAGTTTATTTTGCCTTTTTTTTTTTTTTTTGGTGATCTGTGTAGCCTAAGACTGGGCTCAAAAATATTTTGTTTTTGTCAGAAAATCAAGCTGTATCAGATTTTTAGTCCACTATCAACATTATAGTGCTGTACTGACGTGACAAGAAAGCCAAATTATCCAATGAAAGTATACATTACTTGGAGCTAATAATGTGACTCAGTTGGAAAGATATAAGTATTCACTGACATTTCCAAATGGTCATGAGAAACAATGTTCTTAAAAGTGGTCTCCCTAACTTTTAAGCAGCTCGTATTTAACACTGCATATACTTGCAGCCCACATGATCTGGCTATTTAGGCGCCAGTTCAAAAGAAAAAGAAAGGACAAAGTCCTCAGCAAACTGTTCTTGACCCTTCTTTGAGCAGGGCTGGCTTTTAGTTGGAGCAGATGATTTCCAGCAGTTCCTTCAGCTTCAACTATTCCTTGATTCTGTGGAAATCAATCTCACAACTATTTAAAGTCCAGGAAATTGTCTTCATTATGTAAATATACCTATTTTTTTGACTAAAACTAAGGCAAAAAAAAAAAAAATATATAAAGACCTCAGAAAGATTCAAAGTTGTTTTGCCAGCAGCTATGTTTAAAGATATAAGATGTTGATGAAGGAGGTGTTGGGTCTGTGAAGTTTATTTGTTTGTTTGTTTTATTATTTATTTATTTTAAAGTTACCAGTGATGTGGACAGAATTAGGGGTTACTTCTTGAATTAAGATATTTCTGTCACCACCCCCATCTTTCAACAATTAAAAATTTGTTTCAGGACTGTACCAAGAGATAATTGTGTTTTGCAGGGCTGGGATCATGGAATGAGTCAATATCAGATGTGGTTAGGCATGCACAAAACCAAAACCAAGAGATATTGTTTGTTTATGGTACCATTAATTAGAAATTTAATCAGTGGGCTTTAAAAAATCTTTCTTATTACTGGATTAACATTTATACATGCCGTCATTCCTGAAAGACCCTTATTTCTGAATAAGAAAATCACTTAAAACAAACAAACAACAACAACAACAAAAAAAACTCACACGATTAGGACTTTAAATTATAGGTGTGGCCTAAACAGAGGTATTAAAAGCTCTGTTTCCTTCTGAATATGTCAGTATTTTAGATGGACAGCTTGCTCTTCTCCTAATGGTTAATTTAGAAGCTTTTAGTTTTCCAAATATATTGTGGCTAATCAGTAATCAAGAAGTACAAAAAAAGACACAAGGGAGAACAGATAAGCATGGAAGTGCTAAAAGTTAAAGAAAATATGCTTCTTTGCAGTTGTTTCTAGGGAGACATTGCAGGTAGAATATCTATTTCACTTACTGTGATTGAGTGCCAGGGCTGATGGATTGGTTTAATGTAGTCCTTATTAACAACTTGCAGAGACCAGCAAACTTTGCAACCTTCTAACAGGAAAACGTTTTGAAAATTTGAGAGAATACTGAAGATAGCAAAAATGTCATTTGAAATAAATGGGAAGATCTATTTTTTTTTTTTTCCCTCCACCTTCAGAGAACATAAAAACCAGACTGCTGTGTTTGAACAACAGACTAAATACAGACTCTTCAAGCTGCTATGTAAGTTATCAAATATCCTAGTGAGGACTAGAGTAACACGAGAAACACTTTTCAGCTTTGTCTTTTATATATACTAAAAAGGCAGTAAAAAGGCAGTACAGGACAGAAACAGAAATAATCTTATATAATACATTAGAATGTGTGATTATGCTGAAAATTTTCAAAATAATCCACAGTTGTTCAGTAATTCACTGTTGTTGAGTAATAAAGATTTCAATAATATATTTCTTCATCCTCTTCCTTTTCTTTCATCCTTTCCCCAACTATTTTGTTAGAAGCGATAGCTTCAAATGCTGTTTTTTTTTTTTTTTTTTTTTTTTTTTTTTTTTTTTTTTTTTCTGGCAGAAATCACATAGCTTTCAGCCAAATTCTGACTTTGTTTGCACAGCCCAAACCTGAAGTCAGTTAACATGCTTTCACTCAATATTCCCTCATTGCTGGTGGTCCTTGAATCATTCCAGCTCTTAGGTTTTTCAGTACAGTATCAATCTTCAAATGCTTTGCATGGGTGATCCTTTTGTCTTGGAAAGTGAGAGGGTACCCCATTACTCATACTGCAGTTTTTTTGTTTGTTTTTATCTTAATAACAACAGCTCTTATATTCCCCTCTTTGCAGCACTTCTCTCAGAGAATCATAGAATATCTTGAGTTGGAAGGGACCCATAAGGATCATCAAGTCCAACTTATTGTGGTGTGAACCACACAGGTCTACCCAAAAATTCAGCCCATATGACTAAGAGCACAATTCAATTTAAATTGCAAATCTGAATGAGCAGCTGGCGAAGTTTGCTTGATACAGCTTTCCATCAGCCATCTTTTTACTGATGATCTGCTTAGGAGTACTCTGAAGATATCTTTCAGCATGTTTTCCTTCCACCAGGTGATCAAACATGATGAATTATATAATATTGCGTCAGATATTTATCTACATTTTAAGAACCAGATTATTAAACAGCAAAAACACGTACTCATAGTCTGAATTTGCTCTGTTCTACTGAGATAATGTTTACCTTCCTGATAAGGGAAGCAACTTGATCGTATCAGTCATAACAGCTGGACTGGTTGATTACACGGTGGCAAAGTAATACTTGTGTGCAGATATTTAAGAGGCAAAAGGAAGCCAGACCCAGGTTTCTTGAAGGAGACCTTGTATATGAACTGCTATTTTTACATGGTTCTACACCTCACTTGTACAGGAATGAAAGTGGTAATAGCTAAAACGGGTTTCAAGGTTTTCTGAAATTTCCCCCCAAAAAAGGACCAAAATGATACCTGAACACTAATAAAGAATTCTGAATTAAGGCCCTTGTGAGAGTGAATAAGCATGAGCAAAGGAGTAAGTTTCAATTTATGCAAGCTTTTTGTTTATTGGTTGTCTTTGAGTCAACAAAATCTAAGAAAAATTGTAATGGAAGGCATAAAAAAAAAAAAAAAAGGAAAAGAAAGAAAAAAGTTTAATCATCCCAGCAAAAATATATGCAATGAAAGATATCAGATCTCTCCTTTAGTTCATTTAGAAGAATTTATGCATGTTCTGAAATTACCTACATTTCAGTATGCAAGCAAACAGTGACAAAAAATCTAGCCAATATTAAATTGAATATCACATGGACATAAATAAACATTAAATCTCTACTACCATGCTATCAATCAGGTTGGTCTACAGATGTCGCATTTATGCCCAAAGGAATTACTGTTGCTTTTCAGAGACTTTCCTTTATAAATCACTCATTGGAGGGAAGCTGAAGAAAATGAAGCAAGAAACCAAGAAAGTAATCAGTACCTTGCATTTGATTTTAGTAGAAATACGTACAATATTTAATCTAATTTATATTTAAGTAAGTAGATCTATATGAAATTGTGGGATGCAAATTCCCCCTGGGACCACACAGGCAGACATTTTATTGAAGCTCCTTCCCAAAAGGAACTTAACTAATTATTGCTCTTTTATAGTCTTTGATGGTGCATGTCAGCTTCCCCATGTACCAGGTTGGACCTATGGTTTTGGTACCATGTCATCACCACTTTTTTTCCGGCTTTCCTGTTTAGGAACATCTCTGAATATCACCAGCTCTATCTTTTATTTATTTATTACTTATTAGAGAGTGTGTAATTTCTAATTGAATCACTCCTCATACTCCCTTAATAATGTACTACTCTTGTAGCACTCAGTCCAATGCTGACAATTTTCTGTACAACAGATGCAAACACTTGGTTAAGATAACAAATAAATAAATAAATAAATACAGTCAAATACACAGCAAGGGAACAACATCTGTGTCTTGCAGTTGCAAAACTACTCTACAAACAAATGAAGATAGATCTGAGATGAAGGTCAATATTTAAAACATACTATTAATTCAAAAGTCTTGGCAGACTTCAAGACTAACAGATTTAGGAAAATTTAATTTTTGTAGGCAACAGAAGACAAGATAATTATGTTGACAATACCTTACGAAACACATCTAAGTCCTTTATATACAGGTGTATGGATAAGAAACATATTTGTGGTAAAAGTTTATTACAAGGTTCTGACTCATGCTCTTCTTTATTACAAAATTTCTCAATTACTCTATTCCTCCTCCAGTTTCATCCTGTCCCCATTTTTACAGTTCTATGACAATAAGCTAATAATTACACCATCCTTTTTCATGTAGCTCATCACATACAAGAGACAATTTTCCCTGTAATGAATGTAAATATAGTCCCTTTAATATAAATTAGAGAAATAAAGTAATATGGACACATTAAGGTTCTATTAGCAATAAATGTTTTCCTTCTCTGTTGGCAGGCAATATATTCCCCTGCTTCCAATGAATATGTATAGTCTGCACTAACTAAAGAAAAAAAGCTCAGAATATAAAATATTTTTGTTTGTTTTCTAAACCTTTTCAGCTCTATCAGTCTCAGGAAAAAATCACTGCATTTTTAGACAATCCTGTAACTGCACATAGGGGAAATAAATTAGTACAAACTACCTTTTCAGTAATCATCTGTTGGATGTGAAATATCAACAAGATAAAGGTAGAAAACTAAATAAGGATGTGAATATTAATCATTCAACAACTGAAAGATAGATGTCTTTGTAGAGGCCCAACTTCTCAGCTGATATAAATCAAAAGAGATCTGTCAGAGCTGTGTTGATTTATGTCATCTGGGGATTCACCTTCATGTTTCTCCTAAAGCAGGAGACAAGATGTCTGTTCAAGTCTACTCAGATCATTAATGGAGGTATTTTAAAGAACAAGAGGACAATCTAGTACACATTCCCATTGACATTCAATGGCAATTTAATGCCTGATTCCCATTATTGGCTTTGTAAAATCTCTCTATAAAACTTCTGCTTTACATTACCATATTTATGTGTTCCTAAGGATGGATATGTTTCCTGGAATCTGCTTCCAGTTAAACAATCATCAGATTTTCCTTGGGAAAAATAAATTCTAATTAAACATATAAAAAACCATTGGTTTAAAATACTCTCAGTTTCCATCTCATTTCATTTGTCCTATGAAACATAGATGTATCTTGCTGTTGTTTGAAGAGTGACAGTAGATTTGGTAATAGATGTGTAAGAACAATGATGGGAGTGAGAAATTTGTCATCATGATAATTTGATGCAACGCAGGAAGACTGCAGTAAAATACATTATTCCTAACTGTTAATTAGTCTTCCACATATGTAACAAGGTAGTATGGAAATGCTGGCCAAGAAAAAAAAAGGTAACACAGCATTACAAACAAAAACTGCAAATATAAACTAAAAAAAAGAAACGGGGGGAGGGAAGGGGAAGGCGGCGGAGGGCTGAGATGATACCTGTGGTACCTGTTATTCCCTTTTATTCATAAGCTCAGTTGTTTTCTATTATTAACATGTAGGCAACCATATATCTGAGCCCTGATGTTGCATGAGTTATTTGTGCTTTAAGGCACGCAGATGAATCATAGAATCATAGAATATCCTGAGTTGGAAGGGACCCATAAGGATCATCAAGTCCAACTCTTGGCACTGCACAGGTCTACCGAAAAGTTTAGACCATGTGACTAAGTGCACAGTCCAATCACTTTTTAAATTCAGACAGGCTTGGTGCAGTGACTACTTCACTGGGGAGCCTGTTCTGGTGTGCAACCACCCTCTCGGTGAAGAACCTCTTCCTGATGTCAAGCCTAAACTTCCCCTGCCTCAGCTTAACACCATTCCCGTGGGGCCTATCACTGGTGTTTACAGAGAATAGGTCACCTGCCTCTCCATTCCCCCTCACGAGCAAGTTGAAGACTGCGATGAGGTTCCCTCTCAGCCTCCTCTTCTCCAGGCTGAACAGGTCCAGTGACCTCAGCCGCTCCTCATACGTCTTCCCGTCTATGCCCTTCACCATCTTCGCCACCCTCCTCTGGACACTCTCCAACAGTTTAATGTCCTTTTTGTATTGTGGTGCCCAGAACTGCACATGGTACTCGAGGTGAGGCCACACCAGAGGGGAGTAGAGTGGGATAATCACCTCCCTCAACCGACTAGCAATGCCTGCATGAATGCATGTCTGTAGGAAGGAGTCACCCTTTAGGGATTTTCCCTGTGCCCATGAGAATACAACTCCACCAGGTGACTGTATTGCCAACAGGCTTTGTATAGAAAATGTAATCTTTCATCCATAAGTGATTATGGATTAGGAGTAAACCCAAGGAAGTTAACAAAACTGTTCTATAAGGAAACAGTAAAGTCTTGGCTTCGAATTTTTGGTAGCCTTTGGCTGGCCAGGAGAACCAGACACGTTAAATATGAGGAAAAGAAATTTGATTGTATCTTCAGAAGTCATGTGCAAGGCAACCAGATGTAACTGGGCAACATGGATGTTGCGAGGTTGTGATGAAAGTTTGTGATGTGAGGAGAAAGACACCCTCCCTTCCCTTATGTAAGTTTACTGTTTATGATTACACTTTTTAAAAACATAGGGATTAAAAGGTATTTTATCACTGTCTCTAGTTCAACCTTCATTTCTAATTAGGACTAAGATCAAAGCTAAGGCCTGTTTATGAGGAAATTATTTATTGGAGTTCTTAAAACCATCAAGGAGGGAGATGGGCCCACGTCTCTGGGCCCGTGTTTCATTAGTAGCACTGTAAATATTTTTTCCTTTTAACAAGCAGAATATTCCTTATAGCAGCTTGTATGTGCCTTCTCTTTTCACCATACGTATCTGAGAAGAGCCTGCCTTTGTTGTCCTGAGGGCACAGTGCTAGCTCAGACTTTCCTCCCTGACCCCAGGTGGTTTTCTAGGGGACTGTGTCACCTGCTCTGTCATTTCCCAGCCTGTACTGACTAACAAGGTTGTACCATCCTGGGTGCAAGACTTCATATTTAGCTTTTTCATTTATATATTTTATATTATTTCTATTTTTAATATATATACATAATGGGAAGAGATGAATTATTGATACTTTTTTTTTTTTTTGTAATTTATTGTATGACATGTTAAAACACACTGCCCAGGAGGATTTTAATAGAATGATGGAAGAGTTCAGGACAAGAGGAATGTGCTTGCTGAATTTTTATTGTGATATATTTGTCAAGGGCTGGGGGGCTGGGTTAGAACATAGACTTAAAACTTAATATTTCATAGACTGGCATTGTAATTAGAGACAATATTTCAACAGCAAAGTTGCAAGTTAAAAGAATTTTTGGGTAAAGAATTTTTTGTTTGTCCATCTGGTAGTGCAATGTGACTCCAAGGATACTACAGCATTGCAAATAGATGCATGATTATTCTTATTGTTAATGAAATTGTTGTTTTATCATTAAGAGTAGGGGGAAAATGTTGTCACTCATTCCATCTTGTAAACACTATTTGTTTTGTCTTAACTCAGATCAAGATAGTGAGCTTACTGCAAACATGAGAATCTGTCTTCATTTCTAGTTTAAAATGTCTTACAAGTACTTTAAATCAATGCATTGTATTGTAGAAAGAAGTGCCTGAAAAAGGGATTCCCATCATCTAGGAAATTTTATTTCCTATCTCATTCTTCCCCAAAATAAGAGTAAAAAGCCAAAATGTCATTGCCCAATAACAATTTATTTTCAGTCCTTATGCTACCTGTAAGCTAATATCAAGACTTCCATTTATTTCAGTGGTACAAGAACTTTTCATTCTTACAAAAGGCAGCTAAGCACCACACAACCATTTGCTCCCTCCCTCCCTCCCTCTACTTACTCCTGCAGTGGGATGGGGGGGAGAATTGAACAAAAAACAAACAAACAAAAAAAAAAGGTAAAAACTTACAGCTTGAGATAAAGACAATTCAATATGGCAGAAAATGAAAGGATAATAATAACAATAATAATGACAAAAGAATATACAAAGCAAGTGATGTACAACATAATTGCTCACCACCCGCCAAACAAACTAGTGGCTGCTCACCACCCTGATTCCAACTCAGTGTTATTACTCTGCACGACGCTATGTGGTTGGAATATCCTTAGGCCAGTCTGGGTCAGATGTCCTGGTTCTGTCCTCTCCCAGCTTCTTCTGCACCCCCAGTTTTCTCGCTGGCAGGGCAGCACAAGAAGCTGAAAAGTCCTTGACTCAGTGTAAGCACAGCTCAGAAATAACTAAAACATCAGCATGTTATCAGCATTATTCTTGTCCTAAATCCAAAACACAGCATCGCGCCAACTAATAGGAAGAAAATTATCCCAGCCAAAAATAGGACAAGTACCCAAAACTAGAATCCTTGGATTGTGATTTTTATTAACTGAAATTCTCCATTTAGTCCAGCAGTAAAAATCCTAACATTGACTTGATATTACTACACAATTCTTTCTCTAAGTTTTATAACTGACTTTGTTTTCTTTCATAGCATGGACCTTGTGGTTCACTTTCTTCCGAACCCATTTTTTTTTTAATATATATATAATACATTTAAAAAGTCCACCATAGAAATTGGTTTAACTGAATTCCTCAGACAAATTTATATTATTTAAAGGTAAATAAATCCGTTGCATAAAGTACATAAAAGTAATGAAGTGTCCAGATGGAGCTTTCTACCCATCAAAGAAGTTATCAGCATTTTGCTTAGCAACCAATCTTTAACTATGCTAGTTAACCTTGAAGGTGGAAACAGAAGTGGAAGATCTGCTTAACTAGATTAGAATTGATTGGTTCCATAAAATGTCTTTGAATAAAAGGTGATAAATAACCTAACCTTTGGAAGATATCATACAAATAAAGTATACTTTAAATGATTTTTTCATCTTGAAGGTGTTTGATCAATCACTTTGTGTCTTGCTGACATACATTGTCAGCAAGATATTTCAGTTTTTTAATAGTTTTGATACTCTTTTCAAAGGAAGCAATTGATGGAGAGGAAATAATAAGGTTGTTGTTACTTCAGGTAAAGAAAAAGCATAATTTCAAATATGAGAAACAGCAATATGATAAGCATGCCAAGCTGTTAACCAAGCACTCTTCTTAGTTCAATTTGTTTTTCTAAAAATATACAGGCTTGGTGACAACTATGATATTCAGAACAAATCTGGGGAGGGAATTGTTGTGGTTTAATCCAGCAGTCAGCTAAGCACCACATGCCATTGGCTTACTCCACCTGCCCTTCCCCTCCCCTCTTCCCCAAGTGGGATTGGGGAGAGAGTTGACAAAAAGGGTAAAATACTCCTGGATTGAGATAAAGACAGATTAGTAGGACAGAAAATGAATAGACGATAGTTGTAACAGTAGTAGTAGTAGTAGTAGTAGTAGTAGTAGTAGTAGTAGTAGTAGTAGTAGTAATAGAATATACAAAACAAGTGATGCATAATGCAATTGCTCACCATCCATTGGCTGATGCCCAGCCTGTCCCTAAGCAGTGGCAGCCCCACCCTGGCTAACTCCCACCAGTTTTATTGTTCCAGATGATGCCACATGGTATGGGCCAGTCTGGCTCAGCTGTCCTGGTTGTCCCCTACCAGCTCCTTGGGCAACCCCAGCCTTCTCACTGGCAGGGTAATGTGAGAAGGTGAAAAGTACCTGAGTAAGTGTAAACACTGCTTAGCAGTAACTAAAACATCGGTGTGTTATGAGCATTATTCTCATCCTAAATCCAAAACACAGCATCATGCCAGCTACTAGGAAGAAAATTAACTCTATTTCAGTTGAAACCAGGGTATTATCACAGCAGAAATAGACCAATGGAGCAATTAATTTTCCTGCTACAATTAGTGGTAACAGAGAGGTGTTTTCAGAGAGCAAGTCATCTCATCACCAAAAGATGTTTAACATAAGGAGGCTGAATGACCTGTCCAAATGTCTTATTTATTTATAGATTGAAAAGAGGAATGGGATTCATCTCATGAAACGAGGATATCTACATTCTACCATATGATTTACCACAACCTGAAATAGTCTAGCACAACTTCTGTATCTCATGTATCTGTATGTATATGTATAATGTGTATATATATGTATAAAGTGTATATATATATAATGTATGTATATGTACGATGCTTCTGTATCCTTCTGCTCTGTATCTTTCAATTGACTTTATGAACTTTGTTTGACTCTATATCTCAACTGTGAACACCACACAGTGAAATTATTTACAGCATTGGTCTTTTAGATGTGGTCAACCTGATTGCTATTTCCATCAAATTGACTAGAGCTTCTAATACAAAAAGGTAATGACAAACTTTATTGAGTCTTTGGAATTCAAATGAGAACAATTGTCATAATCATAATAAAGAAAAAAATAATAATACATCATCTTCTAAAATTCATTCCCCTGTATTTGAAGCAGTGAAAACTATGAAGACAAACTTTACATATAATGACATGGTAACGACTTTCATTTTCACATTTTCTCTGTTTTAATAGGAAATGTATGTATTAAAAACTATTGCAAATATTTGAGTTATAAGAACTCAGGAAATTCCAAGTGACATTGATGGCCTCTTTTACAGACAAGAAAAGAATAATATGTCAGTGAAAAAGTTCAATCAAAGCTAATGGAAACATTAAATTTTAAGTAAGCAATGTCTATGACAGTTTGGTCCATTATGATCCAGTTTGATCCTAAAAAGAGCTGGAAGAAGTTATCACTGGAAACAGTGAAGAAGTATGGCACTAATCTGAAATTTGTCAACATCAGATTCGGCACCTTACTGCAAACACTTTTTTTCCAAAGAATGTTATGTTACGGTTTCAGCATTTGGGCCTGTTTGTGATAAGCTTGCATTCAAATCTACTCAAGCCAGGTAGCTGATACTGTACTTCAGTCAAAGTACAGTTTGTTTTGACGATTTAGGTTTATGTGACCTCCTCAGAGATGTTACAATTGTCTTTGCTGGAAAGCCTGGTGTTGATACCTAGCAATATTTTACTTTAGGTGACTATGACTGTCAGGCAGCACTTGAACTCTAGAAATGACAGAATATGGGAGAAAAGCCAAACAGGCTGTCTTCTACTGACTTTATGCTGAACATCCAGAAGTTAAGCCTTTTTAATTTTCAAAGATCTGATTCTCATGCATTTGACTGAAAGAAACTATATGATACCAAAATCATCTTCAACCACACCATCTGGTAGCAGCTCATAATCTTACAGTAGCTAAGTGTCATGAAAGCCAATTTAATAATTAATTCAGGTGTTTAGGATATCCATTGTATGTCCCTCTGATGCTATCCACATAGTTTATCATTCAAGAGTCTACTTTGGTCTGATTTTTATTTCATACTTAGGAACTCTGATCCAGGACCTCCTCAACTGATAGGAAATCTGCATACTAACAGTAAAATCATGTTAAGTGTGAAATATGGCTTCCCCATTTCTGATCCAAGAAAAATAATCATAATTCTCCTTTCCCTTGCTGAAACTTAACAGTCTGCCAGGTGGCAACCACAATTTCAGAGACATATGCTTGAAAGGCAAAATGTCTATCCAGTCATCCTGAGACAATTGCCTTCAAAAATGTGATTCCAATGATAACTATATTGGATTTGGAGCTGCACAGCAAAATAGAACTCATGGTCTCAGAGGCTTTTCAAAAACATTTGGCTTGATGCTAGAATCACTCTGTGCTAGCAAATAGTTTGTTTTCTCTCTCTCCTTTTTTTTTTTTATTTTTTTTATTTTATTTTTTTTCTCTTTTCTCACATCTAAAGTGTCCCCAGAGTAGATGGGGCATTGTTTCTTCATTTTAAAGATGCAATTAGAAGCAAAGTAAGTAAAGATTCAGACATCTGGACTAGCTCTGAGCCAAAATTCCGGATGTCTTTTCTAACACACTTATCCTTCACATCTGCTGTAGGGTAAAAAATAAGGAAAAGCAAACCAAGCAGTCCATCCCTACCCCCTCCAGATACCTGCACATGGAAACTTGCACATCGAAACAGTAGGTCTACAGGACCTACCGTTCCTGTTGCCCTTCTGTACATGACACCAAGGGGTGAGAAAGGTCTCCTGGACTTCACTGTGATTTCATTCAGACACAATGTATTGATCCTTCCAAACTCCTTATGTAATACACAAAGGATGATCTGGATGGGCTTAATAAATACAAGTGACAGATAAAAATAAGACAGGGGCCATTGTATGCTTCATGGTCTTCAGTCAGTGGGTAGCCCCTACATAACTGTAGACCTGTGGTAGCCAAGAGGGACCTTGCAAGCCCTGGGGTGGGAAGCTTTGGGAATTTGTATAGTCCAACAATGCACACATTCACACTTTTCTCCCAAGAACCGAGTATCCATGTCTGTAACAGAATCATTTTTTCCCCTCTTGAAATCTCTCTCTGAATGGGTCCGTAATGTTTCAGCCATAACAAATTTCATCTGTCCCTTGGATTAATGTTTATGCTTAATTCAGGTGAAGAGAAGTTCAGAGTCCAGAGTCTGGAAATTATCCTGCACCTGGGACGGGGAAACCCTGGCTGCAAGTACAGACTGGGCAATGAGACGCTGGAGAGCAGCCTAGAAGAGAGGGATCTGGGGGTCGTGGTAGACAGCAAGTTGAATATGAGCCAGCAGTGTGCCCTGGCAGCCAGGAGGGCCAACCGTGTCCTGGGGTGCATCAAGCACGGCATCGCTAGTAGGTCAAGGGAGGTGATTGTCCCGCTCTACTCCGTGCTGGTGCGACCTCACCTCGAGTACTGTGTGCAGTTCCGGGCACCACAGTATAAAAAGGACATGAAACTGTTGGAGAGTGTCCAGAGGAGGGCTACGAAGATGGTGAAAGGCCTGGAGGGGAAGACGTATGAGGAACGGCTGAGGTCACTGGGCCTGTTCAGCCTGGAGAAGAGGAGGCTGAGGGGAGACCTCATCACAGTCTACAACTTCCTCGTAAGGGGGTGTCGAGAGGCAGGAGACCTTTTCTCCATTAACACCAGTGACAGGACCCGCGGGAACGGGGTTAAGCTGAGGCAGGGGAAATTTAGGCTTGACATCAGGAGGGGGTTCTTCACAGAGAGGATGGTTGCACACTGGAACAGGCTCCCCAGGGAAGTGGTCACTGCACCGAGCCTGTCTGAATTTAAGAAGAGATTGGACTGTGCACTTAGTCACATGGTCTGAACTTTTGGGTAGACCTGTGCGGTGTCAAGAGTTGGACTTGATGATCCTTAAGGGTCCCTTCCAATTCAGGATATTCTATGATTCTATGATGCTATCTTCCAGCCTTGTACACGTCGCCAGTAACCAAAGAGACCGATGCATTTCCCATTCAAAAAAGCACACAGAATAAGAAGATCTTGGAAAGAGTATTCAAAGGAGGAGTGCAAAAGCAGAGAATATTCAGTTTTCACTTTACAGATTCTTTAGACTGAGATGGCTCTATCTTTGTGACCACTTCAGGCTTCACAATTTTACATCACTAACAACCCACACTAGCAACCCCCTGTTCAGTGCACAGGAAGGTTAGCTGAGTTTATTTGGTTTTATTTCTCCAAGCTAGTCACCCACAGTTTTTCAAGACTAAGCCTATTACTGATTTTCAAGGTCTTTTCCAACCTATGTGATTCTATGATTCTATACCTAGCTTTCTTGGGCTAATTAAATGTACATAGATGATCTCTTCTCTTGTCAGTAACTTGAGTAATCCACAAGTTTCAGGAAAGGAAGTGAAAATATTTAATCATAAAACAGAATTAATGGAAAATGATTTTTCTTGCCATCAGTCATACAATATTGTCTTATTTTCATGACACAGCATTCTTTGCAGCTAAAATTCAGAACTCTCCATTGCAAGTGATGCTTTTAGTAGTGAAGTTTATCCACTGTACATTTAAAAGAATAATAAAAAAAAAGAGAGATAAAAAGTGAGAGCAGGTGCTCCTGACTCCAACTGCTATTACCAGCAGAGGTATTTCATATTTCTGATGCATCCATCTATGTGGCCTTACCTCAGGTGATTAGTGAGTTTAAAAGATGTGACATTTGCAGCTTACTGATGTTACATACTGGCCAGTACCATATCAATCACTGCTGCTAGACACAAATGCGGCCTGTCATCAGAAGACATCTCTTTTCCCAAAGCAGTTTTATGTCAAGATGAGAGCAGTGTGCTCCTGCCTGAGCTAAGACAGATCAACTCTGCTGAAGTCCATAGAATTATGCAAAAGTTAAACTAGGTTACATTGACCTATATGTGGTAAATCCTCCTTTCATCTATTCCCTGGTAAACTCAGTGTGAATACAGTGATCTTAGTGATGCTACTGCAGTATTATACTGCTGCACTGGGGGTGTGCATATGAACTTAGCTTCATGTGTTACTACTGTAACTAACTGGAGGTTTTTTTTTTAATGTACTCTTGTTACAACTGGGAAGCACTGATTATAGGAATGTAATATTTTAAACAGCGTCTACATCAGATTTCCCATAATATATCAGCTGAAAGACTTGTGCTGTTAAGAAGTCTCCCATTTCATTTAAACCTTTGATATCCGTTGGAGAACAAGTCCTACGAGGAGCGGCTGAGAGAGCTGGGCTTGTTCAGCCTGGAGGAAAGGAGGCTCAGGGGCGACCTTATTGCTCTCTACAGGTACCTTAAAGGAGGCTGTAGCGTGTTGGGGGTTGGCCTGTTCTCCCACGTGCCTGGTGACAGGACAAAGGGGAATGGGCTTAAGTTGCGCCAGGGGAGTTTTAGGTTGGATGTTAGGAAGAACTTCTTTACCGAAAGGGTTGTTAGACATTGGAACGGGCTGCCCAGGGAAGTGGTGGAGTCACCATCCCTGGAGGTCTTTAAAAGACGTTTAGATGTGGAGCTTAGGAATATGGTTTAGTGGAGGACTGTTAGCGTTAGGTCAGAGGTTGGACTCAATGATCTCAAGGTCTCTTCCAACCTAGAAATTCTGTGATCTGTGATTTGATAAAGTCTTTGACCTCCTTGGGTGGTTGGTTAACCTTCCTGGAAATTTTGGTGTTATTGGCATCTAGATACCTGAATTTTTTGACTGTCTCATGACTGAATTAGGACACTTAAACTTCTGCATTTCTCCCATTGTGCAATAGAAATATTAATATCTATGGTGGGTTAACCTTCACTGGCTGCCAGTTGCCCATCAAGCTGTTCTCTCACTCTTCCTCCTCAACAGGACAGGAAGACAAAATAAGATGAAAAACTCATGGGTCAAAGTAGAGATAAGGAGATAATTTACCAACTACTGTCATGGGCAAGACACTCAATTTGGGGGAGATTAATTTAATTTACTGCCAATTTGAAAAATAGAGTAGGATAGAGAGAAAAAAAAGATAAAACTAAAAGCTTCTCCCCTTCTCCCACACCCCCTTACTACCCCTTCTTCCCAGTCTCAACTTCATTCCCAATTCTTCTACCTCTCCACAAATCTAGTCAGTGAAGTTTTGAGGTATTATTTCTGCTTGATGGTTATTTGCTGACAGTCATGTCCCAGTAGGTACCTCAGGCCCAGAGTAATGCTAACATGACGTTTTCCATGTGTTAGTTTTCTCAGGCCAGGGTGCACCCTGATGCACCCCTAAATTAATTCTTCTCACCTGTCCCAGAGTTTGATTTCTGTTATGAGGACAAGGAGGGCCTGCAGAGCACTTGGATCAGCATAGATCCAAGATCAGCATAGATCCAAGATCATGATCTGGAAAAGAGGAAACCCAAAACAATTCAGGAACATTGATGTGCATCAACCATACAACATGAAAGACTCCATAACCCTATAATCTCCCTTCATACTCAGTGGAGAAATACCACCACCACCAGTTATAGTTGGTGATCTAATCAGACAAAAACTGAGTGATTCCTTGGGAATGCATAAATGAAGAAGGAACCTAGGGTGACTGGTCATCTTAGTTAGGAAATTCAATGTCTGAATTTATGGAAGATGAATACTATCACTTTGTTAAATGTTAATGTTAGAGCAAATTCTCAACTGTTTAAGTGGGTATATTCTTACCACAGTGTTTTATCAACCATGAACACAATTAGTCCTATTCATTTCTGTAGGGGTCTTTACAGTAGCTCATTGGATACCTCTCTAGAGAAACGGTGTTTGTTCATAAATTTCATGCATTTCTCCTAGAGTTTTAAAGCTTTCTAGTCTTGCAGCTCTGAAATATTTATAGCTGCTTGTAATCACTGAAATGTTTTTTTGGGAATCATTTAAGCTTTTGTTTTAAAAATGTATAACTATGGCTTGCTTTACAGTTATTTCTCATTTTAGATTCAAAATATCTCTTTCTTCCACTACTTGCTTACTCACTCAACCTTAGGGTTAGGAGTGGGAAACAGAAGAGAGATCCTAGGCATGACACTTTGTCAATTTGCCTTTAAGACTAGTAATACTGAGGCAGTGATTACGTCTCTCTCTTTGTTTTTTTTTTTTTTTTTTTTTTTTTTTTTTTTTTTTTGTTATCAGTAAGAGCTTGAGAGATTGGAAGAGGATTCACTGGATTTGACTTTTTTATTTTTTTTTATTATTTTTTTTTCTCTGGTTGCATTTTGCAGTATATAAAGCTCTCCTTGCAGCTGAAAATGCCTATCCTGTCTGCTCACACTCTTTCTGGCTCCATCAATCTGAAGTACTCAGATAAAACACTACAGAAGAGGATGGTAGGAAAAGAGAATACTGAAATAATTATTGATTGGCTGTTTTGACATAACTGGCAATCTTCCTAGTCTTGCATCTTAGTTTCAGTTCATTTCCAGGTGACATATCAATATAAAATATATGTAATAACAATAATGATAGAAAATTATAACAATTTTATGAAAATGATGATGATGATGACAGTATCAATAATATCACATTGTACTTAGCAATGTTATAGTTTACAGCATTTTATATAAATGTCACTATTATTATCTCTGTGGTTTTTTAAATGGATAGTGAATCCAAGAAATAAAGAAAATAGTGTGTTCAAGGTCACTCCACAAAGCAACGGAAAAGCTATGAACACAAATCAGGTTTCCTGAATCCCAGGCCAGCTTTTTAATGTATGGCAAGAATGCTTCTAGATAGCAGGCACTTAAGAGAATGAAATACCAGTGCATTAAATGAAAAGCATCACATTAAAAATTTTTGCTTTTCAGATTTTATGGACTATTCACTTTTATGAAATCCAGAAATTTACATTTATTTCCAAGACACAAAGGAAAAAGAAATGACACTCCACGACTGCTGCTATTCATAAACTTTTCTGGCAGTATGTTTTTTTTGAATAAAAAGCATCGGGAGACTTGTACAAGTTGGATGCATAATACATAATACACGGTATACATTATAATTACTAGAGGTATTACTGTATTCATACGAACTGAAGATATGGCTATGTATGCATAGACTGGATAGTGGACCCAACTACTGGCTCTGTCTGCCTGCCCCTGTCACAAACTAAAAGATTATGTGAGGTAAAATCTCAACTTCTTGTATCTTGATATAATCTGAATGAGGCCATCTCACTCTTCCACTGAGGGAGGCAAGTATCACCTAACACCACAAACTATTCATCATTAAATGGCCAGCAGTTGTATTTTAGCAGCATTAGAGTTTCTGAAAGTATCTCATAATCTAGCTTTGTGCATTGGTTTGCTAGGTAGCACTGTGATTTTGCATGAAGATCTCAAAACAAACAAACCAAAAACAAAACAATACAAGGCAAAAAACTCCTTATCTGATGGCCTCAAAAGTTAAATAAATGCTAATTTGTATGCAATGTTCTTTGTCTAGAGGTGATCCCAGTTTGCCAATTATTAACATTACTTTTGATTAGTTCAGCAAATCTCAAAGGAGATATGTTGCATTAATAATGAGCTGTAGGCATTAGCAGTACATGTGAAGATCTTGCTGTACTCTCTGTGGGTAGTCCCACTGAGAATATTTGTAGAAAAGCAGTATAAATAAGGAAACTTTTAAAATGCCCTAGATTCTAATGACTTGGAGAATTTGGGGCACTTACACTTTTTAAGATCTTTATATTTTTTTCTAGGATGGTGAAAAGAAGCGGAATTAAAGCTGTTTAAAAAGGCCAAAAATAATGAGATTATCTTTGCAACTTCACATTAAAATAATCTAATTTTTGAAGCTAACTTTACAAATAAACAGTGAGTAATATTTTCCACTCTTTTTTTTTTTTTTTTTTTCAGGAATCA
This sequence comes from Anas acuta, assembly GCF_963932015.1. Classification (NCBI taxonomy): domain Eukaryota; kingdom Metazoa; phylum Chordata; class Aves; order Anseriformes; family Anatidae; genus Anas; species Anas acuta. The sequence goes on along the minus strand of NC_088982.1, from coordinate 5,054,637 downwards.
AAGATTTTTCTCAGAAATTTAAACCATTTTGCTGCAGGATTTCATGAAGGACCATGGATCACTGCAGTAGAGAAGTACCATGGATCACTTCCGCTGGCAGTTCTGCCCAGCTGTTAATTACTTCTACACTATGAAATGTTCGTAGTTAGACTGCATGAATAATTAAACTATGTAGCCAAACAGTCTGAAATAGATAGATTGCATGAAAGTGAAAAACCTAAATGTGTGTGTGATGTGTGACAAAATATTCCATTCAAGAGAAGATGATTTATTAATTACTTAGTTATCAGCATATTTAAGAATATGAAGAATATAAGATGAATGAGATTTACAAATGAAAATAAATATTTCTTTTTTTTTCTTCCTTTTTTTTTTTCAAAAAGTTTTTAATTTTCTCTTTCTCATTTTTAGAATTTTTTTTTTTGTCCCTTTTGTGCTTGTGTATCCTCACTTAGGTCATACAGTGGGCATAGGAGTAGTTCACTGATAAATGGTGTTCACTGATAAATGTCTGTTGTGAGAAAACATGCATGCTAATTAAGACCTGAAAATATCTTCCAAATTATTTTCTTCCAAATTTAATTATATCAAAATTATGTTCTTAGTTTGCATTTTTAAAACAAGTTGGCAAAGTTTGGGCTGTGATAGTTACTTTTCTTTGTATAAGCTTATATGATGCTATGTTTTGGATTTTTGATTAAAATAGTGGTGACAACACACTGTTATTTTTTAAGTTGTTGCAGACAAGGTGCACAGAGAGCCAAGGACTTTTCAGTTTCTTGTGCTGCCCTGCCAGCGAGGAGGCCGGGGGTGTACATGGAGTTGGCAGGGGACAGAGCCAGGACAGCTGACCCAGACTGACCAAAGGGATATGCCATAACAACATGCTCAGCAATAAAGAATGGTGAAAGGAAGGAGAAAGAGGGGGGTAGTTGGAGTTTTGGTGTATGCCTTCCCAAGAAACCATTGCATGAAATGAACCCTGTTTTCCTGAAAGTGGCTGAACACCTTCCAGCTGATGGAAAGTAGCAAATGACTTCCTTGTTTTGTTTTGCTCATAAGCAAGGTTTTTGCTTTACCTAGTGAACTGTCTTTTTCTCAACCCATGAATTCTCACATTTCCACCTTTCTGATTCTCTCCCCCATCCCACCTGGAGAGAATGCGTGAGAGTCTGTGTGGTGCTCAGCTTCCTGCTGGAGTTAAACCACAAAAGTTAGTAAGAGGAAGTTTTCATGTGAAAACTAAAAAGTCAAGGTAGAAATTAAATATTTTGTAGCCAAAAACTAAATGAAATTTCCTATGCCAAAAGATTGAACAAGACCTTCAGCAGTTTGAAGAATGATTCCCGGGGAAAGGAGCAATTATATAAGAAGATTAGATGTGATTTTTCCAGTTTATAGTAAGCAGCATAATTTTATCTAATTCATTGCTTTTCTTCTAATTCAATTTAGGATTAAATTAGGTTCTTCATTTCACCAATGTATATCTGAATTAAATATAAAGGTTTGGACTTCCCTATATACTAAATTTTCTATTATATGAGCTAATGCGTAGATACAAAACACCAGTCAAGATCTGGAAAATGAGCTAATACTTTTAAAGGTGAAGAGTTTGATTGTTTTCTCACTGTTCAACACCTGTAAGTCCCAAAGTTTAAATACCACAGTAAAATAATAGTTTAGTATGTGTGTGGATGTTGTATGGCCTACCACGATAACATAACTGTTTTATTAAAAAAGACACAAAATAATTTACTGACTAAATATAGAAAAAAAAAAAAAAGCTAGTAAAAACAGTGTAAGGTGTAAGCAGTTTTGAATCAGAATGTTATTAGAAAATGTTCTTACAAATTTATGCCTTTAACTTACAACAAAATATTTTTTTTCCTTTAACCATTGGATCTACTTTAATGTCATAGAAATGGATGGATGAATAAATGAATTGATGAGAATCCAAATATCCCATTATACTTCCATTCACAGAATAAAATATACTTATTTCAACCAAGCATGTATACTCTAAAAGTACATTGTATGGTACATTATAATAAAGCAGCAACAATAAATCTAAGGCAGTGATTATTTTGGTCAGTATAATTTGTCATTTTCCGTGCTCATTCTCCAATGACTTTAAGATTCTCATTGCCTCTTCTGCACATAAATCAAAATATATGCTTTTCCATAGTTTTATATTTTGTTTCTTTAAATAAGTTAATGTAGACTTTGTGTTATAAATCAAATAAAAATATATATATAGTTGGTGCGCCTCACTTGGGAAATAGATTGAATTTGTAAGGAACAGGCCAGAGTCTGTTAACAACAATTTGGTTGGGGTGGCTAGTCTTGCAATGAATAGGTCTGCTAATGCAACTGAACCTTAAGCCTTGAATCTTATTTTCCAAAAGAAGTGTTACATCAAAAATTTTCTCTGCCATACATAAGCATGTGAGAGAGAATTTAAAATCAATTAAAAAACAATAGCTCGAAGAAAGGTAGATTCCTACCCATAAATCACCTAATATGGTATAGACTCCCACAAATCCTATCATAGTAAATTCCAGGATCACCTGCATGATTCTTAGTTTGTGTTTTCTCAAGTGAAAAGGCAGAATTAAGGCTTTTTATATGCTGGGACTTTCAAAAGCTCTCCAGTGCCTAACTTCCATTTTAATTGATCTGCATTTTTAAACACCTAAATATATTCATACATCTGCTTCAAAATCCTTTGTCTTTGTGCACATTGCTTATATTCTCCTTAAATATAATAGCCAAACACTTTGCTGTCACTAATAGATTTTTTCCCTGTAAGAGAGGGAAGTATTCTCACAGCTCCAATAGTCTGAGAATAGAGTCTGTAATAGATTTAGAGACTTTCCCAGGGTCACACAGAGAGTCTGGGATGAAGCCAAAAAGTGAACTCATGCTCTTCAAATTCAATCTACTGCTTTAGCTGTAAAACCACCACACTGGTCACCCCTTCTTTGTTTCAGAAAGAACGAGTATGAGCAGAGAGGATGATGGTTTAAACATACTTTTGTCTCCTTTTCATTATTGTCTGACTTCTTCCTTAATTATTTCACTCCTTGTGCTAATATGCAACAGATTGTCTTGAACATGATATGGTCCACTAGAATCTCACTCCACTGCAACTTCATTACTTGGCAATTGTAATTGTAATGCTTCGTTTGTCTTTGATGTAACTTCATAAGTGACAATTTTGAGACTGTATGGAGAATAGCCTAATGTTTCTGCAGTGCCTAATGTATCACATTGTATTACTGCACTTAACAGTGTTGCTGCTCATGCATTTTTTCACAATGCTTTACAGTGAGAGTTGAAGGCTAAGTAAACAAATATCCCGGTGGAATAGGATTCAGGCACTGACTTGGGACTTGCTGTGGGAAAAAGTTCACATGAGGCAAGATGAGATTAAGACAATGAAAAAGAATAAAAATGAAAAGGACTAAAACTAAAAAAGATTTATTGTTCTTTGGGAAATCTCAAGGCCATGGATTTCTGTTCTTACTTAACACTGCACTTTTGTATTTTCAGAAAGAATCCAGAGGTATGCAGGGAAAGAGTCATCATGGTGAGTAACCTGCACAACTAAGTTTAAAAATATGTGGAAGTGTTCTTATTGTCAGCTTTTGAAACATAATCAAATTATCAAATTAAAATCAAATAATAAAATTTAATATGAGAAAAAATTTTGTTAAAAGAGTTCTTCCCATGAAAAGCATTTTAAAGCTTTTATGATTATTTTGATGTTTTCCTTTGTATGCAGATGCACATACAGTATCCTACAGACACATTACCACCTCTCCTAGTACTTGATGGTTTAAAGTAGAAGCTTTTGTCTTAGGATTTCCATATTTCTGCTATTTCTCCATCATCTGGATTAACATTTGGGTTTGTGACATCTCACTTATAAGAGTGGCAGTGGAGAGAATTATGACTTCAGGTGAGGGAGAAGAGGTAGGAATAGATGAGATGTTCAGGAATGAGCCTCATGTTTCTGTAGAAACACTTGTGAGCACAAATTTGCAATCTAGAGAAAATAAAAATAAAAAGATACAAAGTATTACATAGCTGCAAATTTATCCGATGGATTGTTATGCAGATTTTTGGGGAGCATCTGAGACTGAGGATCTAAATGCAATTAAATTTGATTTACCAAAATGCAGCAGAGGAAAATTTAAAATAGAACAGCAGCATGTAAATTTGAATTAATCTTTGTTTCCTCTTTATCTTCCTTCCCTTAGGTTTCATATATAGCTTCCATCACAATAATGTTTGAGTGTAGGCAAACCTACAGCAATGTAGACTGGTACAGCTCTTCAGTGAAACTTCATTAATTTATAGTGCTGACAACATGACCTTACTAACATTGTTGGAGTTTGATGCTTACCACAGATTCAGAAAATAGCTTTGAAAGACATGATTGATTATGTTATATTTCCTTCTTATAAAGAAAGTGGATATTTCTCTCTGGAACTTTTAATTCCCTTTGACAGTTCAAGTGTAACATGTATAATCAGAATCAGGATGAAATCCATAGGATCAAGAAATGAAAAAGAGTAATTACATTATCAGATTAGAGGAAAAATTAACACAGTTTTAAAAGAATTACACTGATTTAATTGGTATATGAAAAAATGTTTCATTTTTGAGATAAAGAAAATACTAATATGTACTTTTTTGTAACCTTTTTTTGTTGTATTCTGTGGGATATGAACACATAAAACAGTTATGACATGCAGATGTCTCTAGATTTCTGAGCAAGGTAGGTAACACTGAGTATTCTTGATCTGAGAATGAGAGAGTTCAGATGCAAGCAGAAGAATTGCAGTAGAAGGAATATTGCATATTTACTCAGCTTCTGATTGTTTTTTTAACACAGATATGTATCCTTGGCACTCTCTACAAGTAAATTAGAACCACGAGGATGATTAAGGGGGTGGAGTATAACTCCCTTATGAGGAAAGGCTGAGCGAGCTTGGTCTCTAACTTGGAGAAGAGGAGTCTGAGGAATATAAACCTTATTAATGTTTATAAATATGTAAAGGGTGAGTGTCAGTATCAAAGCCAGGCTCTCCTTGGTGACATCTAATGGTAGCACAAGGGGTAATGGGTGCAAGATGGAACATAGGAGGTTCCACTTAAATATGAGATGAAAACTTTTCATGGTGAGGGTGACAGAACACCCAGGCGGGGTGTAGAGTCTCCTTCTCTGGAGACATTAAAAACACATCCAGACATGTTCCTATGTGACCTGATCTAGGTGTTCCTGCTCTGGCAGGGTACTGGACTAGATGATCTTTCAAGGTCCCTTCCAATACCTAACACTCTGTGATTCTGTGAAATTTATTGGTATATACTAAATATACTAACATGATTTGTCATTTTGGACCATAAACTCAAGTTGCCAGAAAATTTGCTGTTTATCTGAAGAAGCTAGTAGAAGTTTAAATGTCAATACCATTGTTATTATTCTGTTAAAATTAATTACAAAAAAATACAAATCCATAACTTCTAGGTTTATTTTGCCAGCACATTTCAGAATCTCTATCATCTGAACTGGACTGTTGTTTTTTCTGGAAGCACTTCTGTCGCTATGTTGTTTTGCTGTCATTGTTTGTTTGTTTTTGGTTTTGATATATATATATATATATTATTTTGGTTTTGTTTCTGCTTCTGTTTTTTAATGGGAACACGGGGAAAGAGTGTTGATTAGTTGACTCTGAATGGACTTGACAGTTTTTCCCTACCTAACCGTGAAAACCCACCAGATAAGTTCAACTACCTGTGTATTTATTTATTTTTATTTTTTGACAATATATTTCAAAGTATTTCATAACATTTATTTTTCACAACTTAATGTGGGATACAAAAATACAGCTCTTCCATTCGTATGTGTATTTCAGAAACTTTAGTTCCCATTTCCACATCTCACTTCATTTATGAGTTGGTCCTGGAAACATTTTAAATTCATAGATATGTAGTATACTTCCAGTATAATCAGAAAAATTGAAATTCATGATGTTTTTATGGCAGTAAAATCTATGTTTTTAAAATTTTAAGTATTTAAATATGCAATTCAATATCATAAGCTACCCATTGAGTCTCACCACAGTTGGGATTCTATTTCAAATAAATCCAAACGACTTTGATTTTTAAAAAAATGTCTTCCAGGCTTCATGATGGACTTTTAAAATCTTAATTAAATCTTATAATCTTTAAATATGGTCATAAAAGAAATTGTTTTTCTTTCTCCTTCACAAAGCTTGGAAAGTTGGTTAAGAGGAGGGGCATAAAGAACACTTAAGCAAGACAAAAATCTCAAGACATATTTCAGAGTAAGCATGAGCACACGTATCTATTTTCACATCTAAGTGTTTTTAAAATTTCAGATTTAACCATTATGCCAGAAATCAGAAAATTATTGACATGCTTTTGTTTGAAATAGTTAATTTTAAATGAAAAAAAAGAATCAAAACTATAAACACTGCTACTCTGTTTCCAACTATGAAGACCAAAAAGAAAATAAAATGTAATATTTTCTGAAAATTTATAAAAAGCTCTAACAAGTTTCTAATGATCTAATAAAATGAGGACCAATTTTAGCAGTTCTAGCAATGGACACATTTCAGTAATATTATTTTTCTTAGGTTAAAGTGTTTAATAATAATTATGCTTGTAATTGTGTAGCTCTGTAATACAGAACTAATATGCTATAATTGATATGCTATGTCTCTGTTTGGGTTTTACAGTTGTCCTAGGTAAGATTAGATATTTAAGTTTGAGATATCTAATGACAAAGAGATGAGGCCTGTGATGACAGTAGACTTTGAGTAGTGGAGACACAGAATGTGGTGTAGAGGATTTCAGACATGGGATGATAAAAGATGGGGCACAGAAATGCTGGAGATTCCGTGGCTATAAGCAACTCTTATCAGTTGTTTATCAGTTAAAGAAATGTATACCTGGATTTAGACAAAAGTAGTTTTAGTGGCAACAAAAGGAACAAAAGATATAGTGCCTGACATGTAATAAAAACCCTGAATATTTTAAAGTTGTTTGCAGACTGGAGCTTCAGATCAATGAAGAAAGAAAGAGGTGTACATGCATGTTAGTAAGCTTATAAGAATGACCCCAAGAGGAGCCTTAGTTCAGGAAGAACATCAACGTAAACCATCATGTGTGCCACCAAGAGATTCCAGATATGCTGACTGAGTGGAACACGCCTCCACCACCCAAACCAGATTGGAAACATCAGTCATCAGACCCAGTGGAAAAATAGACGGCTGAGAATAACTCTAAGAGAAGAATTTTCTCTTCTAAATAAAAAACAAACAAACAAACAAACAAAAAAAATAAGCGTATAAGTTTAACTCTATTATTATTATTATTACTTGACTTTTTCTCTTAATGAATACCCAACCTGTATTACTATTCTTTCTTTTTCTCTAATAGCCCAGCATTTAGAGTGCTTATGTAATCTAGGAGACTCTAGGAGTCTATTAAAATCAGTAAAATAGAAAACTAAGAAAATTATAGTGTTATAAATGTAATGTTTGATTTTTCATTAGCTCAAATCAAAGACAAATTTCAACTGAGTTCAACACTGCAAGAAATATACTGTTTTCTTGAAAGTTAGAAGAAAATAACTTCCTAAACCCTTAAAATGGATATCAGTGTATGAAATGAGTTAGAGTGAAAACCACTAAATTCAGCTTTTTAAAGAAAAATAAAACATGCAAGTTAGGATTCCATTTCCATTTGAAGGCATCTTAATACTACTGTCTTCAGTTGTTTTCATCTAGAGGTCTACTCTTGAGATTAGAATAAATTACTTTTTTTTTTTTTTTTTTTTTTTTCCTCCAAAGTGATTCAGTTGCTCATACACAGATGTCAAAAGCCGTGTGCCATGCCCTGGGGACAACCTGCCTAACCCCAGCCAGGTGTTTCAGAAGAACGTAGGTCTCAAGTGGTGTGTCACCTCTGTAACTCCTATACAGACATTGCAGAATACCCAGGGCATCTAAACCTGCCTGAAACATTCAGTTTAGGCAACTGAAACCTTATCCCACATTTGATCAGATGAATCCAAGAGTAGACAGTTGCAATGGGCCTCATGGTAAGCACCAATAGCTGGCATCTCAATTATGTAAACTTAGGCAGTGCGTTAATATGGTTATGGGGTCCTACATGTATGTGAGGAAAAGTTTTGATTAAAATGTTTTCTGAGAAAACAAGTGGGGGGAAATGTTGACTTGGACCATTTTAGGTTAATTTAAGAAATTACATTTTTCTTCATCTGGAGACAGTATACTAGTAAAGGTGGCAGCAAAAGAATGTGTCCTATAACTCTTCAGTATTTCATCTTCCCCAAGAAAGAGGAAAAAATAGAAATAAGATTAGAAGAAATGCTCAAGGATAGCTGTTGAATCAAGAATGTCCAAGAGTAAATGGAAATGGTAAGACTGGAAAAATCTTTGGTGCCGTATCCAAATTATACAGACAGACTAGCACAGTCAGAAATCTTTGCCTTGTTACACTGTGAGGTATCCAATATACATCTGTATAAATAGCTTTTATCTGAGAAAAACTCAGGGAAAACAACAATTTATACATCTCCCTCTTTCATTTAAACATAAACCAGGAAATCTATGTGGTTGAAGAATGGATTACTGCCAAGGAAATATCAACAATAAAAGGGGAAAAAAAAATCAACATGATATGCCCGTTTTGCATTTTTACTGCTAACACAATTGTTGACATTGTAAATTGACTCTTAACATCATAAATGGCTTTCTACACATTGTAAAGTAAATCCCGTAGACTTTTATTGGTATCATAAATGGCTTCTTAACATGTAAATGGCCTCCCTCGCACAGCAATGTAAATCCCATAGGCTTTTATTGACAACATAAGTCATATAGTGGAATGCATTTTGCTATCATTTGTTGGTTTTCATTTAAAAACTAAATAAAAGTTTGAGGAAATAAAACATAGGGATATGCACATTTCCAATTGTGGCCACCCTTGTTTTTCTGCTCCTTTGATGAATGTATAATGTCAAAGGTACTTGATAGTCTTTCTTCTGTTTAACTCCCATTTGCAAAATAGTATGGCTGAACAAGTGTTCCCCAGACTAGGCACTTCAGCAGGAGCTGACTAAGTTGACAAAATGGATGTAAGGAACTGTAAACTGGTAACTATAGTCACTCACATTTACAAGAAAGATGCAAGGAAACATTTTGCTTATTAAAATTATGATATAGCCCAAATCCTTGACTGTAAAAACATCCACTGTGTTGCTTGGATTGATCAAAAAAAGTCTGCCTTCCTGATGGTGAAGAGCAGCAGCAGTTTAATAGCACCCAGTAAAACTCTAGTACATTTTCAGAGATAAAGAATAAACCCTACTATAAACCCTACTATTTTATATGCTTGTATGACCCTGTGGGCCATGCTGTAATGATTTAATTAATTATTTTCTTACAGTGAGATTGAAGGCAATGATTTGACTGTGTGAGCCAACACATAAGTGCAAGCAATTTAGGGTCCACAGTTTAGCTAGGTATTACTCAGAACCTACCTGAATTGGATAATATAATGGTTTCTGTGCACCTTCATAACACACTGTACATAGAAGACAAACTATGATTTAAAAAAAAAAAAAAAAGTCTCTAATAAGGTGCACGTTTATGATTATCTGTCTGGACCTAAAATGCAGAACCAAGCAGAGTTCACCAAGAGCTTAAAATGCATGACAATCACCTCATGTCAGCAAATTTAACCCACCGATTTTAGGATTTCTGGACAACAGATAAGGAAGTACATAGTAGATGAGCTCACAAAACATTTGATGCACTGTCAGAATAGAACATGGATCAGATTTCATTGGATACCCTGGAGGACTTAACCCAAATTATTTCAACTTGAGTAGTACATATTTACAGATGTATCTCCTTCTTTTATAACAGCTAAAAGAATTAGCTTCCATATTTGTACCTATCCATCTCTATTTAATTTATATATATATTCATATATAATAATTAAAACATTAAAACCTTCGCTGAGAGTACAGTATATTTGGATTATTTGTCCCATCTTGCTATAAGAATATTGCATGTGAGAGGAATCTGTGATTTACCTGTTTGAATGTCTACAATTCAGGTAAGGATAACTATGTTCTAATCACCATTACGGGAACTGCTCATGTATTTTATCCAGAGACAGTTTAATTCAAAGTACTATAAACCAATGACTGTTTAACACAATGGCTATTTACTTCAGATTTCTCAGGGAGAGTAACTGTTGGAATGTTTTCAGGAGCTACATCTAAGTGTCAAAAGGCACTTTGGAAAATGGCATTATAAACCCCAAATCAAACACACAATTGACCCCCTCTTATCAGTCCATTTTGAAATCAAGCTACACAAACTCAGCTAACCTTATGGTCCTGGTTAGTAAGAAACCTGATATTTTAGCATGTGCTGGTAGGATAACAACTTTGGCAGCATTTATGAGTAGTGCAGTTCCTTCCATGTTGGTTTGATCTTTGGATTATGCCTTAATCACAAGGTCAATATTTATTGATTGATTGATTGATTGATTAAATATACACTGTGACGCTCTCCTTTTCATCAGTAAAAAGGTGAACAAACCAAAATTTCCTCAGTTACATATCAGGTCAAATACAGTTAATAACACCACAACTCTTTTTACTGAAACAGTTTTCCCCATATATAATTATATTAACATGCAAATTATATTTCTGTTCCCATAATGTAATGAAAAACTATAACGTTTTTATTTATTTATTTTAATTTAAGACTAAAAAGCAATTGCCAAACAGTCAGACACATTCAGACATCACCAGCTTCAGTAGGCAGCTTAGCTATTTAAATATTTAAGAGTTTCTATAAAATTGTCTTAAATGATAAAAGGTTAGTCGATCAGTTGGTGTGACTTTCAAAGTTAAGTCATTATCCATAGTTAATGCTCCTTGTTACAGTAGATAGTAATCTGTACTTCTTATAAACAGTCACTGCCCACAGCATGAAAATATTTCTGATCCATCTAATAAAAAATTGTAGTGTCATTCCCTTCTAAGGCTAGTGTCATATCCCTTGTAGCAGGTATCTATGATGTTGGGAAGTTTCAAAATGTACTTGAAATTTTATATGTATTTATATATTAACGTATATATATCAGTATACATATGTGAACATCAGGTTTTTAGTATTTTGTCTAGACAAGTTTTGAGAACCTGCAAGGAAGGAGATTCATACAAATATCTTGTCCTCTGTGTTCATGTAAATATTAAGGAACCTTTTTTGGCATGGGGGTTGGACCCAATGATCTTTCGAGGTCCCTTCCAACCCCTTCAATTCTGTGATTCTGTAATTCTTTGAAAGAATTTTCCTCATACATGAAATCAAGACCTCGGGACTGGATACTCACTGCCACCTTGTTCCTAGTTATTTATGTTTCAAAGGAAATGAAGTAATTCACTATTTTTAAAGGTCTGGACTCAGAGTATGTAAATATCTAAATTCTGTTTCTGAAAGCTCTTAGGAGTTGACAGGATGTTTGTAATGAAGTGGAATTTAAGTATTTCTTGCTTAATAACAAACACAGAATTTATCACAAGTTAACCAAGCATTTGGTTTACATATCCTCCTTATGATTATGCATAAGTGATCTTTCTATTGCAGTGAGGCTACACATAACGCTCTATGAGATTGAAAGGTGTGCTGTACTTCAGTTTACCCCAATTATTGTTTCAGTTCAGCATTTTGCTTTCTTACCTTGGCAGTTTATAATGCCTATTCTGAATTTCTTGCTTAAAAGCATTAGCTAGAAAATTATATTCAAGTCAGTACACTTAAAAATATCTCTAAGATGCCTTCTACCATGTATCCTTTTTACAATGTAATTCACAGTCTGAAAGTCATTGGTCATTGCTGCTTTATCTACCTGAATAAACAGCCTGACTTATCATGCCTAAACTTATAAACATACTCCTGGGTTTGTAGACAACGTCCTGTACAAATTCAGTGTTAGTCTGCTTGTAAACCAAGAAGACTCATGCCTCCTGTGGAACTTCTCTAGGTGATGGATGCACTTTTCTGCCTCCCATCTCTGGAAAAGTGTGGAAGCATCTTTGTGTATGTCTTGATTTGTGAAGAGCTTATATAAAACCTAGAGAATGAACATTCTCTTTTCACCTTCTTTATCACTGTGTCTGCCTGAAAAGTCTGTGAGTCATGAGAACCATCTGGTAGCAAATGGTGGCTCCTTATCTGAAGAAATAATGGTCCGCTGTACATCAAGCAAAGCACTTGTGTACCTGAAAGAATGATTCAGAAAAAAACTGGCTAACTACTATTTTCACTATTGACATTTAAGCTAACATCTAAGACACTGTTAACACTTCTATTTTTGGGTGAAATTTCTTGGATTTCCTAAATTGCCACTCTTACTAAACTGGATACATATGTATATTTTTTCCTTCTAATTTCTGTTAGTGATGAAAAAAGACACATTTCTGTTTGCCTAAGTATCCCAAGCAAGCCTAATTTGCTAGAAAGATATAGACCATGCCTAATTCACTTGCAGTAAATATGAGTTTAAAAAACTGCTTCTGGAAGTCCCTTTCATAAGAAACTAGTGACTGGAACATTGGCTCTAAGGCTAGGATGTCTGGATCTTGCCCTTCTCATACAATATGAATCCAAAGCACCTTAATCCAAAATTGAGAAGCTAATCGTCATGGGAACACTCCACATTCCTCCTGCTAAATCGGAGTAAAGGAGTAAATGGGAATAGTCACTGCATAGCCTGGTGTTCAGACTAAAGAATTTAGAAGAACAACACACAAGAGGAAGCCGGTTTCAAATGTGGCAATGCCAGCAATTAGTTGCAGGTGAGGGTTCTTAGATTGCTTCTATTTTTTAGCTAGTGACTAAATTAATATAAACTGCTTTAAAAGCTGAGTGGACAGGATTGGAGACTCATGTTTTAAGTAAAGTTCAGTTTTGCACTTGTATTTGTGGTTGACTCCCTTTTAACGTGTTCTTTTTATTATTATTATTTTTAATTTTTATTTTTTTTTCCAATTTTTCATTTCTTGGTGCATAGCCTCAGCAGATGAGAAAACTAGAATAATTGATAGTATGGTCAGTGGAGAAGCTTCTTTGGTCGCGAGAACATTTCATTAACTTCTGTTCATCTGAAATATTTAAGTACATTATGCATTTTCAAGTTCCCAGTCTCTGTATTATACAAATCATCGGCTATAGGGAGTTTGTGGTCCTGAAAACTCCGTTAAACAGTTCTATATCTATGTTTTAGGGATTGTTGTACTGATCATAATATTTAAGGACTTAGATAATATCTTAGGACAACTGAAAGATTGTCCCCTTGCTTTGAGGCTTATAATCATGGCTCAGTCCTAATGAGGTCAGACAAAAAGATGACTTTCATAGTGGAAAAAACAAGCAGATCAGCACTGGAAACTTTTCAGCTACTAAGACCTCAAGGTCAAATTTTTATATCTTAAATGCCTCACTGGTTTTGTGCACCACCATTTGCTGTGGTTTGAGGATTGCTCTTCACAATCCTTGCTGACAAGATGTCTCTTAGAATATTTTTTTTGGAATAGATAAAGGGCACTATCACAGCATGTGTGTTGAGGAGAATGACTCCCACAAGCTCTCACTTATTATGCTCCCAGGAAAAGAAAAACTCTTCTTGGGTATTGTGTGATGTTTGTAAATGGCCTGGACAGTGTCATATCAGCCTTTTGTTTCTCAGGTGAAGACTGTGTCACATTTGTTTGTTGATTGTAGTAAATTGCTCTCCACTGCAGCATATGACCAGTGGATTACATTTCCTTTTTTTTTATGAGCATCTGTCCTTTCGCCTTAAATAGTATAATGCAACTTTTATATTCCTAGTTCATATAAGAGAATGTGGGCCAGACAGGGTCACCAAGAAAGGGTTTGACCATTGAGTTCGAAGAGAACCTGAGCAGACTTGCATTTGTGATGCTGTAGATGATGCAATGAAATGGATAGCTGACAAACGCTGGTTGCCAGAGTAATAGTCCTGGACTGCTCAGAAAAATAAACAAACAGCAGAATCAGCATCATCATTTTTGGAGGTTATTATTGTGCTCATGATAAATAAACTAGTTTTCTGAGAGTCTATTGGAATATATTGAATTACATATTTATTTATTTATTTATTTATTTATTTATTTTTAAGAAGAGATGACTTGTTTTCTCCATATATATTTTTGTCTCAATTGGTTGTGGAAGGAGTCAAGATTCACAAGTAATACAAGTTAATTAAAATAAATTTCTCTAAGCAATAATTATGTGCATTTTTCTGCCCCTTCATGGAAGCTGTCTGAGATCACAGCACAAGAACTATACCTTGTGTGAAAGATCTAAAAAGTGACAGATATAAAATAATCACAGATTGATTTAAATAAATACCTTCTAAAACCTAGCCAAAAGAAGTGAACCTCCTGGTTTATTTCACTTCCAGGAAAAGTACTTCCTTACAAACATCTTCCATGTTTTTAGCAATTAGGGTGATCATAGCCTCCATTGAGACAATGGTATCTCAGTGGGTTGTTAGATTGTTTATGAATTGTGTTTGCAATGTTGTAGAAAAACAAACAAACAGAAACTGTTTAAAGAGATTTTTTTTTTTCCTATCGGAATGTAGAGAAAATGTATTATTAATGGTTGTTTGATTGGTTGGTTTTACTTTTTTACTTTTTTTTTTTTTTTTTTTTCTCTCTCTCTCTCTCTCTTTAAATTTACAGGATCAAAGGAACCCCATGCAACCTTCCAAAAGAAGGTGAGAGTGTTCTAACACAAAACTGATCAACAACAACAAAACTAGTCCCTTGTTTATCGCTGAACTTCCGAGAAGAGGCACAAGAGAAAAAAGTTTCATTTGAACCATAACATGTAATGGAATTATTTGCGTTTTATAGTACAGCAGACTCTGAAGTGAACACTTGGATTGCTGCTAGGTTTGAAATAAATAGATCTTGGATAGATAATTTTCCTTTCACAGAAATAAGGGTCTTATAGAGTCTGGCTGAGGTGCTCAACCTGATCTCCTAGGGTCACCAGGAACAATTGGCAAACAAAGTTGTAAATGAAACCATCACCGACGCTATAATACCATTAACATAACAGTGCCAGAAAGATGCAGTGCTTAAAAAACATCAGGTGTGGAACCAACATGCTATACTAATATTGCAGACGGTTACATCCTCTCCTTTTTTTTTTTTTTTCTTTCAAAAGTCAGAACAGATGTTTGTATAAATAAAAAGTATTATATCTTTTGTTTAAATGATAATAAAATTATTAGTGCTAAAATGCGATCTATAAAACCAAACAACAGAATTTAAGATGAACTTGTATCTCTACCTGATACTTTAAGCCAGATCAGGACGAAAAGCTTATTTGAAGTGAATTAGAGCTGCAATTGAAAAAGGGTGTTAAGTCTGGCCGCAGCATCCATAATTTCCCAGGGATGGAAAAGTATCTTAGAGGATTGTAGTCTCATTCTATCACCTCCTGACCCAATACATAGTTTGTCTATATGACAGGGAGACAGTCTATATCACTGTCTTCTCTTTTTTCAAATGATAATCACATATACACCCATATCTGAAATTCATATATGAAATGCAGAAAATTGCCTTAAGACTTGAGATTGAAGTTTTTCAGAATCCACCTCAGAAATTTTTGCTTTTGCACAGTTCAGATCAAAATAGTTCAACTGGTCCAATGGTGAAAACAGAGATAATGAATTGCATTTATGACTATAAAGTCGTGATTTTATTTCTTTTTTCTTTTTTTCTTTCAATAAGAAATGAAAATTCATCTGAGCTGTCTCCTTTTCCTTGTAAATTTTACTGTAAAACTGTTTTCTTCTGTTTTTTGTTTGTTTGTTTGTTTGTTTTTTGACTATTCAAGGTTTGTTGCTCAGACAGTTCTTGCTAAGTATATAATCTGCAAAAATGACTGTTTTTCTTCATCAGTGAGTCACAAGATATCTGCAAGGCCAAGGATATGTTAACTGTACAAAAAATATTCTTCCTGAGTTTTTTGTTGTTCTCTATCACAAACAATGAAAGTTTGTGACTTGCAAGAGTATACCCCAAAATCCAAGTCCAAACCAACAATTTTAAACTTCTTAGTAATACAGCTAATATCCTGGATACTAGGAAGATCACAAGTTATCAAAGTAAAAATTTGGTTTATTATATGCTTCCAGTGATACTCAAACATACATTTCTCTTGTGGCTTCTCAGAAACAAGTTTATCACTGACATTGTTAGGATCTCAGGAACGCCATGCACTCTCCATCCCCAATTACCAAATGCAAAGTTGTTAGAAGAAGTGACAAATAAAAGTGAAAAAGAAAACAAAATACAGACAATGCAAAATGGAATAAACTTCCTTCTGTTTTGTTCCTCTTCCTTGGTTTAGGGGAAAAATAGTATTCAAAGATGGCTTAGCATATGTCCAGCCTCATTATCTCCATATTAGTGAACTAGGTCCTAGTGAAGATGGGAGTAATTTTATTTTATTTTATTTTATTTATTTTTTTTATCTTTATGACGTTTAAAAAAATTAAAAGTTTTTTTACTTTTACAACAACATTCTGGCTGTTTGTGTAGGTTATCTTCATTTCAGCTGTATGATTCTCTTTAAGATGTTACGTTTTCCCACACACGACTCTGATTACATTTTGTGCTTTGTTTGAGTTCTTGTGGGACATTTTTTTTTCCTTCACAGATGCCAGTCCAAATTGCATCGACTGATTGTGTATGACCACCGGGGCTGACAACTGTGACTTAAATGGGACAGCATCAATTTTTTTCAGACAGGGAAAGGTCATTTCAAATTCAGAAGTCTGTACTGAAATGATCCATAGAATCGGAGTTATTTGTTTGAAGGTTAACATTTCAGTGATGTACGCTGTCATTAATATGATTAATATTTTCTTTATGATTGTCCAGTAATAACTGTAAAAACAATGAGACTGAAGAGACTGAAGCTGGTTGTTGTTTTCTAAGACTATAAAAAGAAGAAAAAAAAAAAAAGTGGCTTTGAAAATAATTGTGAAATGGGTCTGTCCTAGAGACAGAGTGTCCCCACTCAAGGGAAAAGAATTTGAGAAAGACACTTGACATTAAATGTAAAAATAGGATTCTGTCCCTGATGACCTTCATTATGACAATTCCTTTTCACTTCAATGTGGTAGTTTTGCTCATCTAACCTTATAAAGCAAGAGTTTTGAGTTATTTTCTTTAGGATAATAATATCTTCTGCAAACGAAGGTACGTGTGGAAGGCCTGGTCTCTGTAAAGAAATAGGGTTACACCACCAGGTCAAGAATTTATGAGAGGTGGATACTGGTGTTTTCATCCTTTATATGACATAAAATTTAACTCTTTCCTTACAGCATAAAACAGAACAAATTGTATAGGCACTTCTGAAGATTATTCATCCCAAGAACCATCAGGGTTAAGACTGCACTAAGTGCGACTACTTATGATCTAGGCAGTCTAACATTATCCCACTCACTTAAGCAAATATGTTGCATGCCCTCTTTCCATCCCAAGGTACACAGTGCACATTCTCAGTTTAACAGCATAAAAATGGAATTTTGATAGGCTGAAATTGAATCCTTTATATTATCACAGAAATCACTTCTGAGAAAAAAAAGTATGAAAAAAGTATGAAGATGTAATTTTCTAAAATTGTTATTAAGATAATAGAGTACTAAGTCTCATTTCAAGAGATCACATTGACATCTGGATGACGTGTCATGTTTTTACAGTACTAATACAGAAACTTGGATTCCAAAATTTGTTTTAACCTATGATTCGTACAGATTGAAAGAAATGATAACTGTCCAAAGCCTCATGAAATAGGAGTGACTGACTGATCTGAGAGATTTAAAATCATCAGTCTCCTATGATCTGATGATGCTGATTTTCTATCACTGTCATAATTTTTCAGACCTTTGTCAACCTGATAGCATCTGCAGAGCATATTGTGCTTCTCTGCTGATGTTGCTTATGGTCTGTCAGAAACCCACCTCTCCTACCAAGTAGGAGGTGCCATGTGTGATGGCACTTTCTGTTAATATACTTCTGTAGTTACTGAAAAATTGCATTTTGCAGAGGTAAGAAATACATAACTATATATTTTGGAATAAACTTTGACGAAATTTTTTTTCTCTTTTTCTTATTACACTTGTTCTAATTTCTATATTATTATTAGTTTTGGATTGCAAGCTAGAATCAAGTTTTAACTCCTGTCTGAAAGTTTTTTTGAATTTTCATGGCTTGAAAGCAATCTTAGTCTTTGACATATCAGATACCTACTAGTAGTTCCTGAACGAGGCAACTCTTCACCATTTCATGTGCTCAGTTTTACACTCAGAGCATTCTCACCTGTGTTTTACTTTTGCAGTAATTTTTGCTTACACTTTGAGGTTATAGCCTAATGAATGCTTCATTCTAGAAGAGACAGACTACTTTTTGCCACTGTCTCCCATTAACTTTATTACTTTCCAGAAAGTCATAGAGGATTTGATTACCTATTCTTGTAAATTTGCAAGCCAGTTTAAGAAAATCTGTCATCTTGAAATCTCTACTTTTTCTTGTGGAAAGTGGCTACCACTTTCATTGCAGTCCTGCATAAACTGCTAACTACTTAATTGTCATCCTTTAATGTTTAGTTTACCTGAATGCTATTCCAAAAGAGCAGCAGGTGGATACTCTATTCCAAATAAATACATATGCATCGATCACTGGAAGCCGTCCTTTAATCCATAAAGTTTTATTTTTGAACAATAAAGCTGAAACAACTGAAAACAAAAAAACAAACAAAAACAGCAACAGCAAAGAGGAACATTTGTAAAGGAAAATTGCTTAAACTTATAGTAATATGCATATATCTAATAACAGATATCTTTTGGCTACAGAAAAATGATCAATGAATAAATCATAGTAGATTACAAAATATTGAAAATACAGCCTTCAATTTGTGGTCATTGTGTAGAGCTATAAGTTCAAAATATTTCTGTGAGTTCTTCTATAAGATCATAAATAAATCTACAGAATATTCTAGTTCCACTTAAAAGAGTATTCATAAATATAGATAGAAAATAAAGAATACCTTTCTTTAATACTGCTTCTAAATCTGAAAAGCACCTGATTTGATGTTTTTACCTAACAAAAGGAGATCATTTTATTTTAATTTTCTAACCAGAGCATGACAGTTTAGACTTAACACACTAAAAAATTTGTACAAATTCATACCAGTTTCTTCTTGAAAGAAGAAATGGTGCATTCGTGACTTTTCCATGTGGTCATCCTTAAATGTTTATCAATTTTTAGCAGTAACTGGAGAAAGTTGTTTCACTGTTAATTAATTAGCTATTGGCAGAATCTTTATTCAGTGCAATGCCATAACTAGATTTCTTAGCTATAGACAAGTGAATTCATTTTTAATGGACTATATTTCAGAATCTAATAATGAGAAAATATTATTTAATTTTCTACAGCAAACACTGAAACAATTTCAGGGTAGTATACAGTACATAGGAAAAACTAGCAATTTGTCCTTCTACAGACTACAGGTCTTTCTCCACTGTCTAAATATCAAGTCGTGTCTCTGAAGGCCTGTCTTGTCTCTTTGTAGCTTAGGTTTCATTGCATCTCTTCACTTGATGTGTTGTCTGTAACATACACACACACAAAGAATATACTGAAAATAAACACCTGATAATGAAAATGTCTTAGCTGATTTTCTAAACCAATAAAAAAATGATTTGGTAGATACACCATGCCTTGATGATATATTACACAGAAAATTGATAAATTAACAAATAAATAAAGATCTTTCATCAATGATCATTTTTTCTCAAACAGTCTTATAAGTACGAAAGTGCTATAATACACTGATGAAGCATACTGTTACGTTCACTTCTAGGCTTCACCCTCGTCTTGGAAGAGTGTACCTGCACTTTCAATGACTTTGTCCACAATGGCAATGGTAGAAAGATGTGATCTGATTTTGTTAGCGCTCCAAAATGGTGAGACTAGAAGTGACCTCAGTCAAAAAGTTGTGTGGATTTTTGAGCTATATTGAGTCTGAAATGTGGCTTATA
Organism: Anas acuta; assembly: GCF_963932015.1. Classification (NCBI taxonomy): domain Eukaryota; kingdom Metazoa; phylum Chordata; class Aves; order Anseriformes; family Anatidae; genus Anas; species Anas acuta. The sequence continues at coordinate 5,034,408 of NC_088982.1, read as the reverse complement.
CATGTATTTCCTCTGAGTATGTATGCTATGCATGTATGGATGAATGCTGAGTATGTAAGACACCAAGCTCCTTAACCTAAGCTTGGTGTTTTACCCATCTGCTCACATAGTTTTAGTTGCTCAGAAAGCCAGTATGCATACATCTACTCACAATACAATAAGTAGATGCTAATATGACTGCATGAGTATTGGCTCTCACAGTGGAGAGAACATCTGTATCAATGTTTATATTAACAACTGCACCATCAAATTCACATCTGGAAAAGTCCAAATCTGTTTTGAAGCAGTATTTTTAACTTGTTAATATTGTTTGGTGTTGGAAAAATAAAATAAAATAAATAAAATAAAATAAAATAAAATAAAATAAAATAAAATAAAATAAAATAAAATAAATAAAGACCAGGACCCTGTGCTCATTATTAGTATATTTGTCTTCTGAAGGTGCCATCACTAAGACAATTATTTACTGTGGTGTTTGGATTGATTATAGAGGAAAAAATATATATTAAAAAGTTTAGCTCAATAGCTAGTTGATCCTTTTATCCAATAAAATGCCTTTGCATTGATGTTATTTAATATAATATCAGAAGTACACTTTGTGCAAAATAAATTGATATTATTACATATAAAATTAATTCTTGAAGATTTTTGGCAGACTGTGAAAACAGCTGTAAATATTAACATTTTGATAAGGGTTTTTGTGTGCCTGTGTATGTGTTTGTGTCTCCACAAGGTAACAGCTAAAAATGTGGACTTCAGATTACTCTGATTTGTTTGGCAAGTTGTCCTGTATGTTTTGTTGTTGTTGTTGTTGTTTGTTTGTTTGTTTGTTTGTCTTCCCCTCCTATTTTTAATATTTTAATTACACCTTTTAGATTAAATAACTGTTAGCAATCTGTCAGTTTCTTTTAGCTTCTATACATCTTAAAGTTTTTTGTTGTTTTTTTTTTTACAGTGTGAGAAAAGTATTTTTTTCCTCATTTTTTTTTAATAAATGTGATTACAAATGTAATACATTCTACTAGCAGATTCACAGAAGAAAAAATGCTTTGCAGTTAACACTAGGACTACAAATAATATTTCAATAATATCATTACTCTTAAAACTATATATAAACTATACTCTTAAAACTATATATATGCCTGTAATTTTATTTCAAAACCAGTTTATTTAATTCTACATACACTATTTCATAGTTGTACAGTAACGGATATCCGCCAATACTGATGTTTTACAAATAACAGGTTTGTAGTGCCAAAAATCAGGAGTCCCGGGGAGATGTAATTGAAGATACCTGTGTAATTAATTCAAATGCTGAAGATCACTCATGCTATTTTTCATAGTTTTTGACCATCTGCATTTCTTACTTTTCTTCAGTAGATGTTGTGAATATTCTGCAGTCACCAAAAACATTCTACAAATAATTCACCTTGAAAAATGAATACAGAGAATGGCTGTTAGGAAAAGCAACTGTTTTATAACCTGCGTTTCCCAGAAAATATAGCAAATCCAAAGTTAAAATTGAATTGGTAAATATCAAAGGGAAAATGTATTCATGTTATGAATTCTCATCACTTCTTTTCCATTTAATCACTTACACCACACATCCCAATTTTGTTCTCTATGTGTGCCTTTGAAAAGTGCTAACTATGGTGAGATTACTTATATGTACAAACGTAAGGATCTACTTTTCAGAAACAAAATTTAGTACAAGCTAGCTAATGTCTTTTCCTATGACAGTCAAAGGTACTATTTACTTTTATCTAATAGCTCAAAACTTTACAAGACAAAGATCAGTACAAGCTTCCAGAAAATCCTTCAGAGACACCTAGAGCTACATCTGCAAAGCCAACGGAAATTTAGGCATAGGTTTAGAAGCTAATCCTATGGGTCTTTAGACTCCTCCAACCCCTTTGCTTCTCTTTGGACTGGAGTTGCATACAGTCCTATGGAGAGCAATGTGTTACCCAGCTGTTCAAAAATTCTGTGAGCAATCGAATGCAGCAACTGTTTAAACCTATATTTAAGTCCTTAATCCCCCTACAAACTAATTAAAGGGTTCCACACTAATCCCTTTTTATTTTCTTTTTCATATAATTTTCATAGAACTGTGTATATAATGGTGTCCCATTGTTATGTCTCTAAATGTAACGTGTACTTCAACTTTATTTTCCCCCCTGAGATGAAGACATATAAATTTGCTCCTTACATAACATTAATTTAATAAAAAATAGAAAAGTAGTTAAAATATTTGCTTTCATCTTCATTTAACAAATGTTATTAAAAAGTAATTACAGAAATACTTCATGAATGGTAGCATGAAAAACAATTTATGATTTAACAAAATCCTTCATATGATAGTCCCAGTACTGAGACACTCACCTAGGAAGTTAAGTTGAGGAAAGCTATAACCTGCTTGGTATTACACATCATTCTATGAAAAGAAATGCAAGGTTAATCTGTGTGTAACAGAGGCCATTAATCTCTAGTTCACAAGCTAAAATATTATCAGAGTGATACAGAGTAAGTCCTGACTTCTGCTAGTTGTTTTTCTAAGTCTATTCTAAGTCTATTCTTTAAAGTCTATTTAAGAAAAAAAAAAAAAAAAAAAAAAAAAAAAGTACATGTGATAATAGGAACAGAATTTGCTCCTTGCTTTCCTCTTCTTCACTTCCTAATGTATACCCTCTCTGCTCATATGCTGTGTGATATGCCTTTTCTTTCTGCCCCTCCTTCTTTCCCAAGATCCAAAACCTTCCTGAAGCTGCTTTGAAACTCTCATATTGTTTCCTGTATAACAGCATAGCAGCAAGAGAAAGTCTTCCTGTAGCCTGTTCTTTCTTTAGAATACAACAGGTTTGAATAACCTCTGGATGCCTAAAAACTCATTCTGTCTTCTGCAGAAGAATTTCATCATCATTTTCCTTGAAAAATAATGAATCGTCTTAAGTTATCTGATGGAACAACAAAAGGAAAAGGTATCTGCCACCCACAAAGGGAGACTTTGAACCTGACAGGAGTAGGTATTCATTATCTTCCATCTACCAAGCTCATATACAGAACTCTTAGTATTTTCTTGTGGCTCATCTTTCAGCACTTTTTTCAGCACATTTTTCCACCTCTGTTGCTTATATTTTCTCTTATGGGAGAAACTGGAATGCCTTATACCAAGCTGTCATGTTTTGCTGTTTTAAATGGAGGCTCTGATCACAGATATGCCTTGCTTCATATGACTCATCAACCTCTTCTCCTTCTTTCTCCAAAGATTTGACCCTTAAGATGTGCCAGCATCACATGTGTGAGTTACACATGCAGTAACTCTGTACACTGGTTAGATGAAAGACAAATTAGAAAACTTCTGTATTGAAAGCACATATATCTTCATGATTATGTGGATTGAACATGCCTAGGGAGACTTCACAGAAATTGTTATGCTGGAAAACTGGAAGAGATTAAATGCTTATTCTTGGGACAGTAAAAGCAGCTGGGGATAAAGTAGTAACTTCTTCACCTAATTCAGCTACAGCTAGAAAGTGACACATGACTGTGCTGTGAAACCTTTAATCTCACGAGTCTTGCTCAATTTTATTTTTTTCCATGGGCAAAACAGTTGTGTGTGAATTGATATTTCCAATTTATGAAGACTACAGAATGAGGAAACAGTTTTCGACAAGCTGAAAAAGTAAGTTATCTTACCCAGAGACACACAGCAATGAAATTCTTGATTGTCCTTCCAATGCCACCATGAATAGATCAAAATAGGGAAAAGTAATGAAAATACAGGGAGCAATCAGCCACTATTGTGAATACGACTTTTATAATGCTCCAGAAATATTATATGCAACATAATTTTAGTCAGAATAGCAGTTCTCATTCTTTTTCTGTCCAGGAAATAATCTTCCAAAGTGTCTGACCAAGAGTGCCGGCTGAAAGAGGGAAGGGAAATGGATTCAAAATGAATTTAGTTAATATGTTTGTGTTGTTCCCTTTGGAAGAAATTCAGTGTTAATGATATTATTCACTCTGAGAAATTGAATAAAATGAATCACGACAACAGTGAAATCCAAAGTCATCAGTGAATGCAGTACTAATATAGTCATCACCCTTAAATCCTTACCAGCTGCTTATGGTCTCAAAACTGCTAAAAGTATTCTATATGCTCCATCAGCAAATTGTTGGCTTATGCGTCTGCTGCAAATATTTTCCATATCCAATGAAATATTCTAGCTTTTGACATCTAGGTAATGTCAGTTCAGCATATACTTTATTTGCTAAACATTCTCCAAATTAAGTACTAAGGACAATGAACACAAATAAAAAAAACAAATCAAAACAAAACAACAACAAAAAGATTGATCAGCTATTTCTTTCTCTTTCTGTTCACAAAGAAAAGATTAGAACAGGAAAAAGGGAAAACTGATGGAGAAGGGCTAGCCAAAAGTACTGTCAATAAGGCATACACTTTGTGGTACCACCACGTGAATATCTTTATCTTGAGATGAGTTCCCCAAGTCTACATTTTAAAATACATATGAAAAGGACTTCTTATCTGTAATCTTCCCATTAAGAGCAAGCAAACAAACAAACCCTTTTTTGTGTCAGAAAGTCAGATGTGTTATGAATACAAGAATCTAAGGTTCACAGAGATGTCCAAAGGAAGACAAAAATATTACATTTAATAAATATTTTGATTTGCTGCGATTATATTACTGGATGCTGAGTCTCGGGAAGAGAATTTCAATGATTCAAGCCATATTTTTTTCTACAATTATATGTGTTAAACTATAGCTAAAATAATTATCTAAGTTATGTGAACATTTTTAAAGTGTCTTAATTTGATAGGACATTTATTCCAACTCTGGAGATTAAAAAAATCTGACCCAAATATAGGCTATTTTTTCAGCCTAACCTAACCTTCAATATATGTTATTTCAGTATAGTTGTGCAACTGTGGTTTTCCTAATTTAATGTCAACATAGATACAAAATTTTATTAAGATGATATATTTTTTTTTGTTTATTTATTAGCATTTCATGAAGATAACCTAAAATTATCTAAAATTTTAGTACCTGGGAGATATAAATTTTGCAGATAACTCTGATAGAGAAAAATGAACTGTAGTGACATACCTTCATTTGGAAAAGGACATCTATGCATAGTGTCATAGAATCATGGAATATCCTGAGTTGGAAGACACTCTCAAGGATCATCAAGTCCAACCCCTGGGTCCCAAAAGAACCACCCAAAAAATAAGACCATGTGTCTGAGAGCATTGTCCAAACACTTCTTGAATTCCAGCAGGCTCAGTGCCATGACCACTGCCCTAGGGAGCCTGTTCCAGTGTCTGACCATCCTCTTGGTGAAAAACCTTATCCAGCCCCTGCTGCAGCTTCAGACCATTTCCTTGGGTCCTATCTCTGGTCACCAGAGAGCAGAGATCAGTGCTTTCCCCTCCTCTCCCCTCATGAAGAAGTTGTAGACCATGATGAAGTCTCTGCTCAATCTTCTCCAGGCTAAGCAAACCAAGTGACCTCAGGTGCTTCTCATATGTCTTCCCCTCCAGACCCTTCACCATCTTCATAGCCATCCTTTCGATACTTTTTAACATTTTTATGTCTTCTTTTATACTGAGGCACCCAAAACTGAACACAGAACTCAAGGTGAGGCCACAGCAGCGCAGGACCATCACTTCCCTCAACCAACTAGCAATGCTGTGCTTGGTGCACCCCAGGATACAGTCGGCCCTCCTGGCTACCAAGGCACACTGCTGGCTCATGTCATTTTAAGAATGCCCGCCTGTAGCTGTGAATATCATTGGTTTACTAATTATTTCCATAGTTAGTAAATATGTCAATACTTACAAATACAAACATGCCAATGTCACCTTGCAAGTCATGGTTTTGCTATAACTTTGTGGCACACCTTAAAAACTCAGTTCCAAACCAACAAGCAAGAACAGATTCTACATTACTTCTGAGAGAGACGTGTACACTGTAAAGAGGTAAAAGTGACATGACACCAATAAAAGTTCTGTGAGGTTCAGAAGTGAAGTTCATCCAGGAGAAGTCCAAAGTTCTGCACTTTGGAGTAACCCTAGGCATCAACACTGAATGGGATATTGCTGGATGAACAATGTCCTGAAGAAGAGGGCCTGGGCAAGTGGTGGTGGATGTGTCACTAAGCATGAGTCAGCAGTGTAATCTGAATAAGGTAAACTGCATATTGGGTTATGTAACTGGTAGCACGGTCAGAAGATATGAGAAGCACAGGAGGTTTCCCCAACATATCTGGGAAAATGAATGGGCTTCCTCCAAAACATCACCAGACTTGTGTGACTTTAAAACAGAATGGAAACTTAAGTCAACCAGAAAAGGTCACCCAGTGCTATTCTGATTATTCAACTGTGCTTTATACTATCTAAAACTGAGACTTAATTCCTTCTCTGTCATTAGGTGAAATCTCAATAAGCATCACTTTTCTTACTTCCATATGTGTCGTTTGAGATATTTTAGTGTATCTCATGGCTTTATAATATCTCTAGGGTATAATTTGTCTGGCTTGCAGCTGCTGATGTGCAGATCTAAGCCATAATGAAGCAGCATAACATATTGCCCAGAGAGATTGTGGAATCCTTGGAGGTTTTCAAGATCAGCCTGGATAAAACCTTTAAAAAAATGGTCTGAATTCATGGCTGACCTGATTTTGAACAGAGAATCAGAGTAGAGAATTCCTGTGGTCTCTTTCAGTCTTGTGTTTCTATATTGTCAAGTCTCAAAGTTACGACTGTAAAATATTGTTTTAAGGAGACAAATCTCATATTAATACAAACAAACAATAATGATAATAATAATAAAAAAACACCTTTTGTCTAAACCATTACTTCAGGCACAGACAGCAAGAAAATAGATATGGTAGACTGGGAGGTTATTTATGAATTTGGAGTTCTAATAAGATAGCCGATCATTCTCATCAGGATATTAATTGAAAGAAGTGTGTGCTGTTTAGCAGTGCTTATAAAAGAGAAAAAAAAAAAAAAAGAAAAAAAGAAAAAAAAAAAGTGGGACAGGATGTAATCCTAAAAGTAAATGAGCAGGAAAATTCTCCTTCACATTTTTCTTTCTCAGAGTTTCTTCTCTAAAATAGGATCGCAAGCAAATGTTGCCTGGCAATGCAAAAGCTGACAATCTCACTTGATGTCAGTTAACACAGAACATTGTAGGGCTACTGCTGCAGTTCGTTATGCAAATTGCTGTAATCCCAAGGAAACCAACTCTTTTATGCAATTAAATTGTTTACAAGCCTATTTATATCTTAATAATGGTTTAGCCTGGGTGCTTCTTTTTTTTTTTTTTTTTTTTTTTTTTCTGTTGGCACTAAGCATTTAAGCAGGATCTTACTATTATCCATATGACCCACACATATTTGTGAGTTGTATGCTGTGGAAGTGATTGAATATCTCTGTTCTATACAGGGATCCTTTCCTGTACTCTAATAAGTTTTCAGTCCATGAACTACATTTACAAAGTTTAAGAAAAAAAAAAAAATAATTAAGTAACTGCCTTATGCATTTTTTCATGCAATATAGAAACCCCCAAAAATTCAGTGAAGAAAAATCTATTTCCTCAAATGTTGTAAATATTCCTTCTATGTATTAAAAATTAAATGAATGAACTAAATATATTTTACAATAGATATGTTTATCTTTTTCCTCTTGAAAAGGAAATACACCTAGAAAAGCCTCAGGACATCTATTGACTTCAGACAGCTGCAGACCATTTTTCTAATATTATTTTATTTTATTTTATTTTATTTTATTTTATTTTATTTTATTTTATTTTATTTTATTTTATTTTATTTTATTTTTTTGTATAGGTATAGACTTCATTTAAATCCTGTTTTAGACTTTTTTTTTTTTTTGACCCTTAATTGGACAGACATTAACAACAAGGACAGAAAAAAACTGAATCTCAGATAAAAAGTACTAGAGGACTATACATGTAAATAATCCCAAGGAAAAAGCTAAAATTGAACAATTTCTTTAGTAACAAAATCCAAAGTTCATGTATTTACTTCTATATTATTCTGATAACTGGGAAAATTAAATATAGCTACATAGCTAGATAGCTAGATTTAATCTAAATTATGACCTTCATTTGATCACTTCATTAATGCATCTTTAATTAGCTTAGTAAAATTGCATTATATGAGCTTAGTAATATGTGCTTCCTGTAGTGTATGTAGTCTATGTAGCTTGTTCTATTTTTAAAGGAATATTCGTAAAAACTAAGTAGAGATACCTAATTTAACCACATTCCAACAAGAAGTTAAAAAATCAAAGACAACAGGTTGCTCTGAATAGGAATTAATAGGTATATTATCATGCTCTCAACTTTAAACAGAAGTAATCTGAATTGCCAGGGAAGTAGCAAAATGAACTGTGAAAACAAAACCTTCTGGCCCACTGTCCTGAATTTCATCTTTTGTGAATTGTCCTGCCAACAGTTAGACCTGTTTCTGCCTTTATCTTTGCATGACATGAGGGGACGTCCATTCCATCCATTAAACTTTTTATATTAACATTTTTAAGATCTTTACTACTACTGTGAAATTGTTTGAAACTGGAAATTGCATTCAATATTAATGAAGAGAAGTGCCAGATGGACTACTAAAGAAAGAATGAGCTCAAAATCCTAATTTCTTGAGGATATTAGGTAAAAAAAATAAGTTAATTTAAATAAACAAATAAATAAATAAATAAATCCCTTTTTCTTTTTCCTACTGTGCAGTCTACAAAGAATGTTAATAAAAACATTTGTGTTTTTCTTCAATTTAACATAATAAATGCATGGAGCTCTATGCTAGGCTTGGTGGAGCGTATCTATTTCTTCCTTACCTACTCTCGAACCTTGTTTTGCCTCCTTTTTTTTGGTTGTTCTCATAACAAATATTTAAAATTTTTGCTCAGGAAAATATCAATAATAAAAATAGTGCTGGATCCTCAGTGATGGATTCAGACAGAATTTAAATCTTTGCAGAAATAACTGAATTCTAGTAATTGATTTCTTCTTGTAAATTATTAAATTCTAATAATTAAGAAATGACACATTTGTTTGCTTATATATTACCAGAACTGAAATCATTCATGTCTTGTGAAATTAAGGTCATAAGTCAGGTCTGACACCTCATGGCAAATCTCCAATATTGGATATCATAATACAATCTCAAATATGTTGAAATCCATACCACAGAATCTAAGCAACAAGCTTAAATTGTTTATTTTTAATTGTTGTTTTGTTGTTGTTTGTTTGTTTTGTTTTGATGGCTCTTATTAAAAGACTGATTTCTTTTTGTTTTATTTTCTCTAAAATGACAGTAAATATTTTACACACCACTTGGCTGATGGAACCCTCCTGGAAATCAAAGCATGTGTACTGGGTCTGGCTGGGATGTTAACTTTCCCTGCAGCAGCCCATATAATATAATTTGCTGAAGTGGTTGTGGTGTTTAGTTGCCTAGCACGGTAAAACCACCACAGCATGGAAGTATAGTTCTTTGATTCAGGATGAGAACACAGGTAACTTTGGCATTTGCTTTGAAAAAAACATCAGTAAGGAGAGCATTTGTGTAAATGGAAGACCCATGTTCTGTGCCTTTTTGTATTCTGTATCCAAATCCAATCCAGAGGACATTTACATTAAAGTGGCCTGGATAAGGAACCTTATCTCTGCTTCCTGCTCTCTCTGAGAGAGAGATGGACCAGCATAAATTTAACTTTCCAGATTAGTGCTAAAGGCAGTGGTGAAATCTGGTTTCAGCCTCCCCTTCAATCAAAACTATTGTAAAAATTCTAAAAGATACAGTTTTGGGAGTAAGTGCTTGAATATTGATTTTTTTTTTTTTTTTTTTTTTTTTTTTTTTTTTTTCCTCTTGGGGCATTCTCTTTTGAACCTATAAAAGAGCCTAGTCTGAATGAAATCTATTATAAATACAGGTACCTGAGGAAAAGCTATCACCTTATGCTTAAGGAATGCCTGAGAGTAGCAGCTGTCTGCAATTTCTTAGAGGGGTTGAACAAGAATTGGACCTATTGTGCTTCAAGCTGACTGTGGAAATTGTTACAAAAGCAGATGATCATGGACAATTCACAGTGTAATAAAATAGGGTATAGAAAAGTCAAGAAGCAAAGCTTGGAAGTGAAACAACTTACTAGAAGTCAAATAAGAGGAGAATAGCAGAATAAGGTATCCAGTCCACTTGAGGTATCATCTACGCCATGACATTATCTTAGGACCACAGCTGTTTAACTGGCATGGTGCACAGTGATCTCTAATTGCTTGCTTATGTTGATGAAGTTTGAGTGGGTGGCAGTGAATGTATTTCCACTAAGTTTAGAGAGAAGCAGTGATTTTCAAAAGTTAAAATTTGCCCCTTCAAACACATTATTTAACATTAACAGATTTTCAGACAATTTTGGATCTATGCCTAGGTATCTTTATCACAGTGTAATAAAAGAAAGCATATATGCTTTCTACAGGGCAGTTTGAACCAGTCATCTTAAGCTGAATAAGAATGGCTGATGTTTAGGAATACGAGAATATTTTCATGAACTTCAGTGGCTGCACAATGAGACAATATAACACAATGAGTGAAAACAGTTTTCTTAGTTTTCTTTACACCGATGTCTGGAATTAAATCTAGGGGTTGTTATGTCCCGTTGACATAATACTCTGCTTGATTCTCAAGGATAAGTACATGGAAAATAAAAATGTGTCAATATACGCTGTTCTTCTTTCTTTCTTCTTTTTCTTTCTTCCTTTCTTTTTGAACGTACACAAGCCCGTACTTAAGATTTCTACATGGGTAATGCTAGAATTTTATGCATTTGGTAATTCTTTACTGAATGAATTTTTGAACATCATTGCTGATTTTATCACTTTATGACAGCTGAAGAAAGATTATAGCTGGCAAGCAAAAAGGTGGAAGTGGGTTCACCAGCTTCTTACTTTTCTGTTTATCTCAATGCTTTAAGCTATTCTATAGTGTCAGAGGGACAGAAGATTAAGATTATTGGTCCTCATCCCTTCTGCTAACTACACTTACACATCTGTCACAGAACAGTGTGCACAGAGAAATTGAGGGAGAAATGGAAGATGAAAAATACACCCAAGAACTATTTTGTGGGGATAGATAATAACAGAAACCTAAAATGGACAGTGACCACCAGGTCCTGAGAACATTCAGCTTACTTCTTAAGGGCTAACCAACTGCATGGAAGCAGTAGGATAGGAACCATTTCTGTCCTATCTATGCAAGCTAATTGTGATATTTTTAGCATCACCTGGATGCTTCTTCAGTTCTAAGAACTGCACACGACTTGAGAAGTATCTTGGCATATAGGGCTAAAATAAAATACCTTTAAAAAGCTTAGTGAACATATAAAATCATCTTGGGCAGATGTGGCTCTGTATTTCCCTTTTTATCTCCACATTTAAGTTAGCAGACACAAAATGCAGTAGACAATGAAAATCTTCTTTCAAAGTTTTCTGACCAGTTATCACTCTTGCACAATTAGAGTTAAAATAGTAGCATTTTTTACCCTCCTCTCTGTCTAGAACATACTTTATCTTCTAGTACTTTATCTTCTAGCATTGTGCTAACTAGTATCCAGTTGCTCCCAGATTCTCTTTCTAAAGGAAAAAGTTCATGCTGGTACAGATGCTGCCTGTGAATTTATTTCTGTGCAACATAGCATATCAGGGGCAGGTATTCTGCTTTACAATACTGAACCAAAGACCCTCTAAATACAAAACTAGTTATTTGAGCAAATTTACTGAGCTGTTTAGTTTTCTCTAGTTGACTTTCAATAATCTGGGATAAACTGGAGCTTTGATTAGGTTATCTCATATTTCCTCGTGACTTCTATTTCTTTCCATTCAATCCGTGAATAATTGTATATTTCAGTTTTTGTCATTATCAGCCTGTCATTTTCCTAAATTATTCAGTTTCAACATGATATAAGAGTTTCAAGGTCATAAGCAACAAGGTGTTGGAATGACTCCAAGTAGCTGAAGAGAAGTCTTCCTGATAACTTTCTCTTCAGATGTACAGAAAACATCCTTCTCTCTCTTCACTTGTAAACACCTGTATTGTTCTGTATAATCATGTATCTTCACTAGGGTGAAGATCTGAGAGCTTCAGCTGTCAAACAAAATATATTTCTGCAAAGGGATGGGATTCTTTGGAAATAGCTAAATCTATCCTATAGAGCTGCACCTTGACACGTACAATGACTTAGACTGTCAAATAAATGATTCTGATGATGTACAGTTTGAAGCCCATTTCAGCAAGGTAATTCATTTAGTCAAAACCTTTAAACTATCCTGATCACAAAACTCCCTCTTTAGTATACCATTTAGGAGCTATTTTCACTACTTCCCACACACTTGCAGAGGATGTAGGAGGAAGACTGCCTGGGTTTTACTAGAAAGATGACGGGTGTATGCAAACAGAATTTGTGTGAATCTGTAATAGGTCATTTGCCTTCTTGCTCCAAAAGAATGTATTTTAAGGCATTCTTATTTGCTGAGCTCATCATCAGAGATAGAATTGTTCAGAAGACAAAACACTTAGTTTGCAACATCTTTTAACACTTCAAAATTTGGTTTTGGTCCTCACTGGAATAAAGACAATGATTTAAAGAATATTCACTCTTCTGAAGTGTTTCAGTTTCAACAAAGCAATATATTTTAATAGCATTTAATTTTCTTGAATATATTCTTTCAAATTTAAGCTGTTTATGGCATTTCATAAGAAAATTTATTAAAAAAAAAAAAAAAAAAGCTCATTTATCTCTAAGGTAATAAAGTTAATGAGAATTTGATGCCTAAAATCTCCATATACCTTTGAGACTTCTGGGTTGTTAAGGTTGTCAATAAAATGCTGAAGTAAGTGTAGAGTATTTAATGCAACAAAAATGTAAGGTTTGAAAAAGGTTTTGTAGAAAGTATAGCAATATGGCAGCATAATGTAAGCAAACTGAAAAAAAATATAGACTAGGATCTGGAGCTTCATTCTTCATGCATTCTTGCTGTGATTTCATGTCCATTGATGCTGAATATTGCTTTGGGATGCAGGAGAGCACACCGTGTCATAGTAGTTTTGCCAATACAGACTGTAGAGTGCTTCTTGGTAATCCCCTTTCAGTTCTCTGCAATGTCTTATGTGAAGTTCAGCAAAGCAGTCTTCTGTATGGTGGCTATTTTCTGGGATAGGTGTTAATGTAACCCTAAGGAAGACAAGACTAGGTCATGATTTAAATCTGACACTTCATGGCATAAGAACATATCTTCTGGAGCATTGGTGTATGAAGTATTACACGTAGCCCAGCCTAGATGGGCTGCTCAATTCTTCTCTTATAAGAATAGCAAAACCTGAAATATAAAAGATGCCATAAAACAAGCTTCATACAGAACTGATAACACATTTAATACTTAGATTTCATTGCAATGGGATTTTTTCAGAAGAAATAATGTCACTTTTATTTTAAAGGAATAGATAAACATGCATGACTAAGAGCAACTTGTGCAGTTCCATGAGTTGGGATAATGTTAGGCAACCTGTTAAGATTTGTGTTTCGTTGTTCAGAGATTATGAGTTAAATCAAGAGAAGGAATCTGCCCTAATTTAACATTAGCTAACATTGAGAGTTATGAAGGACTATTTATTTTCCTCAAAATCAGAAGTGTCAGACATCTGATAAGTCTGGTCTGTCACTGTACATTTTAAAACTAATGTAAGGTTGGGAAGGAACAGTCTGAAGAATTTAAGTTTCTTCTCTTTGGTTCAGATGAAGAATCTGTAGAAAGTCTCATGAGCAGTTTAAGGTCCACTGAGACTAATTCAAAGGCTTTGAACAGTAATCTTCCATTTTAAAATTCACTGCAGTATAAGCATGATATGTTTATCAAATGTACATCCATACAGCAGGTGTATTCAGATGAGGATTTGCCTGGCATTTTTTTTAATCAGCATTTATAAAGTTGTTCTTGTTGTTTTGGTTTGGTTTGGTTTTTCTGCTGGTCCTCTAACATGATATTCATGAAGACAGTATGAAATTTCACATTCTCTTGTGGAACAAATAAATGAAACTTCACAATTTCTATGCATCCACCTATTGAGGTACTGTTTCTCACTTTTCCTTATTGAAGAACAAATGGATAGTAGCATTTAAGTCTGACAACCTGACAACCCATTTTAAAGAGACAACTGCTTTAGAAAAATATGCAAAAAAAAATCCATTAGGGGCATACTTTATTATCTACAGTTGAAGTGGATACATTAAAATGAATCTGTATGAAAAAATAAATAAATAAATACATAAAACATGAATTGCTATCTACAAAAACTATTTCAACAAGATTAATGGTGTTCTAACATAGTTTGTGCTGAGCTGCTGACATAAATATATTTAAATTCAATGATGTCTAAAAACAGTGTTCCTAAAAATGAACAGTGGGAAAGTAATCACCTGAAATTTGATAGTTTAAAGCTGGTAGTTGAAATTAGTATTCTGAAGCTATGAGGCCACAATATATGTGATTGGAAAGATGTTGTTGGAAAATACTGATTTATCACTTTACACAGGATGTAACAGTAAATTCAGAAGCTGTGTAATAAAATCTCAGATGACAAAATATAATAAAATAAATTATTACATTCTTTGTATATTGTATGTAGCATTTAATATCCAAAAATTGAACATGAAAATTAGATAGAAAATAACATTTTAATTCAGTTAATGTAAGCCAATAACACTCCATTCTCCAGAACATTACTGGAGAAACCAGGTATGTTTTTGTTATTCTCAATGCAAATTATATTTTCATAAGCCTCACAGTATTAGACTTTAATGTTCTTATTCTTATTATAGACTTTTTTTTAAACACTTCAGATTAGATATTGTTTATGGATGTCTCAGAAAATAAAACTACTGACAGGCTAAGTGGGCACTGAAAATGTTCACTTCCTTATATTCAAGTGGTAAATATTTTCAAGTTAAATTCTTAAGTGAATATAAAATGAATACAACTAACAATGACAAATTAAACTATGGTTACTTCAGCCAGAAGTGTTTTCATCTCAACAATAACAATTATGAGAAAAAAAAGGATGAAGAGTGTTCAGATGTTGAGACATGCCATGACTGTCTTCTTTCTAATCTCAAAGTTAGCCACTACTGTACTTCTCATATTCACATTTTATATTTTTAGTATCATAATAGTGAAAGGAATGTCAATGGGAAACATGTAGATAGGATAGATCAATTGACAGGTAACTACAAAGAGGAATCAGGAAGAAAGGAAAGAATCAGAAGAAAGGAAAGAAAAACATGCAATCTTTATGAGATATTGTGCAGTGGGTCTCTTTGACAAATCTCTTGTTTATGGCTAATTCTGAGTATAAATTCTTATTTTTGCTCTCCTCTGAAGAATAGGTGATGGGAGCAGTGATATATACAGTGTCAAAGAGCTATCCTTTCATGATAGTATACTTTCACTCAAGTATTGGGCTAGGAGACCTTGAAATATGGATTTGGAAGTCACAAAATGGTTGAGGTTGGAAGAGACTTCTGGAAGTCATTCATTCCTACCCCCTGCTCAAGCAGGATCACCTAGAACAGATTGCCCAGGACCGTGTCTAGATGGCTTTGGAAGATCTCCAAGGAGGAGACTCCACAACCTCTCTAGGCAAATTGTTCCAGTGCTCTCCTACGCATGCAGTAAAGTGCTTCTTGATGTTTTGGTGGAATCTCTTGTATTCCAGTTTGTGCCCATTGTCTCTTATCCTGGCTCTGGGCACCAATGAAGAACCTGGCTCTGTCTTATTTGTGCCCTCTTTTCAAGTAGTTATAGATGTTAAGATATTTCTGAAACTTCTTCTGAAGATTCTCAGCCTTCTTCTGAAGATGCTCCAGTCCCTTAATCAACTTTATTATCCTATGTTGGATTCTCTCCTGTAGCTCCATCTCTCTCTTTCGTTGGCATGGCTTCAGTAGAACAGATGGGAAGGATCACCTCTCTGGACCTGCTGACAGTCCTTTTCCTAATATGTCCAATAATATGATTGTCCTTAGTAACAAGGGCATGACTCATGATTCAATCTAGTACCCACATGGACTCACCATTCCTTTGCTGCCACAACCTTCTTTTCATCTAGGTGGCCCCCAGCATGTATTAGTGCCTTGGGTTGTTCTTCTTCAGGTGCAGCACTTTGCATTTCTTGCTAAAATTCATGACATTCTTGTCAGCATTTGCGGGTACTTCTAATTGGGACCCATGGACTTATGTACCTCCATTTTGCCCTCACCTGAACCTCTTCCACCAAGGACTTACCTTCCTTGCTCCAGCCTTTCCACCTGGTCTCTGGGACCTAGGATCCCTGAGGAACTGTCCTGCTGGTAAAGACAAGCAAAGAAGGCATTCAGTACCTTGGCCTTTTCCTTGTCATATGTAAACAGGACCTCATTCAGCAATGAACCCACTCCTTCCATAGTCTTTCTTTTGTTACCTATGAATTTATAGAAGCCCTTCCTGTTGTCTTTGACTTCCTTGGTGTTTTCAGTGATTTGCAAAGAATTCAGCTGAGAACTCAATGATGGAACTTCTTGCAGAGCAGCTAATAGTTAGTCAGTGGAAGGTTTGTAACTAGAGACATTGCAAGCTAAAGGAGAGACTGGAGGAAGAGAAGTAATGTGCAACCCTGATACCTAATCTATGGTCCTCCATACAGGCGCAATTCTATTCTCTGGATGTTAAGGAAAAGAAGAGGGAACACTGTAGAAGGCCTTGATACAACAGCTAATTTTGGAAAGTGACATTTTCATGGAAAGGAATAAACAGTTGAGATTATAAGAGCAGATAGAAACTACTAGCTAACTGTGGAAATAGGAGCCAAAACACAATGCTGACCTTTGCAGCTTTATTCAAGCCTGTGTAGAACATCCAGATAAGCACTAGAAAGTGCAGAGTCAGTGTAGAGGTTTGGCAAGAAATGTAGTGACTAATTGAGACAAATCTTTCTATAAGCTCCAGTTTTGTTTGCATAAAAAGCAAGCTGATAAATGAAACTAATCACCAAATCCAGGGATCCCAACCTGTAATGGACTATTCTTCCCTCAGGGTAAAACTAAGAACCTATATTTTCTTTATGTTTCATTTATTCTTTTATAAGGCTTTTGCACTTATATTCTTCTAGCCAGTTGACGTAAAATATCTTTCTTAGCCCTAAAACCAGGAACTGCAGAACTTATTTCTAATAGGTCCTAGCATCTAGAGTTGTTTTAACCTCCACCCTATATATAGCAGAGTAAATGCCCTGTTAATACATTCAAAGCCGGGTGTGACACAGCCCTGGAAACTGCAATGGTTAAAACTTTTTTATTATGGATGAGAAGCTGTTTCAGAGATGTAATGGCCTGAGACTGAAGGGAGCTCAGAGTTTTACACAGCTGTGACTTCTTGGAATGCTTCAGGTAGCAAATGCCCAGGAGGGAATTTTCCTCTTGAAGGAGATGCTTGTGACACTGCTGTCTTACTAGGTCCTGCCCCTAGCTTCCCTATGCATTTAGCCACGCAAGGAGAGCAAGATAACTGTGTAGAGGAAAGCAAGACAGGAGATTAAAGTTGTACTGTGTTCTAACTAGTTGTACTGGGTCTGGCTGGAATGTTAACTTTCCCTGCAGCAGCCCATACTGTGCTGTGCTCTGCACTTGTAGCTGGAATAGCAGTGCTGTCACACCAGTGTTGTGTCAACTGCTGAGCAGTGCTGGCACAGCATCAGGCCTTTCTCTAACCCTCCTAGAGGGTGGGCAAAAAGTGAGAAGAGAAACATCACCAGGGCAGCTGACCTAAACCAACCAAAGGGATATTCCATACCATATGATGTCACACTCAGCAATAAAAGGTGGAAACAGGAAGAAGAGGGGAGGGGTGGGCTCTCATGAAAATGTCATTCCTCTTCCTGAACACCAGCTACGTGCATTGAGGCCCTGCTTCAAGGACGTGGTCAATCATCGCTCATTTGTGGGAAGTAGAGAGTAATTTCTTTCCTCTGCTCTTCCACATAGTGTTCATTTGTTTTATTTTTTTGTTTTCCTTTTTTTTTTTCTTTCTCCCTCCTTTTTCCCCCCTTTTTTCTTTAGTTAAATCGTTTAGTTCATAATAATCTTTCTTTAATTATTATTATTATTATTTCCCTTAATTAAATTATCCTTATCTCAACCCATGAGTTGTTCTTTGCTTTACTTCTTCCCCTCCTCATCTAAGGAGAGGGAGTGAGAGAGTGATTGTGGTGTTTAGCTGCCCAGCATGGTAAAACCACCACACTAATAAATTCTATAATGTATGCTGGTAATGAGCAAGTTTCCAGTGCTCACAAGAGCCAATTTTCAAAGATCGTTGAAGCTTTGTCTATGTACACGTGGGAATGGTTGTGGTGGGGTGAAGTCATCTCTTACATTTTTTAAAAAAAAAGGACTGCTTGAGCTCACAAAGAGTAACTGTGATCAGTTTTCTATATTAAGGTGATCAAACCCACATTCAAAAACCTCTGATCTGGTTCAGGCCCACTACTTTTTACAGCCCTTCAGTCTTCACTCAGGCAAAAGTTTTTTTGACCTTGAGGGCAGCTTTGCTGAGCAGAAGGCTGCAAAAAGAGGTAACTTCCATCCCTATTAATACCACAAGGCTTACAGAAAACCTCTTTTATATTCCTTTCAATTACACCAAAGCATGTAAAAAGAAGAATTTCATTTCTTTGACATGCATTGCTTTAGTTGCTGGTATGACAAGTTGTTTCTCACTGAAGCTCCCTAAAATACTATTGATTTTGGCAGGATGGCAAAAATGAGCTAGTCTCCACTTCATATTGTCTGCCATAGTCAGATTGTCTTTGCAATCACAGGGGTTTCTCTGGCAATTTCAAATAATGGGCAATAGACATTTAAAGGTTTAGGTCCAATTTTGTTTTGTCAAATAATACAACACTTTTCTTTTGCCACTTTGAATAAGATGACTCAAATTGCTTTGCCATTCCCAGCTCCTTCAGTGAATTATTAGTGGTGTAATTTTTGACAAAGTTGTATATGTAAAAAGACTCAATGACCAAGAAATACATCTCCGTTATCTGAAGACCAAGTGAAAAAAATCATTGTTCACCATCTCATGATTTTTTTTTTCTTTAGTAGAACAAACACAGATGAGAATGACTTTCTACTCTTTCTTATGCTTTGTCCTTTTTCTTTGATTTTGCTACATTTTTTTTCCTTATAAAAATTTGTTTTATTTGGTTGTCTGTTAAAAATATGTCTTTTGTTTTATTCCTGAAAAACAAACAAACAAACAAACAAAAAACAAACAGACTTTCTACAGATATTCTGTGCTTTATAGCACAGAACTGAGTGATTTGTGCACCCTTCAGCAGATGCTTCCTGTGGACTTGCTCAAATGAGAGTTGCCTCTGCTCCTTTGTAGAATGACAGATTTTGTCATCATGATGGAGACAGAGGCCCCAAAGAGTGACACGGCAGGGAATGGCAGCAGGATTATCCTTTTTGCTTTAAGATGCCACCATGTAAGAAGTTGTGTTGTCATGTCATCTACTCCTGAATATGAGTAAAGATGGAAGAATATGGCTCTTTGATACACACCAGGTATAATACAGCAAGAAAATATTGCTCTTTTGACTTGCAGTCCTTAGATCAGATTGTGAGAGCTCAGCTGGGTGTCTCAAATCCCCAGTTATTACAGCATACCCCTGGGGGATGGCTGAGAATAAAAACAATGGCAGTAGGAATGAGCCACGAAAATCCTTCACAGTACAGAGGAGGTCTGAAGTCCATGCAGTGCTAAATTAAGCACTCTGTAAGGACAGTGGAAAAGCAGGATCTGCAATTTTTATAGTTCTTTGCTGTACTTAAGATCAGATTTCCCTCTTGTCTTAACTCTGATTTTGCAGCTCGCTTACTTCATAGGAAGTCAAATAGTCCAGGAAGTATTTATCAGCCTCAGGATGAACTGGAAAATGTCCCACTGGGAAGAAATGATGATGGCTTGCCCTCCTGGCAATCTCTACTAGAACTGTCATCTGCCATGTGTAACCAACCATACTTTTACTGAGTAACAAAAAGTGGCATTAATATTTTACTGAACAGAGACTATGGTTTCATTAAATCTCATTATGATTTGATTTATTGATGAGTACATGGGAGCTCTTTCCAAGGACAATACAGAAAAGTTTGCAGGAGCCACAACAGCACTAGTGTTTAACAGACTCCAAGAGCAATGCTTTAGAAACAATAGTCCTTAGATATTAGACAGTGTCTGTAAGAAGTCATGGTAGGCAAGCTTATATGAGACTGGACAGAGTAGGAAATACTCTTTTTATTTTTCAGTTCTTTTTTTGAGGCT
Organism: Anas acuta; assembly: GCF_963932015.1. Lineage (NCBI taxonomy): Eukaryota > Metazoa > Chordata > Aves > Anseriformes > Anatidae > Anas > Anas acuta. The sequence goes on along the minus strand of NC_088982.1, from coordinate 5,013,943 downwards.
CTTAGGCTGGATGTCACATTGTGATTTATTCTACATTTTTAATTTTCATTATACTATGAAACTGTTGCATATGGTTGAGCATCTAGAACCATTCAGGACTTTATAGCTATGTTTGTTTTTTATACCTTAGGAATCTCCTGTCATTACAGTAGTAGCTATAAAGCCGATATTCCCATTCATGTGTTAATATTATGGTGATATTCAAGTTCTGAGTGTGATGCCAGTTGCACGTATACTATTTTCTTGTTTTCAGTACTGTTTCCTGAGGGTTGTGCTTTGGGTTTAACTCCAAAATCACTTTACTGATCACACAGTAAAGCATACTGGAACAAAAAGGCATGTTGATGTTTTAAAAAATAACATTAAAGTGCATGTAAAAATTAAATATCTTTGTTGTATTTAAAATTTGGAAATGTCCTCAAGTTATTGCAGGGGAGGTTTAGGTTGAATATTAAGAAAATTTCTTCACTGAAAATATTGTGAGGCATTGGAATAGGCTGCCCAGGAAAGTAATTGTGTCATCATCCTTGGAGATATTGAAAAGACATGTAGATGTGATTCTTAGGGATACAGTTTAGTGGTTTGTCAAGCTTTCTTTCTAACAGTGTCACATATCAACATGAAAAAGCATAAAATAATTGTATTAAGGAAAATATATAACATTATTTGTAACATTCTGACTAAGAATGTCTAATTCTTCTAAGTAATTCTTCTAAGAAGATATCTTTAGGTATAAGGGATAACTTTTTTGATAATGGCATTTTGCATTTATTCTCTTTACTTCTGTTTTATAAGCCATTAAAGTATATATCAGAGAAAAAAAAAAAAAAAGTAGCACCAAAAACAATAAACTTTGGAAAGATATTCTGAGACCATCTAAGTTCATGTGCCATTAGTGTGGAATTGTTCTCTACAATATATTTTACGAAGCTTTATTCAGATCAATGTTAAATGAATCAAGGACAGTATATATAGATATATCTATATATACTATAGATATCTATATATGTATATATAGATATATCTATATATACTGTCCTTGATTCATTTATATATATATATATATATATATATACTTCCTTTCTGTTTCTCTCAGATAATTATTCCAAGGCCTCATCACTAACTAGTTGGATAGTTTTAAAATAAATAAATAAATAAATTCACTTTCAGTTTATTACTTTTGGTTTTCCATAGGATTTATTGTCTAAGACAGCCTATAGCTTCTTTTCTTTATGTGTGTTTATTTAATAGAACTTCATTTGAACTTTCAGTTTTATTGTTGCAAACAGGAAACAGAAAGATAGAGTTGCCCTTTATTATGATTATTATTTTATTTAATTATAAGATATCGGTTTGTTTCTTTGTTGGTAATAGAAAATTAAAATAGTATTCTCATTACATATATGTACATTTTTAATTTCATATATATATATGTATACACACTTCTTCAGTCTGCTCTAATGGTAAGAATCACAGGGTTTAGACCTGTTTTTATTCGAAAATCTAAAGCAATTGCAAATTAAAATATGTATTCATAAGATTTCTTGTGTAGAATTCCAGTGGATAGCCACAGCAGTTTTTCTGGCCTTAGAACCACAGGGTTCTAATAACAGAAAGATATCTAGATTCAGATTCTAAGATATTTTGCAAATATCTTATATCAAATATCCATATTGCAAAAATCACTTTATAGTCAAAAAGTGATTCGAGGTTTTTTTTATAGTTAAAAAAAAAAAGGTAAGAGAGCAAATAAATGCTTGAAGTTAAGCTCCTGTTGTATACTTCCCTGCAGTAGAACAACTATTTTCAGGCTACTACTGATATATTAGTGTAAGATAAACACATACCACACAATAATTCTACTAGTCACTGAAGTCTCTGGTCTCTTCTTACTCTTTAAAATCCATTACTATTGCTATTCTATTTTAATTCTCCACTTTTTATTTTTATTTTTATTATATTTATTATTTATTTTCCCCCTTTCTGGCTCCATCTGTGACACCCTATGAATTCATATCCCAAAGTAACAAGAAAGAAAGAAAAAAACATTCTACCCATAGCCCACATAGGCCAATTTTCTTTTCACATTAGTTCATGCCTTTTCTGATCTTTACATGGAAGACCTATACATGTAGTTCAACATATCTCTTATGCTTGTCTAATTATGCAATTGTAACTTAATAGACTTCAAAAAATACTATCCTGGCTTTAATTCAGCAGAGATATACCATGCTCCGTTTGCTATCACACATTACCTGATGTTTTATTAGTTTTTCTGGTAATATATTGCTAGTTATCATATCTTGAAAATGAAAATGCTGCAACATGCTTTTCACTAGAAAGACAGACCCTAGCAGATATAATTTTAATTATGTTCTCAAATTAGATATCTCTGGATAAGTCTAATGCAAAAATTTGATTTATAAATGTAGTCAGAGAATGGCAGACAGAAAACGAAGGAAATAGGATAGCTATGATAAAAATAGTAGACACAAGACAAGAAATGGTGAAGAAAATATGTTACATAAAATCACAGAATCACAGAACCACAGGAAGCCTTGTTGGAAGGAACCTCTAGAGGTCATCTGGTCCCATCTACTCAAGCAGAACAGATTGCTCAAGATCATGTTCAAATGGCTTTTGAAGCTCTCCAAGACGGAGGCTCCACAACCTCTCTGGGCAAACGGGGCCAGTGCTCTGTCACCCATACAGTGAAGATGTGCTTCCTGGCCTTCAGTCAGATCTCTCTTATTCCAATTTTTGCTTATTACCTTTTGTCCTGACACTGGGCACTACTGACAATTGCCTAGCTCTGTCTTCCTTGTGCCCTTCCTTCTGGGCACAATGACTACTTATAGACATTGATAAGAGATCCCTTTGCTTCCTCTTCTTCAGAATGAACTGGTAAAAAATGTAGAAAAAATAATATAATGGGAAAGTACAGAGAAATCATAGATTTAATAGTGATCTGTTCAGATAGTGTTGTTGGATAAGAATGACTCATCAGTTTCCATACACTAAAACAGTAGGTATAGGCCAAAGTAAAACTGGAACTAGCTTCTTACATATCTGATTTTGATACATTAATGAACTTTCAAATGTATTTTTAATGAACACTCAAAGATATTTGTTCAGACATATTCAGACCTTCAAAAGCAAGGAATATGCTAAGACAAACAGGAACTAGTGAAAATATGGGAAAGCAATACAATTTCTTTCAGCAATGAGTTTTCTGTTGATATAAATAAATAAGCTTCTGAGGCTGTAGGATTCTTGCCCATTTTCTCAGTAGAGAATCTGCCTAAAATGTCTACAGTACTGAATTACTTGATTAGTATAGTGATCAAGATAAAAAGTTATTGAAAAATTCATTCATTAAATATAAATTATATTCCTGGAATTTAGGACAAGGGCAATCCCTTTTCTCCACTGATAGAATTATCATAATTTTTTTCCTATTGACTTTTATTTGTGAAATTTCTTCTTGAAGACAGATTCTTCACCCTCTGCTTTATCTTTCTATTTAAGCTCTGATTAATGTCTTTGTGACTTGTAGTTTGGACTTGAACCAGGTGGTCACATACCTCAGACTTCTGATATGACTTGGCTGACTTCTGATATGACTTGGCTTGATACGTTTTTGTGTTGTTTTTTTTTTTTTTCCTGGTGTTTTTTTTTTTTGTTTGTTTGTTTGTTTTGTTTTGTTTTGTTTTGTTTTCCTGTTATTATGCATATATAATGCTTGCTTGATGAACTCAGCTGCAGTAAATATATTACCACTTCCCTATTAATCATGTGTGTGCCCTAATTGCCTCTTTTTAATGGCTGCTGTTCATAACCTCTCCAGTCAATAGATGTTAGTCTTCTGATTCAGGATCTGGTCCAGAAAAAATATAGTTGAAATGGCTATCAAGGTTTCTCAAAAAACAAACAAACAAGAAAGATATCTATTTTGGGAATACATCTAAATCTAAATCTAGATTAGTATTTTGTCTTTTTATTAAACCAAATTCAAATATTTGATCTATATTTTCTTTTGTTGTTTATCTAGAACCCTTCATCTTCCTTCTCAGAAAATAAAACAACTGACAATTACCTTAATTTGCCTGTTTTAAATAACTGGACAGATAGTTCAGGTGTATATTTTTACCTAGGAATTTGCACCTCTGCTGTATCCCTTTCAACAGATCCACCAAAGCTCACAGTTGCTTCTCCTTAGGTTAAAAACCACATGATTATATTGTATGCTACAACACGCATAATTTTCCATGATACAGGTCACATATACACAAGTAGATAATCATACCTCTTGTAAATGTTGTAGCTGTTGAACTACAAACAATGTTATTGTTTAGACACATTAGTCATTTTGGCTAATTAGTTCTGCTGTAAATGGGGAGGGAATTGATACATCTAGCAGTGTTAATGGGAGACATAGAGGCCTATAGCTCCTGAAACTTTTGTATGTATTTGTCTGTATTTATACTAGCTGTACATCAATCTAACCTGTCTATAATGCTTACAGGACATGATCTTATTAAATTCCACATTGTTTAGACAGTACCATAAATAGATGTGAAATCTCATGGGGTGTATGCAGTTTTACAAGCTCATCTTTTTATTTAGATTTTCTTTAAAAATCATCTGAAGGCTTGCTCTTCTTGTGGTTTTGCTACAACAGCAATAACAAAAATATTATTCTTGGCAATTCTTCCAGTTACATTGTGTAAGTTGTTATTTTATGATACTTCTTTTTGCTTTGCCGGCAACATGCCTAGCAATGTTCCACCAGAGTTTCTTAACAGAGCACCTCCAAAGTCAAAGAGATTTTTTGTGGGAAGATTGACAGTGTACCAGAGCTCGCTCTGAAACGGAAAAAGCACTCATGGGTAAAATAAAACATTACTGAAGTTTCAGGTTAACAGTTAATGATCACACAGTTCCTTACAGCCAATTACTGCAGTCTTTTTAAAGTGTCTTTTGTGGCTGTTGGAATTTGAAGAGGCCCTGGGGGTTTCATGTACTAGTGATAGCATTTTAGCAAGCAATCAGTTTGCTTACATCTCAGAATGCAAAGTTAACATTCTCCTTTGCTATTGCGTCATGCAATATTCTCCCTCATAGTCTTTTAGCTGAATGTTGTGACTTCAATTTTTACAATGAAGGGAAGAAACATCTAAGAATGATGATGTGGTCTCTGATTATGGAGACAGGTATCTTCTGACAAGATTGAAGTGTATGTGTACCTACCATTGGTAGTTTTGATTTAAAAAAAAAAAAAATCACATATTTATTTTTCTTATTTTTATTGGGTTTGTACTTTTCCTTAGATTTATAGTGTGAAGAGAGTTCTTTAAGAACAGACACTAATAAAACACGTAATGAAGACCACTCTTGTCTTAAAGACCTTTTAATAGACATGGGCATGATGGTAAAAGATACTCATTTCTGTATGCAGTTGAGAGCCTGAATGAATAAATGACTCGTCCAAGGTCTATAGCAAGCTTCATTGTGTGTCATATATTTTCATGAGTCAATGGAGAAAAACAAACAAACAAACAAACAAACAAACAAAAAACTGATTGTAATTGTCTGTCCTAGTTTATCTGAGTGTCTATCTTAATGCATCAGCAAGCTGCTTATACTGCTTCCAGGATTAAGGCTTGGATGTCTATGTTACAGAATAATAACGAGGCATTGGAATTATGGATGCTGTAAATGCCCCATCCCCAGCCAGGCTGGATGGGGATTTGAGCAACTTGGTCTACTGTAAGATGTGCCTGCACATGGAAGGGAGGTTGGAATTAGATGAACTTTAAGATCTCTTCCAACCCAAACCGTTCTATGATGCTGTGATTCTATGAATTTATGATTTTATTATTATTTCATTTTAATATCTGTGTTTTAGGAAAATCAATCTATAATCTCCTTTTATAGGTAATGGGAAGAAATAGGACACAATTTAATTAATTCTAAAGCAGGTTAGAAAAAAACAAACACTGAAAGTTAAATTCTCTAAGTGAATTTAGCTTGTTAAAAAGGCTGTGAAGTACCCAGTGCTTTATTTGGTGAAAACTGGATATATGCTTATCTACATTTTGTTCAACGGATCGCACTCCACTGTCCTGTAAATGGCTCCATTTTTTTCTACCTACAAAAGTTGAATCTCTAAAGAATAGTCTTGGATTACAGCTGCAGCAATTACATTCTTGGAAAATCTTTTATTTTCTCTCCCTTCCCCTCCTTCACCCCTTCCCCCCCCCCCCCCCCCTTAAATATTGGCTAGTTTACAAGTTGACTTACAACTTGTAAACAAAATTTTTAGGTGTATATTCAGTGGATTTGAAAGCAGGTGTATCATCATTCAAAATAATGTTAATAAAGACATATTTGTCTGCATCACTAAAATATGGAATTATTTAAATTCATCATAATCCTAAAAGCTAATTATATTATTTTACATTTTTAAAAAATATGTTTCTATTGAATTTTTAATTCACTCTATTTTTTTCTTCTAACCTTTCCTTATTCTTCTAGTGAACCTTTGATATTCCATTACTGTCCTGAAAAACAAAGCAACTTCATTTGATTCAAAGCAAGTATGGGGAAGATTTTATTATGAATGTATTGAAGCAAAAATATGAACTGACACATTATGGTATTCAACATTAATGTCTTAAAAGAGACAGAAATGTTAGTTGCATCTATGTGACTTTGCTGTTTCATTATATATGGTCCATTAGCTTTTCTTTTCTTGCTTCAGGGTCTCTGTGATGAAAAGAATGCAATCAGATGACCCATACATCCATGCATTTTTATCTGTCCATATAAATACATGAATTCAATAGTATTAATGAAAAAAGATGAAGTTGATCAGAAAAATGAAAAGTAGCTGAATCAATTATTTCTCAAGGCTGGTTTTATTCCCCTTCCTCAGTGAATCAGAACAAACAAATTTCAAAGATATTTTGAAAGTTTATTTGCATTTTTACATTTTCAAGCACCCGGCTTCTTAGAATATTAACATTTTTAGGGTCAGTGTAACTCTACCTCATTGTGGTTAGTTTCCTGACATCTGTCATTGACCTGACCAATGCATCGTTTCATCTATCTTCTCTTTAACTTTTTTGACAGTATGTAAGTTATTGAAAGTATTTGACAGTACGTTGTTGAAAGAAGGTAAAAAATGGATATGCATCAGGAAATATGTTGTGTAATATATTCTCAGAGAAAAAATATATATATTGTACCAGGGAGATCTGAAACAATCAAGGGACAAACTCTCTGCTTTGGCTCTCAAGACGTAGCTGGTGTATTATTGACAGGCAGGATACCCCTGCTGCCATATTCATTCGTAGCTGGCCAGGTGACCTATCTCCAGCTCGTCTTCTACACTTCAGTCTTTCCCCTCACACTACATTTTGTTTCTATCTTTCATAACATTTTCTCTCTCCTTGTTCCACTCACCTCATTTCAGTGTCTCTATCTTCTATTTTGTCTTTAAATTTAATTCATAAATATAGGTTTTATACAAAAATCTTCCTTATACTCAAAACAAAGCCTATCAGACTAACTGAAGTCATTGGAACATGTTATTACTCCTTTCATTCTACTTGCATGTTTCATTTCTTTCCTTGTATCTGTTTTATTTTTTAATCTGCACATTTTTATGGTTTATACCTTACAGTTGTCCATACCAAAGGAGAATAGGGCTCCCGTTGTCCACTGTATCTGAATTCATTGCAAGAAAGAGAAGTATGGAGTCCAATTTGTCTTAATTCATAAGCCATTGTTAGTTGTTCGTCAGTATTTGTATAGGTGCTTTTCAGGTGCAAAGATGTTCTCGAATCCTCAGATGTTATAAAATCCAATATGTTTTTTTCTTCTTTTAAAGAAACAAAGTCTTATTCATTCCTTTTCAATTGGATTTTTTTAACATCTTCCACCTAAACAAGCCACAGAAAAATTTATGAAGCTAATAAAATAAAATGCATACAGAGTAGTGAATGAGACTTGACCACAAGTCCAGTGCAAAATAAGTTTTGCTAATACCAGTATATGAAAGGCTTTATCAACAGTATGATATCTGAAAAAGCAGTTAGCAAATGATTCAGAACTTGGAAATAACTGTAAATTTCATTTGGTTGGCAAATTCTTATGCATAATAAATATAATATACATGTACAAGATATTTGCAATAACATCTTTCCATAAAAAGTTTCTGATAGACTTTACTTACTACAGCACTGAATCTCTCTCATTGCTAGAGGAAGACCACTCTGCAAACATATTTTAGTGTATTTTCTACAGCTTATTTTCCAAGGCATTAAGCTCTGTTGTATCTGTTTTCTGCAGCAAATTAGATTTTTTGCACCAGAAATGCAAAACTTTCTAATGGAATCAGAAATTTTAAGCACTTTTTTTTTTTCCCCTGAAATATAATTGTATGAACAATTAATAAATTGACTGCAACAGAATGAGTTTATTTTGAGGTTGTTTCCAACCCTTTAATTAGCTGAGCTTCTCTTACAGAGGATACTATGACCTATGATACTATGACACAGAACCTGCATCTTTCTGCTTATTTTTTGTCCATTCTATATAATGAATACTATATTTCACTGAAATATACTGACTTCTTGTGCTTCTAATAGCTTACCTTTAATTCTTGAAAGTTGAGAGAGAGACAGGGAGAGAGAAGATATATATACATAAGTACCAAAAGGTAGAAAAAGGAAGCTGTATTTTAGGTGTTGGATTTCCTATGCTTGAATATAGTCCCTTTAAAGAACTTCCTGTGAGGGTATGGAAGAGGTTGGACCAAGAAGAAAAATAATAAATTCAAATTAAGTTCGTCTGACTTACAAGTTGTACTATAGCAGACGGCTGATGAATATGAGCTTAGAGAAGACCTTCAGGTAAATAATCTCACAGTGAAAACTAAGACATGTATCTCCAAAAAATTGCCTTTAACTGTAATGAGACTCCTCCTGAATACATTTGAAAATTTACAACTCCTTATAATCTTCCCAACTTTTTTAATTACAGTCTTCTGAATCTTTTAAAGAATCATAAACTTTTGTTTCCAGTAAAGATTCTGTTCTTTACTCAATGTTCTTTACAACGTCTCTTTGTGTATCTTTTAAATCAACATAAAGACTTAAAAATGTGCATATTCTAAAGACACTCTATATGTTCCTTTATATTTATTATTAGGGGTCTGGATAATATTAACACCATAATTATTATTGCTCTTATTATCTTTTTGCATGACAGTTTCCTATGGAGACAAATGGGAATGATGCTGTGAAATTATCTAGTATATATCTAGCTCCAGTTTATCCTGCCTATCATTAGGTCCCCAAAGCTCAAATAAATATATATACATACATATATATATATAATATATATTATTACTCAATTGATTTTCAGCTCTTGATGAAGACGCATACATTTTTCTAGTCTCAACATAAATGATCACATAAACAATTTCACCAAAATTAAAAGTGAAATTAAAATGAATGGAAACATTAGTCTTTGGACCTAGGTATCTACCTTGCTTTAAGATTCCTTTCCTTTGCAATGCCTTTGCTTTAACGTATGTTGTGATTATTATTCTCCTGTGTCACTCTAAATAAAATTCTGGAATGAGATTCATACCACCCGACTTGAAATGTCTACAAATGTAGACATCTAAATGTGAGGCAGGCATCTAAATTCCCTTTGTACTCATTGGGAAGACATAGACACTACTTAAGTGCAATTCAACTGACCCAATTTAGATGTCTTCATTAAGATGAAAGACATTGTGTCCTAAAAATGTGAATTTCTACTGACTGTAAATGTAGTGACTACTGCTAGTTTAAATGAAGATATACTTGTAAATATCTCATGTTTAGCCAGATAAATTTAATTGTTTCCATTTATTACTGTTCTTTAATAATTCACTTAAGCAATTCTCTTATTATTAGTGTTTTTGTTTTTGTTTGTTTGTTTGTTTGTTTGTTTCAAAAGAAATGTTGAAAAAAAACCAAAACATCTCTTCTGCAGAGACAAATAATTTTGTAGCTAACCTTTTCTACCTACATATCTTCTGGTTTGATCTATCTTACAAGCGACTCTCAGAAAAATTCATTGCTCATTTGGTTTTGAAACTAGATCTAAGATCCAGTCATTTCAGTTCTATCTTGCATATATTTTGCAATAACTATAGAACTATGTTTTAGATCATCATTGACTGTACTCAACCTTTCACCTCCAGCTTTCCAGTCAACACAGAAAGCCAAATCATGTGCATTATCTTGTACATCGTTAACTTCCTCCTGGTCCTCCTGTCAGGTTCTTGCTTTATGCTTCACAAATATCTGAAGAGTAATTCAAAGAATTAATTTCCACCTCATTCTAACCATGCAATTTCAGGTCTTCTATATAAAAACTGTTGTGAAATTACCCTGTCTTCCCGTCTTGAACCATTAAATATCCTTTTCTTTCATGACATCCAGCTCAAACAAGACTATAACAAATTGCAAAAGTGACAAGGAGTCACTTTGGTAAATATCACATTGAACTTTTATCTTACTTTATGTTTTATCATTATTTTTTATAGTACAGTATATTTTTTGCCTTATTGACTGCATTTCTCCAACAATAGATTCACTTTCATCCTTTCAGACAGTCAGTGTCCATTCATGATATGCCATAAAACATGTTTTCATCTACCCACTGTACAAGTTTGTTAAAAACCTCATGCCCTTAGCAACTTTGACCTCCATCGGTTGGTTCTTCATCCCCAAAGCATTTCTTCAGTATCCTTTTACCTCCTCAGGAAGAGTATAATGAATTTCACGATGTGTCCAGTCTTTCAGAAATGCTTCCAACAATGACTACAGGTCATAGTCAAAGCAAGTTACATGTCTTAAATGTTTAACATCAGCTATTTTGTTTTCTGGGTTCAATTCAATAAGCAATTTTTTTTCTTTCGCTATCCAGTTAGTGGCATCTTTCCCTAACATTTCTTACAAATGTATTTTGGCTTGTGTTTGGTAAACACTCTAACAAATACTCGTAACTTCCATTTATTCCAAGTTCTTTCTAATTTGTAGTTGTACTCAACTCCCTTTGCAATCTGCAATTCTCATTCATTAATCAGTATAAGAATTATTCCCAGGGCCTCCAAATGAACTGATTCTCCCTTTTTCTTGCCACTTGTCTACCATGGAGAGTACTTGTCCAATGGAACCTACAATGTAAGTTAGCATTAAAAGTCATCCATCTAGCTTACTATTACAAGTCCTGTCAGACTGACCAAGGAAGATTAGAAATCAATTGATATTAATAAAAGGAATCCTATGACCTTGGCCAGACTTAAGATCATGTTGTCTTAAGATCATGGTGTGTCTAAGTAAATATGCAGACATTTGTGTATAGACAATGTTTCCTGAAAACAAACAAATAATAATAATAATAATAATAATAATAATAATAATAATAATAATAATAATAATAATAATAAAAACCACTAATGAGATTTGTTTGTTTGTTTGTTTCTAAAATGGAAAACTATATCATCTTCTAGTAGATAGCACATATGGAATCTGAAAAGTGGTTTATGATGTTCTCAAGACCTGCTGCATGAATATGATTATACTGACATTTTGGTTCCTGACTGACATTTTATTTCCTGACAGTATTATAGTAAACTTTACAGTAAAGAAAAAATTTTTAAAGATGTAAATCAGGCAGTGCCACTAACGTGTAATGTAAAATAGTATCACTAAGTTTCTGCATCCAGATAAGTTGACAACTGTACTTCTATTTCAGAACTAGTCAATTCTCGGTGCCAAATTAACATGGCATGACCCACGGATGCATCTCACAGGAAGTTACTCACTTCACTTTTTTTTTTAATTATTTTTTTTTATTTTTTAACTTGTTCATGTTTCTTTTTCTCTTTTTCTCTTTTAATAATACAGTCTGCGCAATGCCTGTAATTTTTCTCTGTGCAAAACTTACTGTGTTGATGGGCACAGCCTGAAGGAACCTTAACCCTAATTCAAGAAATTCGGGTGTGATAACTGGAGAAGACTTAAAAGTTCACTTTTTTCTCATTTAGAGAACTCTTTCCTGCTTTGTTGTTCTTTTTAGCACACTTTGCCTGCCTTCCTCAGGACTTACTATACATCCAGCAATGCAGTTCTACTAGAGCTCATGTATTTCCTTCCTTCATTAAGATGATTGAAATTTCTGTCTACCATCTTGTTGCAAGTGAGTCCTTTGGCTTCTTTGTGTAGATAGGGAGCTCTAGGATGACTCAGGAATTAGTGATTTAGGTGAGGCTGGGCCATCAGGCACAGTGTTTATACCTCCTGATGTCCTGTTGTAGCTATAGGCCAAATTTGAGTTTCATCCTACTTCTTACCTCTAACACTAACTCTCAGAGACATGATGGCTTATGTGATGCTTGTTCCTAACTATTGATTAGCATTGACCAGCTGCTTGATTTGGCTGTGATTTTTCTGCTTGCCAGCCGAATTTGAGTTCTTTGGCAAACAAAATCTCTGCAGTCAGCCAGGGATGTTGGCACATGGAGCCTCAGTAGGGAGCTTTTGAACGTAAGAGTCAATAGGCACCTGTCAAGGAGAAAACAAAAATTTCTGGAGGTTGTGACTGTAATGAATTTTCCAGTCGTGTCTTTTCGAGGCTAGGGCATAGCTTGGTTCCAGTTGTAGACACATACACAATCAATCTCATTCTAGTAATAGTCTGGCATGGGATTCATCTGTGCTTCAAGGGACCTTGGTCCTGGCAGGTATAATGGTGTGTGTGTGGCAAAGCAATCTAGCAAATGAAAAGGATAGGCGCCTTCTGTGTGATGCTTTTAGAGAGATGCAGTATGTAGGAGGAAGCAGGATTGCACTGTAAGGTCATGAGGACAAGCGCTACTTAGGCATGATTTCTGGAGTGCATGTGAGTGGCCTCAATGCAATCCTGGAATTGTACATCAAGTTTTTATATGTTGCCATAAAGATCTCTGAAAGGA